>NC_035433.2:6573569-6891034 GCF_002127325.2 Helianthus annuus
TAATGTAACGGCTAGTTCTTTTATTATTATTTTTTTAATTTAACATTTTTATATAAATACTCCCATTCCTCATCTATTTTATACAAACCACAACCAAAAAACTCTTTCACCCACAACTTCAAACATCAAAATTTTATACAACCTGCACCCATTTTATAAAAAATGGATTCCCCCACTTCCTCGTCGCCCATTGCAAATTATTACTACAAAAATTTCTTAGCGGATGAGGGCGACTTGACGATGAGGAGGTCGAGCAAGAGGCGGTTATGAGTGCGTGCGAACTAGCGGCTCGTTATTTTAAATATTGTAGCGAGCCTCAACGTGAAATTTTACCAAGAGAATATATTCAAGAAGCCGACAAGCGGCAAACGACCGGTTAATTAAAGATTACTTCGCTGAAGCGCCTACTTACCCAAACCCTGAAGTTTTTAGGCGTCGTTTCCGGATGAGTAAACGTTTATTTTTACGCATCGTTGAAGACTTGGAAAACACGTATGATTATTTTAAACAAAAAGCTGATGCGAAAGGGACACTTGGATTCACCGTTATTCAAAAGTGTACTTCAGCTCTACGGGTCCTTAGGTACGGAAACACGACGGACATCAACGGCGAATATTTAAAAATGGCCGAGAAAACAACACGAGATACCTTGGAGCATTTTTGTAAAGGTACATTACTATTTTTTATTTATTATTTACGTGCATTCACATTACTATTTTTTAAAACAACGACGAACATTTATAACACGTTATATTTTTTTAAAGGTGTTATAGAGTTTTGTTAGGACCGGTTTGACTCCGAAACGATTGCGTATGACACGTTCGACGTGCGGAAACCGTGAACGTGAATAACCGAAACACACGAGACGTACTATTAACGTGATTCTTTGATAGATCTGAAAAGATACAAGAACCGTGAATCACCTTTTGCCTTTCTCTCTCTACTTTCTCTCTCTAGCTTCTCTCTCTAACCTCTAAGCTCCAAAGATCAAAATGGCAAAAGTTTCTAACTAAAAGCCTAAGGCTTCTATTTATAGGCCAAAGGTGATAAGGAATCTTTCCTTATTTACAATAATGCCACCTTGCCTTTTAGTAACAAGATATTACATTGTAAACACAAAGTTCTCCTGTTTCTGCTACGAACTGAGATGACGGAGGCGATAGACATTAATGTACCAACAGACTCCCCCTTGGATATTGCCGTAGTCAATCTCAAACATTCAGACTCGTAGCTTCTTTTCTTTCTCTCTCTTTAGCTTGAATAGAATCCTAATGGATCTGTCTTCAGCTTCAGCTCCCCCTTTCGGTAAACTCTTCAGGCTCCCCCTTTCGACAAGCTTCCGTGCTTTGGGATCGACACCTGGCTTTCCAGTTACAAGCTCTTCCAGGAACGATACCTGGCTTCTTACACGCTTCCGTTTGCATTGAGCTCGTCTTCAGACTCCCCCTCAGACTCGGCTGTCGTGATCGTAGTCTGGAATAACATCTGCAACACTCATACGTCTATAAGTGACAGAGTTTTGAAATTGTCCAGAAATCGTAATCTGGCTCTTTAAACTTTCTAAATCAAGATTCTGGCTTTAAGATATAATAATATGAAAATATCCAGGATTATCTTGACACTCTCCCCCTATCAAAATGCTTTATAGATTTGACAGTGTTAAAGAATCCAAATCGAAAAACTGACACTTTTAATGATTTTAACAATATGAGCTTTCAAATCTTTCACAATTGATCATCCAAGTCCAAATTAATGACCTTGGAGATATCACAAACTGTTTTTAAATTTTGATTTTAATTTTAAAAACTTCAAGTTTCAAATTAATGAACTTGATTTATTTCCAGAAACACGATTAGCATACTTAGATTTTGAAACACAACATTCAGACATCGGTTGTCGAAAATAAAATGGAAATCAAAATCTTTTTGTATTTTTCTGAAAGTATAAAGCAGTAAAGAAATATGTACAAACATATTTACAGACAATATTTTTGTTTGAGTTCGTGTAAGAGGATCATATCAGTTTTTGAAACAAATCACTAGCACCGTTAAGCTTTAATCATTTTAAGTTCTAAACGATTCACCTCGATTAACGATATAGTTGTCCTCTTAAATTTTCACACAATTTTCAATCTATTCAGGATACGTTTTAGATGTTTTAGGAACTTAGCTCGATTTATGTGTCCCACTTCTTGAATATACTCCCGTATCCAGAATCTCAATATTCAGTCTTACAGGCAAGAGTACTACAATGATGTCTGTACATAAATTAGGGATTTAATGCGAGAATTGAGGGATCTCAGGTCAGAACTTCCGTTCAGCAGAGAGATATCAATTTCGACTTTGCGGTGTGTCCCCTTTAGAGAATCTTTTAGCTACAACAGATGATTATCAATTTTATTGTCTAATCACTGAGGGCTAGAATGCTATGTTTCAAGCATTTACTGCAAAGCATTATCCAAGGACTAGGTCAGAACTACCGTTCAGCAGAAGTCCCGGAATAATACCCCAGACATCATAGAGTATTAACACCTAGTATATCAGAATACGAGACCTTTCAAACGAGATTTCAGGGGTTACCTATATATCCAAGTAGTGTTCCCCACAAATTTCGCAAGTTTGAAATTTTAGGTTTATATCCCGAATAAATCTACTAAATGTACGAAAACCTATCGTCACATCATCAGTGAGACCATTTATCACATTATAGCATTACATTTCTTTAGCGTGCTGTGATAGTCCACTGATGTACTATCATTTCCTCTTTTATCAACAAAAACTCAAATTTTTGAATTTTATCATGTTTTTGGCTTTTTCAAATTTTCTAATGTTTTTGGATTTTCTGACAATAATATCTCTTACTCCCCCTAAAATTCAAAACCATTTAAAGAAAATTTGACAACCTGATACTGATAGCTTTGTCTCGTCATCCATTTTCTGCTTCTCATACACTGATTTACAGAAAACATAATGTACCCCCATGATTTACAACACATTGATCTTTTACAGTTTGAAAACCGTTTTTCAATCTAGTGAAATTAATCATGTTTGTTCAGCCGTGAGGGTTTCGGCGTATTCAATCAGAACTTCCCCTGATAACAAACTATTTTCCCATTATGATTTCAAAACACTTAAGTTTGTTTTAATCAAAATGGTTTTTCCGGAAAATAAGTTTTGTTTGATTCACACATGGGGTTTATTCATCACCTTGTTCTTTCATCAACTAATTCGAAAGTTAAATCAAGTACAACTTAATGTCCTTGATAAAACATTTCTCAAGAAAGATGCCGATTCCTACTCCTCAATTACCAACCTGGGAGTTCCGGCAAATTCAAATAACATATTTTGATTTTCAAATTTTTGACAAAAAGAAAACATATTTTTGGTTTTAAATTTTTCAATTTTTAGAGTTTTGAAAATATTGTTTATTTATGTACAGAAATCAAACAAACTCCCTGTTTAACCGTTGCAGGGATCAGCAGCCTCCGGTGCCAGGCTGCTTCGTTTCTCCTTTGGTTGACATTCAGTTTTCTTCAGAAACACCTGCACATTCAAATTTTATCAAATACGACCCAATAATTTTTTATTAAAGAAGGATGCCGATTCATGCTTCGCGATAAAGGAAGCTCCGACAAATCAAATTGGTTAATCAAACATTGTATCCACCCAAGCCTCATCAGCCTTGGGTATAACCTTGACTCTAGCAATCTGAATTTTAAAGTTTTCAGCCTTAAGTGGTGGAAAATTTGCATCATAATCAATCGAAATTGACTCCTCAGCCTTTTTCACCTCATAAGTTGAACTTTTTGTTTCTGTTTTCGATTTCCAGATTTGTTTTTGTTTCTCATTTTTAACCAAATCAACATGTTTCTTAACACTCCATGTTTGACCTTTTGGAGTCCCACGTTTGTAAAAATGTGACTCTTTTTGAACATTTGGACTCTGAACAACATCTTTTGGTTTCCAAAATTGGTTTGGTTTTGTTGCATCAACAGTTGTTTTCCAACTTTGTGTTGTTCTAAGTTCGGGTGTCACTGGTTTCCAAGTTTGTTGTGAGTCAGCCTTTGACAATTTTGGCTTCCAAGTTTGCTTTGATTCAAACTTGGTTGACTTTTGATTCACAACTTCATATTTCTGTTTTTGAACATAAACAGGCTTCTTTTTCGTCTCAACACCAACAGGTTTCAGATTTGGACACTTGCGAGCAAGATGTCCTGTTTGATCACATTTAAAGCATGTTCTCTTTGAAACATCTTTGACCTGTTGTTGTTGCTTTTTCTGGGCCTGAAACTCTTCATTTGACTGTTGTCTAAATTTGAGTTCTTTCTCTTCTTCTGAACTTGTTCCGTGGACGAAGTTCATTTTTGCCTGAAAATTCGGAGTTTTATTTTTATTCCAATTTTGTTTCTTCTTATAACCCAACCCAGCCTTCATGTTTTTCTTCTTGTAACCAGATTTGTTATAAAAAGTTTTGTGACCTTTACCAGCAAATTTTGGAATTTCAGATTTTTCAATCTCAACCATCTTGAAAACTTTGTCAATCTTTTCTGAAATCACATTCTGAATCGGGAATACAACGTCTAAGAATAATTTGTCCGATCCAATCATGGTATAAACCAATCCCTTTGAATCATCATTCAAACTTTTCTCAGGTTTTGTGTTCTTCAGATATGCATCATGAAGATTTCCTTCATCTTCATCATGTGATTCAGATTTACCTGTATGAACCGACTCTTCGTTCAAGACGCTTTCAACGACTTTACCTACCACCTCTGAATCATGAGAATCATCAGATTTGGAATAGGTTATATCAATGTTGTCTGGCAATTGGTCTACCATGTTGAAAGCTTTTTCGACCTTTTCTTTATCATAAAATGCAAACTTTTCCGGTGGTGGAACTTGATGAAACTCTGAGCCAATGCCTTTCTTGTTCTGCTCAGACTCACCATCACCCGGTTTTATATTGAAAATTCGTTCAAGCACATATGACGACACATGGTAACTTTTTAACTTGTTGTTTTCCTGTTCTAAATCAACAATCTGTTGCTTTAGCTTAGCAACATCCTCAATATAAGAATTAACAACATCTTGTTTTATAGCATACATTCGTTTAAGCTCTTTTGTTGTTTCAGACATATAATTCATTCTTGATTGAGCATATTTCATTTCATCTTTCACTTTTTCATATGACTCTTTTATAACCTCATATGATAATTTCATTGAATCATATTCCTTTTTCATTTCTTGACAAACAATTTCTTTTTGTTCACATTCATTTGTTATTTTCAAAACGTTTTCTTTCAAAACTTTATTTTCTTTTTCCAATTTGTTACATCTTTCAGAAAGTTTTTCATCATTTTCTTTAAAAAACTTTTCTTTTTCTAACATTTCTTTGCATTTATTTTTGAAAATGTTTTCGAATTTTGTGAATTCAAGTTCTTTTGTTCTGAATTGCTCATCTTTTTCAGTACAAGCTCTGCACTGTTCCATGCATTTCTTGCACTGTTCAGCTGGTTTTAAGAATTCGGAATCAGAATGTACCTCAGTGTTTGGCACTTCGGTGTTTTCAGCTTCCTCTGGCTGCTTCATCTCAGCATCATTCAGCTTTTGTTCAACACTGACTTCTTCGCCAACATCACCAGCATCTGACTTGACATCCTTCATTTCTTCTTCTTCAATTTGCTGTTCTTCAACTTCTTTCACAGCTTCAACTTTCACAGCTTCTGTTTCGACTTCTTCAGCAACCTTCTTCAGATTAACTACCATCTCTTCAACACTCTTCTTCATTTTCTCTTCATCCCCTTTTCTCAAGCATGACAGCATAGCATATCGGATATCTTTCTCGTATTGTTTAACATATGCATCATCTTTCGTCACTCTTCTGTAATATTCAGCTCTCAACGGGACAGCAAGAAGAACATCATCAAAGATTATATCTTTCTTTGGAACAACTGGTTCTCCTTCTCTGTTGTAATAACACTCTCTCTTCTTGTCCCATCGTTTGTTGCTGACAGCATTCTCATATTCTTCCTGCATCTCATCCATTCTTCTGTAAACCACATCTCTTTCTTTATGTGTTTTCTCACTCAAGATCTCTTCTCGAGTTTTCTCTTTGTTCTCAACCTTTTCTTCATGGTTTTTAGCAGGTTCTTTTTCTTCTTTAATTTCAGCAACATTTGCAAATTTTCTTGGTGCTGTCGAAGCTTTCCCATGAGCTGTTTTGCGAACAATATCATTTCGATCTTCTTCTGGACAAATTTGAGACCAATCATATCCTTTATCAGGATATATGACAGGACAAGCTCTTGAAGTTGTTTTTGGTCTATCTTCAATCAACTTTGGCTCTTCTCTGCTTCGATGGTAGATCGCCTTTTGATAATAATCATCATTGAAAGGACGTTCATTTCTTTCAGCAACTTCTGCATTCTTACACTCTCTTTTGAAATGACCTTTTTGCTTGCATTTGAAGCAGGTCACTTTTGACTTGTCGAATCCAAGCTTTGTTGATGGACCACCAAGAGATTGTTTCCCAGTAATTTCCATGTATCTTTGAGCTCTCCTAATGCAGCTTGCTAAACACCAACGAATATCAATAAGCTCCATCTCCTCTGGATCAATCTGGTCGTAGTCTTCTTTCGTCAGTTCAGAATTACCGATTTTTCCAGCTACCAGACCTTCATATGATTCCAGGACAGATGCAAGAAAGCTCATTTGCTGCTTCGCTGCGTTGATACTCATTGCTGGAGAATTTTTCAGTTTAAGAGCAATGTTGCATAAAATTTCATCTGTGTCTTCTGAATTTGTTTGTGAAGATGAATGATATCCAGAATGATGACTTGTTGACGTTGTTTGAGATTCATTCATCTTTTCACCAACGAATGCTGTTTTTGGTGAACCAACGCCTTTCTCTGAAAGTACACTACTTTTGTAATACAAGCCAACATTCTGTTGACGTGAAGACTCTGTCATCTTGCTTTGTTTCTGCAGCTCTAGATCATGACTCTCAATCTTTTCAAATAATGTATCAAGAGAAATTGTATCATATGAATCATCATTTTTCAAAATAAACACAAACGTTTGCCACTGATCAACTCGTGGTAACGCTTCAATCACTTTATCGATGATTTCTTCTCTTGTTTTAGCAATTTCAAATCTTTCGAGTTCGATTTTTAGGTGACAGAATCTTTCTATCATTTGTCTCACCGATTCTCCTTTTAAACTATCAAAAAGATCAAATTCTTTTTTAATTAGCGCGATTTTGTTCTTTTTAATTTGTTTGCCACCCTCAGCTTTAATACGTAGAGCTTCCCAAACCGATTTGGATGTCCCGCTATGATTTAATAATGCAAATATATCGTTTCTAATTGCTGATTGTATCAATGCGATCATCCTTTGTTCGGCGGCAAATTCTGCTCTGTCGTCTCTGGAGAATTTTTTGAACTGTAGATCTTCACCTTTATCATCTTTTGGCTTTTCGTATCCATATTCTAGACAAAACCAACTTTCATGTGCATACGCTTTTGCCCAATTGATGAATCTTTCTTTCCACCAAGTGTAATCTTCAATGCTTTCAAGCGTTGGTGGTTTAGAATGTGTTCCGTAAAAGTTATCATGCTTGATGTTCTCATTGATTGCCTTTGTGATAGTTTTTGGTGTAACAGTTGTAACTTCGGACGATTCGGATGTGAATGCGTTGAAAAACGTGTTATAAAATTCTTCAGCCATGATGCTTTTTCTTTGAATTACCTCGAATCACCTGAATGAATTTTGTAAACAACCGATTAGTTCAAAGACTTTTAACAAACTTGATTTTGGAAATTAATCGATTTGATATGATTTTACAAATAATATGATCCAAATCAATTTTAAAACATTTATTCAATTTGATTTTTTGTCAACCGAATGAATGGGGATGGTTACTAGCCGATCGAGTAGTAATGGATGCTAGCCGATCGGATAGGAATAGGATGCTAGCCGATCGAGTGGGAGGTGGTGCTAGCCGATCGAATAGAAAAGGTTACTGTTCGATCGAGTAGGAAGATATTGCTGTTCGAATGGGACTTTGCTAGCCGATCGAACAGCTGTTCGATTGAAGTATTGTAGCGGTGGTGCTAGCCGTTCGGCTAGGAATGCTGTGCTGTTCGAGTGAATGACTTTCTAGCCGATCGAACAGTTGTTCGATTGAAGTGCACTAATATGCTGTTCGATCAATAGTTTCTAGCCGATCGGTTAGCAATTTGCTAGCCGATCGGTTGGGAATGGATGCTGTTCGATCGAACAAAAAGGAGGTGAGTCCTAGTCGTTCGGCTAGGTCAACAAGTCAACGTTTTTAATGAATGTCTGAGGTTTCTATTCGATCGAACAGGAGGTGCTAGCCGTTCGATTAGGCCAACCGATCGAACAGCTGTTCGATTCAAAATTCCTGTTCGAGTGATAACTTCCTGTTCGAACGGTTAACACTTTGCTAGCCGTTCGACTAGCCTAACCGAACGGTTGGTCTACTCGATTCAAGTTCCTGTTCGATCCAAAATTCCTGTTCGAGTGATCTGTTCGAACGAGTTGCAAGTTCGATCGAACAAGAACTGATGAACAGTTTGACGAACGGTTTCAGCAAAAAGTTCACAAAAACGCAGATTTCTCTCAAACGGCTTGGAATTTTGACCTGAAAATTTGTAGGATCATAGATCAGATATAGGCGCACAACATATCAAAATTTCATCCAATTTCAACCGTAAAAACACTGTTAATTTTGCGATTTTCAGATAAAAACGTGAAGAACAAGAAAGTATGAAGAAATTTGACAAATCTGAGTAAATTCGACTCTGAATCTGAAGGATTTCTGTGCGTATTCGTGCGTTTGATCTGTGCAATCGAGCTCCTGCTCTGATACCACTTGTTAGGACCGGTTTGACTCCGAAACGATTGCGTATGACACGTTCGACGTGCGGAAACCGTGAACGTGAATAACCGAAACACACGAGACGTACTATTAACGTGATTCTTTGATAGATCTGAAAAGATACAAGAACCGTGAATCACCTTTTGCCTTTCTCTCTCTACTTTCTCTCTCTAGCTTCTCTCTCTAACCTCTAAGCTCCAAAGATCAAAATGGCAAAAGTTTCTAACTAAAAGCCTAAGGCTTCTATTTATAGGCCAAAGGTGATAAGGAATCTTTCCTTATTTACAATAATGCCACCTTGCCTTTTAGTAACAAGATATTACATTGTAAACACAAAGTTCTCCTGTTTCTGCTACGAACTGAGATGACGGAGGCGATAGACATTAATGTACCAACAAGTTTTACGGTCCCCATTATCTGAGAAGGCCCACTTGGTCCGACCTTCAAAAAATTTACGAAGTCCATGCTGAGCTCCATGGTTTACCGGGCATGATCGGAAGCTTGGATTGTCGTCATTGGCAGTGGTATAATTGTCCGACTGCATGGCGAGATCAACATACACGAGGGGATCAAGACGAACCAACTGTTATTCTTCAAGCGGTTGCCTCACAGAACCTTTGGGTATGGTCGGCTTACTTTGGTGTTCCAAGGTCATGCAATGATTTAAACGTTTTCGAGCAGTCTCCATTGGTAGAAGACTACATATCTGATCGAGCTGCTAAAGCATCTTTTTATGCAAACGGGAACTACTACCCGCATGAATACTATTTACGCGATGGAATTTATCTGAAGTATTCAATTGTCATGAAGGCGTTCAGGGACCTGTACAATGAAAAAAGAGCTCACTTTAAAAAGGTTCAAGAGTCTTCGCGGAAGGATATTAGGAGATGCTTTGGGGTTCTTCAACAACGGTGCCATTATTTGAGAAATCCTTGTCGTGCATGGAGCAAAGAAAAAATGAGAGATGCTATGTACGCTTGTATAATAATGCATAATATGATTTTGGAAGACGAAGGAAAAGCAATATGCCAGAACTATGTACCGGAAGACGTTCAGGAGTATCCACAAGCAACAATGGAAAAAAGAGTGAAGAATGCACATGAATTGTGGTCTAAAGCGGCACATAGTGAGTTAGCGCTTTATTTGGTGTCACACCCCAATTTCCACGTGTCACCGGTGGGCCCGGTGGGGGAGTATCGTGACGTGGTTGGCAACGTAATAGTCAAACAACACAACATAATAATGCACAGCGGAAGCAATTTAAAATGTGATACAACCGAATTTATTCATTGTAATTAAAGTCACAATATCCGGATGTTTATCCACAGTAGGATCGAAACAAAATATTATTTATGGTTCAACAGACTGCAGGCATCTTAAGTTTGCGAGACTTCTAGTGATGCTTAGGAGAAATCCCAGCCCATTTCGCTTAGTACCTGCATTTAATCTTTTTGGGAAAATACGTCAGTTTACACTGGTAAATACAATCAACTGACTCATTTTGTAAAACGATTGAAAATTGGTTTGGATGCACGTGGCATAACATTTTTGTTTAACTTGGGAGAATTATTTAATATTATAATCTTGTGAACGAATTACATGCTACTTATGCGTTCAGTAGCCCGAATCTTGTCCGGGTTAAAGATCAATAGACACACCACATCAAAGAGTTATACACGGACGGTGTACGCCTACACCCCGTGCTCAGGTCGTGGCCATCTCGTAAGATGATGCCAAGGATATCCGGGACATGGTCATTAACCCCCCAAAGGCTGTAAAGTAAACAAGACTGTTTAAACGAGCCGATCAAATTATTCAACTACCCACTTTAACGGTGGAGATTTGATGCCCGATCAAGCGGTATGCTATATACCGTAACCCAAGCCCGTATAGGGAAAATAAGTTAAAAGTATTTACCTGATGCAAGTATTAATCACAATAAGCAAAATGCACGTAGCTTTTACTGGTTCTCCTAATCTGGAACGAAGGTTTATAATAATCTATTAGAATTCTAACGGGTCTTTTATTAAGCTTAAGCTTAGACCGGCTAGTTTCAAGATACGGTTCGTACGCACGATTAAGCGAAGACCGGATAGAATGTGATTTAGACCCGACAAGTTTGAAGACTTGCTTAATATGGGTTTATTATTCACATTCTGGATTTTGAGATAAAACCGTTAAGGTTTGACCCGTTTCGGCCAATTTATGTAAACTTGTTACATAAACCGAACCGAACGTGAAATAAGCGTAACGGGTATCCGTAAGAGCCATATACAGGTTTCCTAGGTTAATATGCTTCAAATATGTTGTAACATCAGTAGGATGTCTTTCATTATGCCCGAGACGAATTTAAACACAAACTATGCCCCGTAGGGGTAGTTTGGTCATTTTAAAGGTTGTAAAAGAGTTTAGATGTTTAATTGAGTTACAGGTCTGATGTAAACAGTAAACATACTCAATTTAATATGTTATATCAGTAGACTAAAGCATGTATGTGAAACTTATCATTTTTAACCAAACTAGGCCCCGTAGGGGTATTTTGGTAATTTCACATAAGCCGAAAAGCTCAAAACTGAAGTCTGAGTTTATCAACCTTTGCTTACTGTTAAAATATTATAATTTGTCTCTTATATCAGTAGGTATCAACCCGGGTATGTCCAATATGATTTTAAAGCATACTATGCGTTAAAAACGCTAATTAAGGCGATTAAGGCCATTTCCGGGTTCGATACTAAAATCTGATATTTTTATTTTTCCAGAAGGCTTAAAATAATTTATTTATCATATGTGATCAGTAGCAAAAGGTTTGGAGTCGTTTAGATAAGTAAAACTCATTTTATGGCCCGTAAGGGCAAAACCGACAATTACCGGATTAAGCCTGCGACTATGAGTTATGCTCAGCCTAAAATTGATTAAAAATCTTTAAAATTCCCAAAATAATATATTACATCAGTGGGTAAAAGATTTGATACCAAAAAGTATGTTTAACTAGACTATACGCTAATTACGCCATTTTATTATCATAAAGCATTAATTTTGCGATAATGAGCATAACTCTTAATCTACAAGTCAAACTGATGTCAAACTTTGCATACAAGTCTATATATCAGTAACTAAGGTTTCTACACTTTTACATTTTCATAAACCACGTTTTAAGGTAATAAGGGCATAACGGTCAACATATGAGCAATTAACGGAAACATGCATATTAATTGGATAACTAATGAACCAAGGTGTATAATCACAGAGGGTTGTTCTAACATGTAACCTAGTCCAAATAAAGCTCTGAGGTATTTCTAAAATATGCCTAAACGGGTCAGAACTGAAAGTCAAAGTGAAAGTCAAACTATGTGACTTTCGGTTCCGAACCGGGTCTAAACAGGAATTTGTCGGGTTGAACATGTTTAGACATGTTCTTAAACTTATTACTAAGTTATAACAATGATCCAACAGGTTGTATATGATCTACAATGTTAATTATGCATAAATGGCATTTTAGACTTCCTGTTGACTTTTTAAGTAAAGGTTTGACCCGACTTTTGACCTGGTTAGAGTGATGATCAGGGGAGACCCTTTTGAGGTTTTATTACCCACATAAATACCATCTTATATCTACTTTTAATTCGAGATATTACTGAGCCATTATTAACTAATCTCGAAGTCAAACCGTAATTACAACGGTTTGACTTTTAGCTAATAACTAAGCTAAAACTTAATTAAGAAAGGTTAAGTCAACTTACAAGAGTCCTATGCATGAAATGTGATCACTTGAGAGCAGACTTGAGCTCCAGAAATGACCAGATTGCTTGCATGAAGGTGTGAAGACCAATGTTGCATATCATGGGCTTTATATAGTGAAATTTTCACCACAATTTGTTGACACATGGTTCTACTAGTGCCCACAACTGATCAACACTTGTTGGTAGTGCTTAGGGGGTGTCTAGGGGTCAAGAGAAAGGTGGAAAATCGGACAAAATCGATCAGGTTGCACTTCAACAGGCAAAACCCAAAAATTTCGGAGCTGGGCACCCGTCGCGTGACGCTACCCCCCCGTCGCGTCACGCTAGGCCTAGTCTGATCAGCACTTTTGATTTTATTTTTTTTTTGCGATTTGATCCTTGGCTCTTCAAAATTCGATTAGGCACTTGGTTCTTTGCATTGTAAACCCTCGAAATTGATCTACAAGGGCCTTAAAATATATACCTACTTTGTTAAGTCCCCGGGTAACTTTATTGTTACCCGAAAAGTCCTAACTTTCAGCGTTTACGTTTTAACTCTTCGCACACGAATTTGATCATAACTTTCTCATATGATAACGAAACTTTACGAAATTTAAATCGTGTATTCTAGTGAGCATAATTATCGGTTACAAAACTTCGGGTTTGTTAAAAGGTCACTCAGAGGTATAATTTAAACATGTTGACACATTTAGTCCCTGTAGTTTGAAATATCTCACTTTTAGCTTCGTATGATCCATGATTTATTCGTTTGAAGGTATGAGCATCATGTAGGGTTAATGTACATTATATTTATTCACAGTTGACACTTAGAATACGTATATCCACATACTTTCCATGTTTGTCAACTTTAGTCCTTTTATAATATTCTTTCACACGTTTTAAGCATATGACACGTGTCAACATATTATAGGGCGTGAATTTTCAAGGTGTTACATCCTCACCCCCTTAAAATAAATCTCGACCCGAGATTTACTGAAATAAATAAGGGTATTTTTCTTTCATCGTGGATTCAACCTCCCACGTGTATTCGGGACCTCTACGGGCATCCCATTTGACCTTAACAATTGGTACATGCTTCCTTCGAAGCTTCTTTACCTGCCGATCTTCAATCGACAAAGGTTTTTCAACAAATTTCAGGCTCTCGTCTATATGCACATCTGTGTGTGGTATAACCAGTGATTCGTCAGCGAAGCACTTTTTCAGATTGCAGATGTGGAACACATTGTGAATCCCACTGAGCTCTTCTGGTAAGTTTAACTTATAGGCAACTGACCCGACACGTTCGATAATCTTGAAAGGTCCTATATATCTTGGGCTTAGCTTGCCTTTCTTACCAAATCGCATCACCCCCTTCCAGGGTGATACTTTTAGCAACACTTTGTCACCTACTTCGAAGTGGAAAGCCTTACGCTTCGGGTCTGCGTAGCTCTTCTGCCTATCTCGGGCAGCTTTAAGACGGTCACGAATCTGGACAATCTTGTCCGTCGTTTCGAAGACTATTTCCGGTCCTGATAACTGGACGTCTCCAACTTCCGCCCAACACACGGGCGATCTACACCTTCTACCATATAATGCCTCAAAAGGCGCAGCCTTTATGCTGGTGTGGTAGCTATTGTTGTAGGAGAATTCGATTAATGGTAGGTTCTTATCCCAACTATCACCCAAATCGATTACACATGCACGTAGCATGTCTTCCAATGTTTGAATAGTACGCTCACTCTTACCATCAGTCTGAGGATGATAAGCCGTACTAAAATTTAAACGTGTGCCCAAAGATTGCTGGAAAGTTTTCCAAAAATGCGATGTGTATCTAGTATCTCTGTCAGAGATAATAGACACAGGTATGCCATGCAAGGCTACAATCTTATCAACGTACAGCTGGGCTAACATATCGGAGCTATAAGTCTCCTTGATGGGTAAGAAATGTGCTGACTTAGTCAGTCTATCGACTATAACCCATATCGTGTCATTTCCTTTCCTTGTCTTGGGTAACTTGGTAATAAAATCCATAGTTACGCACTCCCACTTCCACTCGGGAAGTTCAGGCTGTTGTAGCAAGCCTGATGGCTTTTGATGCTCAGCTTTGACTTGCGCACAAGTCAAGCATTTGGCTACATGGGCGGCTACAGACTTTTTCAAGCCTATCCACCAATAATTTGCCTTTAGATCTTGGTACATCTTATCAGCTCCAGGGTGAATGGAATATTTAGAATTATGGGCTTCCTGGAGAATAACATCACGAAGTCCTCCATAAATTGGAACCCATATTCGCCCATTCAATCGTAAAATTTCGTCTTTGCTAAAAGTTAACTGCTCCTCAGTTACTCCTAACTTTTCATTTGGATAATTAGCTTCCAACACAGCTTCCTTCTGTGCAGCTAACAACCTTTCCATCAAATTGTTCCTTACTTCAATGCTCTTGGCATTGATTCGGATGGGTTTCACCCTTTCCTTACGACTTAGGGCATCGGCGACTACATTCGCTTTGCCGGGATGGTATCGGATTTCACAATCATAATCATTCAAGGTCTCCATCCAACGGTGTTGCCTCATGTTTAATTCTTTCTGATTAAACAGATGCTGGAGGCTCTTGTGATCAGAATAGATCACAAACTTGATTCCATAAAGATAATGCCTCCACAATTTCAGTGCGAACACAACGGCACCCAATTCCAAATCATGGGTGGTGTAATTCTTTTCATGCACCTTTAACTGTCGTGATGCATAGGCAATAACCTTGCCTTTCTGCATAAGCACACACCCCATGCCGGTGTGTGAAGCTTCGCAGTAAACTACGAATTCTTCTGTGCCTTCAGGTAATGTCAGCACAGGAGTGTTGCTCAACTTTTGCTTCAGGATCTCAAAGGACTCTTGCTGCTTAGGGCCCCAAACAAACCTTTCCTTTTTCTTGGTCAAGGAGGTTAAGGGCGCAGCAATCCTTGAAAAATTTTCAATGAAGCGCCTGTAATATCCTGCCAATCCCAGGAAGCTACGAATCTCCGTAGGCGTCTTCGGCTCTTGCCAGTTCATAACCGCTTCAACTTTAGCGGGATCCACCTGGATACCACGCTCGCTGACCACATGTCCAAGGAACTGGACCTCTCGAAGCCAAAATTCACACTTGGAGAATTTGGCATAGAGTTTCTCATGATGTAAAAGTTTGAGAATACATCGAAGATGTTTCTCATGATCGGCTTGGTTCTTAGAGTAAATGAGAATGTCATCGATGAAGACGATAACGAATTTATCCAAGTATGGCTTGCAAACGCGATTCATGAGATCCATGAACGCAGCCGGTGCATTAGTGAGCCCAAAAGGCATCACTAGGAACTCGTAATGACCATAACGAGTTCTAAATGCTGTTTTATGCACGTCTTCATCTCTAACCTTCAGCTGATGGTAGCCTGACCTCAAATCAATCTTCGAGAAATAACTGGCTCCTTGTAACTGATCGAACAAATCGTCGATCCTGGGCAAAGGATATCTATTCTTGATCGTGACCTTATTAAGCTCACGATAGTCGATGCACAGACGCATCGACCCATCCTTCTTCTTTACGAACAGAACTGGCGCTCCCCAAGGGGACGAACTAGGTTTGATGAGACCTTTGGCTAACAATTCGTCTAGCTGTGTCCTCAATTCTTTCATCTCGGTGGGTGCCAACCTATAAGGTGCCCTGGCAACTGGTGCCATTCCGGGGATGATATCAATCCTGAACTCCACTTGCCTATCTGGTGGCAAACCGGGTAGTTCTTCCGGAAAAACTTCCGGGAATTCAGAAATAACAGGGATGTCTTCTATCTTTGGTTTAGGGTCATCAATAATTACTTGTGCCATGTAGATGACACAGCCCTTCTTTAAACCTTTTGAAGCCTTGAGCATAGTCACCTGCTCAGGCAGCCCATACTGGGTATCTCCCCGAATGGTAAGTGGTTCGCCGGTCGGAGTCTTTATCACTACCTGCTTCTTGCTGCATACAATTTGGGCCTGGTTGCGAGATAACCAGTCCATACCCAGTACTATGTCAAAACCAGCCAACTTAAACGGAAGTAGAGACAGAGGAAAAGAATGGTTCTTAATGGATATAACACATCCATCTAACATAGTTGAGACGGTCTCTATGGTTCCATCTGCTAACTCTACCTCATACTTCACTTTTAAGGCTTTGACAGGTAATTTTAGCAATTCACAAAATTTATGATCTACGAAAGACTTATCTGCGCCTGAATCAAAAAGTACTCTTGCAAAGACATCATTTACAAGGAAGGTACCTGTTATGACATTATCGTTTTGCACAGCCTCTTTCGCGTCCATTTTGAAGACTCTAGCATTAGTCTTCTTAACCTCCTCAGGCTTCTTGTTGTACTTTGGGCAGTTGGTCTTGATGTGCCCCTTTTCATTGCAACTGTAGCACGTTGCGTCTTTTATCTTTTTGCAATCCAGAGTTTTGTGATCCGTGGACTTGCAAATTCCACAAGCAAAGGGTTTTGACTGAGTCTGAGAGTTTGACTCCAGTCTGCACTTTCCATAGTGCTGCTTCTTGCAAATTTTACACTTGGGCTTTTCACCAGAATTATGCCCATCCTTCCTCGACTCCGACCCTTTCTTGTTGTCACCGCTCCCACGGTGCTTCTTGTTCGACTTCCGCGAACCATCGTCTTCACGCTTCCTTTTCTCGGCCTCCTTATTCCTCAGCGATCTCTGCCTGACCGCATCCAGAGTGAGGGATAAGGAAATGTCAGCTACAGACCTGAAGGTAGCTGGCCGAGAAGCTTTTACGCTTGCCTTGATTTCCGGGGCTAAACTTCCAATAAAGCGAGCGATTCTTTTTGGTTCCGGGGTCACTAGGTAAGGAACCAACCGGGACAGCGTATTGAAGCTTGTCAGGTAAGCTTGACAGTCTAGGTTCGTCATCACCAACGATAGAAAGTCAGATTCTATCTTCTCCACCTCATGTTGAGGGCAGTAGTTATCCTTGATTAGGGCGACAAATTGATCCCACGACATATTATACAATGGGATTTTTCCGGTGGCCTCAATCAGAGATCTCCACCATGCTAACGCTTCACCCTTGAAGGATTGTGACACAAACTTAACTACATCCCTTTCAGCGCACCCGCTGATATCTACCACCGTGTCCATCTCGTCCAGCCAAGTCATACAGTCGACGACCCCCTTTTCCCCAGTAAAATCCCTGGGCTTGCAAGACACGAAGTACTTATAGGTGCAACCCTTGTTACGGGGTTTTTGATGCAGTACTAATTGTTGGGATGGGACACTTTGATGGTTGGTGGACTGACGGTCATCACCATCTTTCTCGGGTCCATTCTTTTTGGGAGGAGGCTTGCTATGAGCCTCAGAATGTGTCTTGGGCTTTGAATGTGGTGCAGAGTGGGTCCTACTTCGAGTACCACTGTATTCCTCATATTGCCTTTCCAAAGCCTGTGTAACAGCGCCGTCTATGATCGCTTTTAATTCAGCACCCGTTAACGTAATCTGGCCGTTCTCATTTTGCTCCACTGGATGGCTATTTATTTCATTTGAGTCAGCCATTTGAATTGAACTGTTGCAGAAAACAAGGACAATATTTTATTTGGGAGTTTTTAAGGAATTACCCCTTAGGGTAACTCGTTAACCATGGTAATCAGAGACCATATTTGGTTAACTTATTAATCGTATTAATTTAGGATTTCAATTAAAATTTATCCTAATTGTAAACAATAACAATATATATTAGCACATAAGGCTTAGTCACATGGACAATTTGAATTTTAAGCTATGATTTCAGAGAATCAAGACTTTTAAGGTTTGAACCAAGTTCTTTACCCTCATCAGACAGGGAGTCATAGCTACCTCTGCCTTATGGCTCATATGGAAGTGAGCTGGGCCCGTAGGCATCATATTACCACGTATGGTAAATTATGACCATCTTAATTGATGATCTCAACCCATGATTCAGAGATCATATAATTGGGTTTGGAATCTTCTAAAGAATCCTTATATATATAAGAATGACATATGATTTTAACGAATCACTTCTGCCAGGAGTGTTAACATGTTTTAAGATGTTAACAGAGATTTGAATCTTTTAAACAGGTCTTACCATCTTGGCCCGGGCTTGTATTTGACACGAGGCTAGGTTTCACACTCTAAGACTCTTAATTAAATAATTACATAGGCAGATTAATTTAAAAGGAATGATCTTAATTTATTTCATTTATAAATGATTTATGCACCAAATGGCAACATGAAATTCATAAAACAAACATTCCATTAATTATACATAGGTTACACGTTGCCCTAAACGGGTCTTTCCAAACAACATTTACCCACGCAGGGGTTTAAACAAATACTTGCCCACGCAGGGGCTCAATAACACACATACCCACGCAGGGGTTTAATAGCAACACATGCCCACGCAGGGGCCTAATAACATAGTAGTCCACGCAGGGACTTACACAAATAAAATACCCTCGCAGGGGTTGACAGAAAGGTAGACCCACGCAGGGGTCAAATTAAACATACATACCTACATACATACCCACGCAGGGGTTTATACAATAAGATATGCCCACGCAGGGGCTTATACAATAAGATATGCCCACGCAGGGGCTTAACAACAGTTGGAAGGAGTCAGCGGTCCTTCTTGCTCTTCCCTTTGATCAAGCTTGTCAGTCCCTGGAAGAACGTTTCTCGCTCCCTTCGCTCCCTGTGAAATTCTCGCTCTACATAGTCCAGTCTTTGCAGAATTTCTTCATGCTCTGGTGGGGAGAACCTTGGTGGTTGCGATTGTGCCCGAACAATAGGTCTGGGAGGTATCGGGTACCCATGAGTTGGGTATCCTACTCCCCATGGATCTCCATAGGGTCCTTGAGTGTTATAGTTAGCCGTTACCATGTACGGGTCTGCTTCGGCATAGTTGTAGTTGTTGTGCACTGGCGGTTCGAACGGGTTATACGCCATGGAACTCGTGTATGCCGGAATTGGGTTATCAAAACCCATAGGCGGGGGTTGCGGTGCAACTGGTTGCGAAGGCCCACCCATTTGTGGATCTTCTTGATGTGGCGGGTAGTGGCTGGCACTTGATTGGCGTGGAGAACTAAAATGAAAGTCTCCTGTTCGCACAGATATGCGCGCTCCGGTTCTCCTACGCCTTGGTGGTTGCGGGGGTGCCGGTTGAACTGGTGGCGGAGGAGGTGGTGGCGTGACTGCCACGAACCTTGGATCCTCAGGGGAATCTTGTTGCTGCTGTTGCTGCTGCTGAGGCGGCGAATGGCGAGGGGGCGTATAGTACCATTCGTGCCTGGTAAACATGGCTTGAAAGCTATCAGGACCAACATAGGGCGATCCGTGAAAGGAAGATCCGTCAGAGATCTCTATCGGGTGGTTTGGTGTACCACTGGCAGGCTCGACAGGGTCCGTATCCTCGTCCATGTCGTCCGCATGATCTCCAGAGAAATGATCTTCTGGACCTAATGGGTTAAAATTTCCTGGTTCTTGTAGGAAGTTTGCCGGGTTAAACCGGCCCCTAAAAACTGGTGTAGGGTCACCGAAGGAGTTGTGCGATAAGGATCGCTGTAATGGTATGTATGAAGGTTGAGGGTTGCTGGCCTCGTAATCCGATCGTGGCCCATAAGGGTTAGGAGGTGTTGAACTGTGTGAGACCGACCGTCGAGCTGGCTCAAAGAGGTTCCTCCGGTTCTGCTGGGGATCGTCACTCTCCGTGGTGGATGGAGCTCTCGCATTCGAGGGTCCAGCTTCATTATTATTGGGGGCGGTGATTGGCCCCTTGCCCCTTCCTCTTCTCCTGAAGAATCTTGGCGGCATTTTGGTAATTCCTGTCAATATGGAATGAGATAACCAAACAAAATATATGCAAAAATAAAGGTCAAATTAATAGTAGAATTTGTCCTAGGTTTTAAGTCTAGACTCGAAGTTTAGAATTGTGCAATTGTGTAGCTGAGATTAAACACAAAAGGCTAGTGTTTAATTCACTCAGTGTTGGCTCTGATACCAACCTGTCACACCCCAATTTCCACGTGTCACCGGTGGGCCCGGTGGGGGAGTATCGTGACGTGGTTGGCAACGTAATAGTCAAACAACACAACATAATAATGCACAGCGGAAGCAATTTAAAATGTGATACAACCGAATTTATTCATTGTAATTAAAGTCACAATATCCGGATGTTTATCCACAGTAGGATCGAAACAAAATATTATTTATGGTTCAACAGACTGCAGGCATCTTAAGTTTGCGAGACTTCTAGTGATGCTTAGGAGAAATCCCAGCCCATTTCGCTTAGTACCTGCATTTAATCTTTTTGGGAAAATACGTCAGTTTACACTGGTAAATACAATCAACTGACTCATTTTGTAAAACGATTGAAAATTGGTTTGGATGCACGTGGCATAACATTTTTGTTTAACTTGGGAGAATTATTTAATATTATAATCTTGTGAACGAATTACATGCTACTTATGCGTTCAGTAGCCCGAATCTTGTCCGGGTTAAAGATCAATAGACACACCACATCAAAGAGTTATACACGGACGGTGTACGCCTACACCCCGTGCTCAGGTCGTGGCCATCTCGTAAGATGATGCCAAGGATATCCGGGACATGGTCATTAACCCCCCAAAGGCTGTAAAGTAAACAAGACTGTTTAAACGAGCCGATCAAATTATTCAACTACCCACTTTAACGGTGGAGATTTGATGCCCGATCAAGCGGTATGCTATATACCGTAACCCAAGCCCGTATAGGGAAAATAAGTTAAAAGTATTTACCTGATGCAAGTATTAATCACAATAAGCAAAATGCACGTAGCTTTTACTGGTTCTCCTAATCTGGAACGAAGGTTTATAATAATCTATTAGAATTCTAACGGGTCTTTTATTAAGCTTAAGCTTAGACCGGCTAGTTTCAAGATACGGTTCGTACGCACGATTAAGCGAAGACCGGATAGAATGTGATTTAGACCCGACAAGTTTGAAGACTTGCTTAATATGGGTTTATTATTCACATTCTGGATTTTGAGATAAAACCGTTAAGGTTTGACCCGTTTCGGCCAATTTATGTAAACTTGTTACATAAACCGAACCGAACGTGAAATAAGCGTAACGGGTATCCGTAAGAGCCATATACAGGTTTCCTAGGTTAATATGCTTCAAATATGTTGTAACATCAGTAGGATGTCTTTCATTATGCCCGAGACGAATTTAAACACAAACTATGCCCCGTAGGGGTAGTTTGGTCATTTTAAAGGTTGTAAAAGAGTTTAGATGTTTAATTGAGTTACAGGTCTGATGTAAACAGTAAACATACTCAATTTAATATGTTATATCAGTAGACTAAAGCATGTATGTGAAACTTATCATTTTTAACCAAACTAGGCCCCGTAGGGGTATTTTGGTAATTTCACATAAGCCGAAAAGCTCAAAACTGAAGTCTGAGTTTATCAACCTTTGCTTACTGTTAAAATATTATAATTTGTCTCTTATATCAGTAGGTATCAACCCGGGTATGTCCAATATGATTTTAAAGCATACTATGCGTTAAAAACGCTAATTAAGGCGATTAAGGCCATTTCCGGGTTCGATACTAAAATCTGATATTTTTATTTTTCCAGAAGGCTTAAAATAATTTATTTATCATATGTGATCAGTAGCAAAAGGTTTGGAGTCGTTTAGATAAGTAAAACTCATTTTATGGCCCGTAAGGGCAAAACCGACAATTACCGGATTAAGCCTGCGACTATGAGTTATGCTCAGCCTAAAATTGATTAAAAATCTTTAAAATTCCCAAAATAATATATTACATCAGTGGGTAAAAGATTTGATACCAAAAAGTATGTTTAACTAGACTATACGCTAATTACGCCATTTTATTATCATAAAGCATTAATTTTGCGATAATGAGCATAACTCTTAATCTACAAGTCAAACTGATGTCAAACTTTGCATACAAGTCTATATATCAGTAACTAAGGTTTCTACACTTTTACATTTTCATAAACCACGTTTTAAGGTAATAAGGGCATAACGGTCAACATATGAGCAATTAACGGAAACATGCATATTAATTGGATAACTAATGAACCAAGGTGTATAATCACAGAGGGTTGTTCTAACATGTAACCTAGTCCAAATAAAGCTCTGAGGTATTTCTAAAATATGCCTAAACGGGTCAGAACTGAAAGTCAAAGTGAAAGTCAAACTATGTGACTTTCGGTTCCGAACCGGGTCTAAACAGGAATTTGTCGGGTTGAACATGTTTAGACATGTTCTTACACTTATTACTAAGTTATAACAATGATCCAACAGGTTGTATATGATCTACAATGTTAATTATGCATAAATGGCATTTTAGACTTCCTGTTGACTTTTTAAGTAAAGGTTTGACCCGACTTTTGACCTGGTTAGAGTGATGATCAGGGGAGACCCTTTTGAGGTTTTATTACCCACATAAATACCATCTTATATCTACTTTTAATTCGAGATATTACTGAGCCATTATTAACTAATCTCGAAGTCAAACCGTAATTACGACGGTTTGACTTTTAGCTAATAACTAAGCTAAAACTTAATTAAGAAAGGTTAAGTCAACTCCAGAAATGTGATCACTTGAGAGCAGACTTGAGCTCCAGAAATGACCAGATTGCTTGCATGAAGGTGTGAAGACCAATGTTGCATATCATGGGCTTTATATAGTGAAATTTTCACCACAATTTGTTGACACATGGTTCTACTAGTGCCCACAACTGATCAACACTTGTTGCTAGTGCTTAGGGGGTGTCTAGGGGTCAAGAGAAAGGTGGAAAATCGGACAAAATCGATCAGGTTGCACTTCAGCAGGCAAAACCCAAAAATTTCGGAGCTGGGCACCCGTCGCGTGACGCTACCCCCCCGTCGCGTCACGCTAGGCCTAGTCTGATCAGCACTTTTGATTTTTTTTTTTTTTTTGCGATTTGATCCTTGGCTCTTCAAAATTCGATTAGGCACTTGGTTCTTTGCATTGTAAACCCTCGAAATTGATCTACAAGGGCCTTAAAATATATACCTACTTTGTTAAGTCCCCGGGTAACTTTATTGTTACCCGAAAAGTCCTAACTTTCAGCGTTTACGTTTTAACTCTTCGCACACGAATTTGATCATAACTTTCTCATATGATAACGAAACTTTACGAAATTTAAATCGTGTATTCTAGTGAGCATAATTATCGGTTACAAAACTTCGGGTTTGTTAAAAGGTCACTCAGAGGTATAATTTAAACATGTTGACACATTTAGTCCCTGTAGTTTGAAATATCTCACTTTTAGCTTCGTATGATCCATGATTTATTCGTTTGAAGGTATGAGAATCATGTAGGGTTAATGTACATTATATTTATTCACAGTTGACACTTAGAATACGTATATCCACATACTTTCCATGTTTGTCAACTTTAGTCCTTTTATAATATTCTTTCACACGTTTTAAGCATATGACACGTGTCAACATATTATAGGGCGTGAATTTTCAAGGTGTTACATTTGGTCGAACACGCGTGGTCGGTTCGTTATATTCCAAACGAGGGAGAGCAAGAGTCAGATGACGACGAAGGCGAAGATGATGGGAATGGCGAAAGCGAAAACAAGAATTAAAAAAAATATATTATTAGTTTTAAAATATTATATGTACTTGTTTTATTATTTATGTAATTTTTATTTAATTACTAGAATATTATTTGTTATAAAAATAAAAAATAACAAAGTGGGTAATTATGAAAGTGACACGTGGCGGACAACGCCCAAGGGTGGGACATTATCCCACTACGCCCGTTTCTTCACAATGTGTAACAACCCGCACTTTCGCGCTTGCTACTCTCGTTACGCCTAGCACCAGAGATTCGGATCATAATGTAAACTATATCGTAGGCTACGCTACTTCGCATATTGTCGTAAACACATCACTTATTACAACACGCTATATCTCAACGCTTACATGTTTTTCGCATATACTATAACGCTATTACTACGCTACTCGCAAACTCAATGCAAACGCAAACTCGAAACGCAGTTACTAATGGTATGACCTATAATATAATATTACTAGTTATATATAGGTATCTACGTACTAATACTTGTTTAACCGCGCACACGCTGGCACGCGCAACTTAATTTATCGCACTGAGGCACAACATAGCACGACACTACTTATCTCGCTATAACGCTTAAAGTACCCACAATGGTTAACGCAACAAAACACGTCAAACGAATCAAAAGTTGGAAAACTAACAAACGCAATCCGGCTGTCCGAATAGACATCCGATCGAATGGACTTCCGTCAGGATGACCATCCGCTCGGATGGCCATCCGACTGGATGGCCATTCGACTGGGCAAGCCATCTGACCACAACCCATTCGATCGCACCGCCCTAACTCCTACCATCACCTATAAATAGGGCCATTGTGTCTCCTTTCAACATTTTGGTTCTTTCATCCGATCACACGCACTCAAGTCACTCTAAGTCACTTTTAATCGCGATTCAAGGCCATTTCATAAGCAATTCTCCTCAAATCTTGTACAATTATCATCACTAATCACTTCTACATCATTCTCTTCATCAAAATCACACACAAACACTTGCTTTCTCTCTCAAATCATTGAGTTGGACCTCTTGAGGGTGGTTTCCACCTGTCTTGCTCCGGCAAACTGTTAAGGAACACCATTTGATCGAGATTGGTTCTAGATCTAAGGGATTTCACACTTTTAACTCAATCTCAACAAGATTTCAACACTTTTCATCTGTTTTCAACTTTTCTTCAACTTAAAGCCGATGGAATTTAGACTCATTCAGACTCTCTACTCATTCCTCAGTCAAGAGCCGACTTGAAAACAGATTTCCACCGGAGAGATGACTGATTAACGGGTTGAACATAGATCTTCATCAAGAACAGTAAGTTTGACCGAATGGGCTGAGACCATTCGATCGAATAAGCTAGGCTTGGTGTATTCCCGTTGTTTGACACGTCGTCGCGCCGTCTCCGTTAAACGCCAAACTTTTTACTTAGAAAATTTTACAAAGTTTTCAAATAACAGATCACTCACTCGAATGACCATCCGACCAAGTGACCTGTCTCTTTATAATTTCCAATGTTTAAATGATTTGATTGAACTTTGAACTTTAACAGTTTTACAAACAAGCACATCTCATTCGAATGGCCATCCGTTCGAATGGTCATCAGCTTGGATGACCATCCGCTCGAATGGAGGCTCATCCGTTCAGATCACCATCCGAACACTTACCCATTCGACACTCTGTATACGCACTGTTCAACACTCTGCTCAACGACTTATGTTACTATTCACAGGCTAACTCAACGCGCTCCCTTCAATCCAATACAGACTGTGTTTACTAGCTAAACACGCACTGTGAGCATACTCGAACCCGTTTTCACTTAACGCACTTTTGGGTGTAACATGCGTTCTCTATAAAAAACACAACACTTGTACGCATTTCAAACGCTAACCGCACTCGCATGTTATACGTGATTAGTTGAATTATTTGTTGCTATGCTTATACAATGTTACGTGTCGGACCGCCTCTAGCAACGATAGTACTATAGTTTGGACTCAGCACCTGTCGTGGACAGGGGTTGCTAGGGATCACATCACTTCACTTCATGTGTTCGCTGAACATGTGTCGTGCATACTCTCAAACGCAGTCTCGTGGTTAGGATGTATCATTGTTGGTAGCTTACTTGATTCGCCTATTATGTGTTACATGTTGGTTATGCGTAAGCGCTTTCTATACTATATCTATACAAACTTGTGTACTCGCCAATACTTTTGTATTGACTTTATTTTAACGTATGTTGCAGGTTAATCGCATTTTATCTCAAATCAAGACTAGGAAGTCTAGAAACCCACATAAAATCTAGGTTGTCGGATTTGTATTGTTTGAGAGACATGAAATCTGTATGACTGTTTGATGAAATATTGTTTATTAGTATGGGACAATGAATGCATTAAATATCGTCACTAAATAGTTGTTATGGATTCTCTTGAGCAATCTGATTCGCCTAGTGTCGCGCCCCGATGATTCCACCATCGGTTGGGGTGTGACACAATGCCCCTTTGCTGACAAGGATGTCACGTGGCGGACAACGCCCAAAGGTGGGGCATTATTCATCCAAACCACTACACATGGTCTAACTATGTTACTTTTTTCTAGTTAAGTCTAAGGGTATTATGGCTCTTTTATAGGTTAGGGGCTTTATATGTAAGTTATAAAGTTTTTTTTTAATATTTTGTTTGTGTAATTACTTAATTTTTTATTTCTTTATTTCACGATTATTTAACAAAATACGTTTTAAATATACAAATAAATACGTATTTCTTTAACAATTTGTTTTTTTATAAATGTCGATTTTAAAAACATTTGTTTTTTAACCGTCTATCATTTCTAAAATCGTTTGTTTTTAAAATCGTTCTTTTTTAATTCCTTCGCTTTAAAAATAAACGGGTTTAAAATTGAACGACTTTAAAAGGTGAATTGTTAAAATATATATGGTTTTAAAAAGAATGGTAAAGAACGAACTGCTCAATTTAAAAAAAAAACGAAGGACTTAAAAAAGAACGATTTTAAAAAGAAACGATTTTGTATACGATAGACAGTTTTAACAAGGTTAAAAACATTTTTTTTATAAACAACATTAATAAAAAAACAATTTGTTAAAGCAATATGTGTTTATTTGTATATTTAAAACTTATTTTGTTAATAATAATCGTGAATTAAAGAAATAAAAAAATTATGTAGTTACACAAATATAAAAATAACAAAAGAACTTTATAACTTACATAAACAGCCTCTAAGTTATAAAATGACCAAAATACCCTTAGGCTTAACTAGAGAAAAGTAACATTGTTAGTGTTAGGGGTTAAAGCCGTTATAAAATGCAATCTAAGGGTCTGATATTTTAAAAGATTCTGTTTTGGACTGAAAGGGTTAAACTAGTTAAACCACATGGGCCAAAATAGTAATTTACTCTTTCAAATAACACGGACACACTAGAATAGGGATGTCAATCATGTCGGGTTGATGCATTGACGAGTTGTGGGTTGGTGGGTTGAAATGTTCAACCCAAACCCGACCCATATTATTATTCCGGTAAAAGATTTCAACCACAACCTAACCCATATAAATTCGAGTCAACCCGGCCCGTTTAGCCAATATTTTTAGATGAGTCATACATGCTGACGATGTATAGGTGAGTTTTAAGTAGGATATCAATAACATGTTTAATGAAGCAGTATGAGTGCGACAAATAAATAATATAATGTGTCAAAGATAACATTTTTTATAACTAACCATGTAAAATAAAAACGGAAAAAACAAAAACAAGAATATAAAAGTTTTTTTTCTTTTAATGGGTCAACCCGTTTTTATACGGGTCAATTCGAACCCGACATGTTTTTAATACAGGTCAACCTGAACCCGACCTGCTTTTTTTTTAAAACGGGTCGTGTTAATCGACCCAACCCTGATTTTTTCTTGTTGGATTGGCGGGTCGTGTCAAGAATTGCCGCCCCTACTCTAAGGTGGTGTTTGTTTTTTCAGATGCAAAAGGTATACAGTCTGCAGACCACATCTGCAAACGTCTGCACGAGAAGAGGTGGACCAAATGTCTGCGGAGTGTAATAAAAAGAGTGTTTCATTATCTCACCTATTTACCCCACACCTGCAAACTTTTTTCCCTTTCTCTTCTCTCAAACCCCTTTCTCTTGAACATTTCGGATCAAAAACCAGAAACGAAAAAGGTTCGGATTTGATTCTTTCTTCAACAAATTCAGCCATAACCTAAATCAAAAGTCCCTTTCTCCGATGAGCCCAAAGGCGTCAATCATCCCCAATTTCCGCCTCTGGCGACTTCCACCATTAACCAAATTCCGTTCAACGCTTCCGCCGCTACACCTCCACTGTTCTTCTTCCTCCATAGCTCTTCCCGTTGCATCTTCTTCTTCATATGAAGATTGAGAGGAGCCTCAATCGAACACTTACATTGTCCACCACCACCGCCATTGAAGAGCCACACGGGAAGAACAAGAGCAAAAAACCTAAGCCGTTTTTCCCCAAACGAGGCGAGACATTGGAACTGGTGTCCGAAAGCCTAGCATTTAAAGGAAAATGTTTGTGTATGGTGGAGGAGACTGGTTATATGTTTTGAGATTAGGAGGAGAGAGGGTTGGAAGAGGTGGAAAGACATTGGACCATGTCTGCGTGGGGAAGAGGACGCGCATAGGTTTGAAGACATTTTTTTTTATGAAATGTCTTTTAAAAAACAAACGCTCTGCAGAGCTCAACATCTGCACGTAGTCTGCGCGACGCAGACATAAGAGGCCAGAAGAGTTTTTCTGAAAAAACAAACACCCCCTAAAACTATTGGACTGCATTCTTAGACTAGGGTTTATTAGTGTAAGCCCACGGGATCGATTAGGTTTCTAGGGTTCCTTGTGATCTCTATATATTGTAATCAAACATATCAATAATATCAATCAAGCCTTTTACCATCTTACATGGTATCAGAGCACGCGCTCTATACCGTTTCCGCCGCGCCACACAAAAATAATAAAACCCTAGACGTCACCACTTGAGAAAAACCCTAGACAGGGCGGCGTGCCGCCATTGCCGCCGCCCTGTCCGGCCCCCGTTCGTTTCCTATCATTCTTTTTTTTTTCTTATTTCACGTTCTAAATAAAGTCTCAGTTACGGTTCTAAACAATAACCCCTGTCTGCCAAACTGATCTGAAAATTGAGCCGCTACGCCGCGCCGTTCTTTTGTAGGACTACGGTCCTCTGGCGCCGCCGTTTAGTTGAGCCGCTCTTTCTAGTAGGATTATGGTCCACTAGCCGCCAGCCGTGTTGCCGCATCACATGCTGGACTACGGTCCGCGGCCGTGTCGTTCATTGTCACCGTGGCCATCAATCTTAGACCATGGTTTGATCACTTAGATCTACGGATCTATATTCTCTCTCTTGTTGCCTATTGAACCATAATCTCTTCAAAAGAAGTGAGATCCATAGATCAAAGAAAGAGATCTGGTCAAACAGTGGTTTGATAGGCTGAGATCGGTGACGGCGGACCGTAGACCGGTGAACGAAAGAAAGAAAAGAAACAAATAGACATCTGGCGACCGTGGTCATGCAGCTGTGTGTCGACCCGAACATCGATGACCATAGTCAGGCGAGGACTTCGAAAAGAAGTGAGATCCGTAGATCCAAGAAAGATAGAGGGCAAAGGGCGGTGATCATGGTCGCCGGTTGTCTTCTACAGTCTTTCTTCCTTGTTCGTCTTGCCATGGCCGACTGGGATCTTGCTTGTCTTGTGTTATTATTCCAAAAACTAAGAAACTAAAGCAGTGGAAGCCGTACACCGATTTAATGTGAAGTAGAATACGGATTGTTATTTCTTTTGGCAAAACCAGGTTTTTTTGGCAGAAATTTGGACCTACGAGTCAAGAACCGAGATTGAGACTAGTTTATTTTTATTGTTTTTTTTTCCAGTCTAAGCGTTCGATTTTCTACCGCTCAGACTGCGGGGGAGTATTGGACTGCATTCTTAGACTAGAGTTTATTAGTGTAAGCCCACGGGATCGATTAGGTTTCTAGGGTTCCTTGTGATCTCTATATATTGTAATCAAACATATCAATAATATCAATCAAGCCTTTTACCATCTTACAAAAACATGGGTAAACCATACCTCTATGGTGGAACCCGATTATCTAATGAATTAAGAGGTGCACTCATCTTCGCAATGCTCTAAAAGCTTTCCTACATCACAAATTAAACTGGGTTAAAGGGGTTGGGGTTCATTTTCCATAGTTGATTGAGTTTTTTCGAGAATCTATCGTTTAAAAAAAACTCAAATGGTAAATACATAAAAAAAAAAAACAAAAAAATGTCCATCATATAACAAAAACGAAAAACAAAGGTCCATGTTCAAGTACATAAATCAGATTTCGTGTACAAATAAACATCCAATTTAAGAAGAACCTTCATAATAAATGCAATATGCCCCATTTTCTTTGAAGTTTGAATTTCATAACATTAACCTTTCAAAGCCATAAACAAAAAGGATTGATCGGTTACATGTCAATTCTTCCGACACGAAAAATTAAAGAGGTATTAAATGTCTACCCGTTTGGACTCGAAAACATCTTTTAATCGTACCTAAATTGGGTCGTAGTTTGGTGTTGCTTTAAAAAACTATTAACCTAGATTGGACCCAAATGGTGAATAGGATGAAGATGTGGTAGGAATATTCGTTTCAATTATGTGGGTTGTAGAATATGTGTTTGAATAGGCAATAAAGTATGAAGGTGGCATATAATTTTAGGGTCGCAAGGCATTATTAATTGACAACACCAAATTGTTTACGCCACTCTTTTCCAACCTTTAAACCATCCATTTAAGTGTCCAAATATTGACAAATCTGTGTTGACTAAGCATTCCACGCTCCATGTTCGTTGATGGATCACATCTACATCATGATACATCTCTCTCCCTCTCTCTCTCTCTCTCTCTCTCTCTCTATATATATATATATATATATATATATATAGATATATAGATAGATAGGGGACCGCTAAAATGAGAACCACCTCGAGTTGTAAGAACCGTGAGAACTACATCGTACGGGGCGAGGTGGACCAAAATTTTTTTTCATAAACGTAGATGCGTGTATTATAAACACATTTGTAAAAAAAATTCAAAAAAACAAATGTCGTGTGTGTAGTTTTGAGCACCACAAGTTTGTGTTTACGGGTACCGTAAATCTTACCGGAAAATTTACGGTACCCGTAAACACAAACTTGTGGTGCTCAAAACTACACACACGGCAATTTTTTTTTTGAATTTTTTTTACAAATGTGTTTATAATACACGCATCTACGTTTATGAAAAAAAATTTGGTCCACCTCGCCCCGGATCAAAAAGTTCTCACGGTTCTTACAACTCGAGGTGGTTCTTATTTTAGCGCAATTCTAGATATATATATATATATATATAGGGAGGGGCTCATACGAGAACTCCATTTATTGTGAGAACCGCGAGAATCAACGTGAACACAACCTAAAATAGCTAAAAAAACCTAACCCCCCCCCCAAAAAAAAAAAAAAAAAAAAAAACCTAAACCCCCCTCCCCCACCCCTCAAAAACCTAACCCCCCCCCCCCCCTCCAAGCTAAAATGCTAAAAACTAAACCTCAAAAAACCTAAAAAAATCTAAAAAAATCAAAAAAAAATCTAAAAATTTTTTTTTTCATATTTTTTATGCTCAAATCGCTACTTTTAATGGCCACCAAAATTTTTTTTTTTTTTAAATTTTTTTTTGTTGACTTCGAAAAGTAGCGATTTTTATATAAAAAATATTAAAAAAAAATTTGTGTGATTTTTAGCTATTTTTAGGCATTTTTGGTTGTGTTCACATTGGTTTTCGCGGATCTCGCAATAAAAGGTGGTTCTCGCATGATCTTCTTCCTATATATATATATATATATATATATATATATATATATATATATATATATATATAGGTGATGGTTCATTGAGGAACACTAAGACTATGGGGTGTGGAGGGGATTGGGTTGGGGGGATTGTTCGACATGTGGCGAGAGTGGGATCAACAAGGTAGTACTCAAAAACCAGGGGTGTGGTGTGGCGTGGCCAGCCATGTGGATACCCCCAACGGCTAGATCGAACCAGCCAACCAAAGCTAGCCATGTCACACAGTCTCCCGCCCCACGTCGGGCTCAATCCCCAAGCCAAAGGGACAACGCCATGCCCAACGCTTGCCCGAGGTGGAGCAGCCGATGTTGAACCCAAACCGCCGCCCCAACCCACGCCCCACACCCCACAGTCTAGAAAAGCAGGAAACCGAGGAACACTCTTAATTAAAAATCAATTTTCTTTTAAATGTTTTTTGGCCTTTTTCTTTATAAACATATGTAGAAGCATTTTTAATAAAAAAATATAAAAAATGTTTAAAAACAATTAAAAAAAGACTATTTTTTTTACAAAAATAATTTTTTGTTAGAATAGTTTCTACTCAATTTTATAAGAAATTAATATTATTAATTATTTCTACGAGAGCCTGCCTCATGTGTACGGAAGATGGAAGTTTTAGTTAGAATTCAAAAGAAGATAGAAGAAAAGGTTAAGAGATGATGAAGTGGTAGGTCATATCACGAAAAAAAGAGTACATGTAACATAAACTTTTTAAGGCAGGTTAAAACGATTCACGAGTATGACCTTTTGGATTCATTATACTTGTGGTCTTGTTATCTTTTTCGTTGAGAAAGTGAGATATTAAAGCAAAAAAATCATTAAAGTGATTTTGTTTTCAAAGCTCTTCGTTAATTTAATTTTTTTAAATAACTTATTTGTTTCACAAAAAAATATATATGTTTATTTCCTACGCTTCTTACGAGAATATACAGGAAGTGCCCCATATCTGCCTTTCATAGTTTGCCTTTTAACAAATTATTAAATTAAATGCTTCTATTAAATCTCTCAACTCAGGTCTTTTTTCTCTAAACTGCTCACTTTGCATTATTTCTCTCGATATTTCTAATACTTTTATCATTATATTTTGTCTCTTTTCCACTCATAACCATTATATATTAAAAAAATATAACAAGTTAACAATGTTCTCTCAAATTTACATATGAACACTAATATTTTTTCTCCTCTCTACTCACAATCACTTTTCATAAAATACCCTCCCACATAATTTGAGAGGTTTTTTTTCGAAACAAAGTTGGTTATCCACAACCTGGGCGAAAGGTCTATATCCTAGCGGTATCAACCAATATAGTAAAGATGTTCATTCTCAAATGGTTAATGGTTCTAGTCCTATGATGGATTTTTATGTGGATGTAAGATTAGATTTATAAGGTGTGCGAGTTACATCGTTAACTTTTAATTTTACTATCATAGTAATGAAAATATATATAATCTATCCGCGATATATATAACCTTTTTTCTGAAAAACAAAGGCCCAAATATTTAGAGGCCCTAAGCGGCCACCAAGTTACACATAAAGGAAGGACCGGACATGATGACTCATTGAAATGAAACATTGGGCCACATGGTAATCATCTCATACTGTTGGTGCATTGAATGTCTGTTAACTGCGTCTGTATCGAGTCTTAGGTCTAGATAGGTTAGATTGGAGCTCAGAAATCAAAATTAGGTTTTTAGAGTGTAATTTCGCTCCAAATGACATTCATGTCATTTGAAGCGAAATCAGGTGTTAATGTAATTTCGCTCCTAAGCTTACCAGGTGATTTTGCTTCTAATGATCACATGGGGTTTCGCTCCTGCTGTTTGGAGCGAAATCAGCTGCACTATATAAACCAGTAGTGTGATCTCAGTTGTAACGTTTGAAGCGAAATCAGGTCATGTGCTAGGCGTCGAACTGCTATCAAAATTTACTCAGAAAGCATTAATAGAGAAGGAAATTGAAAGGAAAAGCTGTTGTGACTTTGTTTACATTGATTCCGCCTCTGTACACGAAGATGAACTGCCTTAACTGACTATTTAGGGTCGCACACGGTCCAACAAGTGGTATCAGAGCACAGGACGAGGAGTTCATACCATAGCAGCTTGATTCTACCGGATTTTCTCATTTCTACTCTCTTCTTCTCATACTTTTCTGATTTGAACTAGTTCCAACGGTTGAAATGGCCTGAATTTCGAGTATATTGATAAAGCACAGTATTAACAAACCCTAGAAAGAATCAGGTTAAAATTCGGATTAAAATTGGTAAAAATTGCCTAAAAACCTGATTTCGCTCGTAAAGACAATCGCTAATTTCGCTCGAAAAGGCTAATTTCGCTCGAGATTCACATGGTCATTTGGAGCGAAACCTGATTTCGCTCGAAGAGAAGTTCTGATTTCGCTCTAAGGGACATAAGATCTGATTTCGCTCTTGAGACAATTTCTGATTTCGCTCGAAATCGAATTCTTCTGATTTCGCTCGAAACATACTATCTGATTTCGCTCAAAATCAGTATACATCTGATTTCGCTCGAACAGTGTCTGTTTGATTTCGCTCATAAGTGATTTCGCTCGAAATTACTGTTTTTCAAAATCTTGAAAATTTTCTAAGTGTTTGCTGATTTTCACAGGTACTTTCAAGATGGATGATCTTTTTATGAACCCGTTTAGCGATATGTATGCGTTTGCTGGAAATTCTGGAGATGATACTTCTTTAAGCAACACGAATGAGAATCCTCCGAATACAAAGAAAAAGCTATCGGATGCTTTGGAAGTTGAAAGTGCTTTCGGAACTTACAACAAACCACCGAAGTTGATGGCTATCGAGGAATATAGCCGGTGGGCCAAGAAGTTCGAAGATTGGTTGAAAGCCTTTGCTTTTCCCAGCTGGAAGAATAAAAAAAATGGATACCAGGATGGAGGCAAAAATGGGGAAAGTTTAACTTCACCTGAGGAGATAGAATCGTTTGTTGCTGAGCAGAAGTGTGTTGCGTTGTTGTTTCAATCCGTTCGAGAAGATATAATATCTTTGATCGAGTACACTACTGCTAAAGACCTCTGGGAAAAGTTGAAAACCAAATGTTTAGGAAGTACAGAAATTGTGAAAAACAAAAAAAAATTACTTAGAAAAGAGTTTGATTTGTTTGGGTGTTTAAAGAATGAGCTTGTTTGTAAAATGATTGAGAGGTTTGGGCATCTAAAACTGGAACTGGCGAGAAATGGAATTTTCTATTCTCAAGAAGAGCTAGTCGACAAGCTGTTTGATTCGTTGCCAGACGAGATGGATTGGCAGTATTATGCGTTGATGCTGAAGAATACGATCAAGCCTGCAGAGCTTACAGTGGATCTTTTGATTGAGAGACTTGAAAGTCACGAGCTGGAGCTAAAGAAGACACACAAAGTCAATCACTCATCGTATCAGCAGAACTTGGATTTGTATTATCCAAAGAGCATGATGCCAAAGAACACATCTCCCAAGACTGCTTTTTCTGCTGAGAATGTCTCCACAACAAACAAAGAAAGTCAAAGCTGTGGATATCTCAGTGGATCTTCATCAAATTCAAACCAGTCTGATGCAAAGAATTTATTTCAATGCAAAATCGCTATAGGCTTAAAGAACGCTCAGAATTTCAGCGAGGAGTCTGCTAAACAACAGATGGTTTTCTTGGCGTCGGTGTTAGAATCTTTTGAAGGTCTTGTAGCAGGGAAGATTGGCAACACCAACTTGAAGAAAGAAGATTATGATCAGATAGATCCTGAGGAGATGGAACTGATCGACATAAGATGGTGTATGGTCAGTGCAGTTCGTCGTGCACAGCGTTTCATGGAAATCACGGGAAGAAAATCAGTTGGTGGACCATTTACCAAGTAGGGGTTTGACAAGTCCAAGGTGACGTGCTTCAAATGCAAGCAAAAAGGTCACTTCAAACGTGAATGTCGGAATGCGTATTCCGATGAATCTGAGAACCCATTCAGAGAAGACTACTACAAGAAGGCGATTTATCATCAGAATAAATCTGAGCCGCCAAGATTGAAGCAGGTTGAGGAGAACAAAGAGAAGTCTAGAGCTCTTGCAGTAATTCACGATGATGAAGGCTACGACTGGAGTGAGTTGTTACCTGAGGAAGATGCAGTTGGATATGCATTCATGGCAAAAACAGAACCAATTCCTTGGAAAAACAACAGAACTGAAGAACAGAAGTACATTTACAGAAGGTCGTTGGCCTCGAACAGATTGGTCAGATTAGCTGGTACTTTTAATGAAGCAGTAAGAGCTAAGAGATGGGATCCAGATAGGGAATGTTATCTTGACCCATATGGAAACATTGCTGTTGACCATAAAACTCTTGATGTGGAAACTATAATCAAAGAGTTTAAAGACGAAGATGAGTATTGGCAGAAGAAATGGTGGGGAAGCGGAGATGAGAAAGAGAAAGAAGAGAAGGAGAAAGAGAAAAAGGAGATAGAAGAAGAGAAGTCAAAGAAGATTGACACTGGGATCATTGACACGACGCAGGAGTTGAATGCTGAAAATCTTGGAAAAATGGCTGACAAGGTGTTGGCAGCTAAGACGCTTGAGGTAGATTCTAAATCCGTCTCTGAGTCTAAAGGCCAGTTCAGTTCAAACATGTCAACGACTGAGTCAGGTAAAAATGTCAATGGTGATGTTGTTTGCAAAAATTGCATCAAGGAATGCAAAGTTTGTAACACAGTCACTTATCGCGACGTTAAAAAAAATTGAGGATTTGACTGCGAGAGTCAGAATCGTTGAGGATCAAATTCTTGATCGTGATAAAAGGGTTAAAGCTTCAACTGAACGGTTAAAAGAATTAACTAACAAAATTGAAAATGATAAAATTGATCATGAAAGGATTAGGCAAGAAAATAAAAAGTTAGTTCTTGAAAATCGTCAGATCACTGAAAAATTTGAGAAACTGAAAAGCACTATGAAAGATAATGATGATAGGAATGGTAAAACATATAAAGAAAATGTTCAACTAAAAACGGTGCTTCGGTTAAAAGAGGAATCAATCAACCAACAACTGGATGAAATCGCAAAATTAAAACTTAAAGTTCAAGAGGCTGAAATTGAAAATGAGCGAATCCAGTTGAAGCTTAAGAGTTACAACTCCGCAAGCTTTGTTTTGCAACATATTGTTCCCAAACCCATAGGGAAAAACAAAGCTGGCGAAGATGTTTACTTTGATGCAACCGGGGTGGGTTTTCATCAAGTTCCACCACCTGTTCTTGACAATTATTCGAAAAAGCAATCTGGGTTGGTTGAAATTGGAGAAGAGAATGAAGTGAAACTTCCTGATACAATTGATGTCACATTCACATCTTCCGATGACGATAGTGTCCAAACTGATGTTGTAAAAAGTGTTGTTGATAATGTGCTAAAAATGGACAGTGACACTACTGAGGAAGATGGATGTTTCTTGGGCAAATACATTCCGAAACAAAAGTCCAAGAACAACTTACATGAAGAACCAAATTGTGACAACTCGAATTTCCAAGATTCTATTTCGCATTTATTGCACGTTCTTGTATTGTTTAGTTGATTAGTTGCACAATTAGTTGCTATGGAATTGTATACGTTTTGATACAATGAAGTGTATTGTGTGATTATGCATGGTTATGTGTTAATTGTGAAAGACTTGTCAAACATGTAAACTTGGTGGTGAAACTGTGAAACTGTTTGAGATGGTGTACTACTGTAATAAATAATACTTAAGGGTGTTTAGTATTAATAGTGAAACTGTAACAACTCATAACCCAAATCTCTTTCCCTAATCATTCACTAATCATTCACAAAGAATCAAAACACGTACTTCCATCTCCTCTAAGCCTCTCTACAACCATCTTCTCATCATTCTTGGATTCACAAGTTCTTTTGCATCAAGTTTGATCACCAATCTATCTAGAATCAAATCAAGGTAATGGTTTAATCATTGTTTGTGATTAATTGTTGATTGATTGATACATGCAAACCCTAGTTCTTCACAATACTAGCTCTGTAGTTGTTGATTGAATCCTGATGATTGTGAAATGATACTGATTTGTTGTGTAATTGGTTGCTTGATATTAATATAGGTCTGTTATGATGAAAGTGTTTATTGTTGATTTGATCCTGCATTATGAAAGCATGTACTAGGGTTTCGAGCGTACGAAGGATAGAAACGTAACTGTTCCAATCGATTCTGTAAACTAGTTCTTGGAAATCACGCGTCTGAGTTAATATCCGACCATTATGTTATGAAATTAGTCCGAATATTATTAACATCATGCATTGTCCGAACTTTATGTTAAACATTTAAGGTCCGAGTTCCTTTTAAATGATATATGTCCGACTTTTAAGATGTGATATGGTCCGAATTCTTTAACAATCACGAGGTCCGAGTTTTTCATATTGTAATCAAGTGGTCCGACTTTTGAAAAGCATGAGGAAGTACGAGTTTTACAAGTGGTCATGGAGTCCGATCCTTGTGATGATTTGATTGTCCGACCTTCTAATGGTGAAGTTTGGTCCGACTTTCAAAACCAAGAGAAGGGGGTCCGAGTTTTGATCCCCACTCCCCTTAGTCCGACTTTTTGGCCAAGAAATGTAATAATCCGAGTTTTATAGGAGGGTTAGGGGTCCGAGTTTCGATCCCAAGCAATTGTCTGACCTTTTAGTTAACGTGAAAAGCCCGAACTTTATAAGTGGGTGTGTGTCCGAGTTTCTTAGAGCATGCCTGTCCGAATTTCTTTGCAATAATGTTTGGCATGACTTGTATTGATGCTTTGATGCTAACTCCCAAACCCTGTGTACTATATGATACAATAACCGCATGCTTCTATGTGATATCATTCTGTAAGCTGTGTGATATGATTCTGTAAGCTGACTGTTGAACAGCAAGAACCTGTAAACCCTAATTGAACGTCAACACTTATCTTGAATTTATGTGCATCATATTCTAGGTCGTGTGTAACGGACTTAGACAATTTGATAAACCCTAGAGCATAGCATACCGAGCAAACCAAGGTGAGTTCACACACTCTTACCAAGGCATGGGATTCCCGGGTTGAGGGAATGGGATTGAAGGGTTAAAGTTAGATCGATTCGTACTTACACTATTACTAGACTATCTACCATCGTCCTCGGTTGTGCAGGACACATACTTATACTACTCACTGTCCTCGGTTGTGCAGGACACATACTTATACTACTCACTGTCTTCGGTTGTGCAGGACACATACTTATACTACTCACTGTCCTCGGTTGTGCAGGACACATACTTATGCTACTCACTGTCCTCGGTTGTGCAGGACACATACTTACAATATACGTATACTTATACTTACTACTATCCTCGATTGTGAAGGATACTTACGTAATACCTACGTAAAACTTGTACGTACTACTGTTCTCGGTTGTGAAGAACACTTATGGTTACGCATAGTCTAGTGGATAAAAAACATGGGAAGCCCCCACCAATAGAAACCAAAATCGGCCCAGTAGAGCCACCTGATACTCATGAACTTACTATTACGCATTTACTTTCTGTGAACTCGCTCAACTAGTTGTTGATCCTCTGTTACATGCCTTGCAGGACGTTAGGTACTTGGAGCTTGCACAGGGAGGCGCGGTCGTTGTGGACAAGGATCGTGTTGACTTTGATTTGAACATTTTGACAATACACACTTTATTTACGATTGGGCTGTTATGCATTTGCTTCCGCTAAACTTTGATATGATACTTAAGTTTTGGAACACCTTTCATATGGATGGGTTTGGTTTAATACAATTACTTTTACTTTATACACTGTTCTATATGATTGGTGGCTTGATCCTGGTCAGTCACGCTCCCAAGCGGTGATACTCCGCAGGTGGATTTTGGGGGTGTGACAGATTGGTATCAGAGCCATTGGTTATAGAGAACTTGGTTTTAATATGGGAAAAACGTTTTTATTAAAACCAGACTATAACCAGAACAGTGCTCTCAACGATCCACAACGACGCTTCGCTCCACGTGCAAGACTCAACATACTAGGTAATAAGGTTTATGTTTATTGCCTGCATGCTAGAATTGCATAGAACTTTGCTCGTAGTATGCTTAGATCAGACTGCTCATTACTTGTTATTGCTTGAGAACACCTATGTGCTTACACTCTTCTGTCATCGCACTATTCGCGAACCTTTCTCACTTATGTTGCCTTTGATGTGAAGATCAATGGCCGGACGAATTAACATGACACAAGCCCAGTTGACGGCTTTCGTTAATGAACAAGTTGCTCAAGCAGGTAGTATACCCTGCAGTTTAGACTCACACTAGGATCTTTAGAATCCTACATTAACTCTTGTGTTTAACCTTGTCCTATTCGTACACAATAGGTCAACACGCTCAGCAGCCCGTTTGCACTTTCAAGAACTTTATGGATTGTCGTCCTAGCACATTTAGTGGCACTGAAGGAGCGGTTGGACTCCTCCACTGGTTTGAAAAGCTCGAGTCTGTGTTCGAGATGTGTGAATGCCCTGAGGCTCGCAGGGTCAAGTATGCCACTAGTACTTTAGAGGGGATTGCTCTAACTTGGTGGAACGCACAAGTGCAGATCTTAGGGTTGGCAGCTGCTAACGCCACCCCTTGGAATGATTTTAAGGAACTGATCAAAAGGGAATACTGCACTCGGGAAGACATTCATAAGCTGGAAGATGAACTTTATCATTTGAAAATGGTTGGGTCAGAGATTGAAGCTTATACCAAAAGGTCAAACGAGCTGGCCGTGCTGTGCCCAACTATGGTGGACCCTCCAGTTAAGCGTATTGAGTTGTATCTCAAGGGTTTGGCGCCAAAAATTCAGAGCCATGTGACATCGGCTAATCTTGACAACATCCAGGCTATTCAACGCCTCGCTCATCGCATCATAGATCAGGCAGTGGATCAGAACAAACTGCCTAAACGTATCAGCGCTACTGCTACCGCTACTACTTCTGCTACACTTGCTACTCCCAGTGACAACAAGAGAAAATGGGATGGGGATTCTAGCAAGGGATCAGCTTCAGTTCAGTCACAGGTTCAGCAGCGAAAGACTGACAGTTATCAGAGTCCCAGTCAGCACTCCTCAGGCAGCCACAGGCAGGGTGGATATCGAGGGAACCTCCCAAAGTGTAACAACTGCAACAGACACCACAGTGGCCAGTGTAACAAAGGTCGCTGTCAAAGATGCCTCAAGATGGGTCATGAGGCCAAAGATTGTAGAGGCCCTCGGCCTGCGAACCAGAATCAGCAGCAGCCTCAAGCACAGCAGAATCAGCAACAGGGCAACAAAGGATGTTTTCATTGTGGCGCAGAAGGGCACTTCAAAAGGCATTGTCCTCAGCTAAACAGGAACCAGAACAACAACAATAACAACAATCAGGGAAATGGCAACAACAACAATAATGGTGGGAACAACAACGGCAATGAAGCAAGGGGTCGTGCATTTGTGTTGGGGCAGGGTGATGCCAGAAATGATCCCAACGTAGTTATGGGTAAGTTTCTTCTCGATGATATTTATGTTACTGTTTTGTTTGATTCGGGTGCGGATACGAGTTATATGTCTTTGAAAATGAGTGAATTGTTAAAACGTACACCAACACCTCTAAACACCAAACATGTCGTAGAACTAGCAAATGGCAAAAGTGTAGAAGCCACGCATGTAGTTAAGGGTTGTAACATCGTTCTAGCGGGTCAGGCCTTCTCGATTGATCTTATTCCAATAGTTCTGGGTAGTTTCGACATCGTCATCAGCATGGATTGGTTATCCAAGAAGCAGGCGGAGATCCTATGCAAGGAGAAGATCATTCGTATTCCTCGTACGGGAAAGGAACCTGTCGAAGTTCAAGGCGACAAGAGTGGTGCTGTGGTTGGCATCATCTCTTTCTTGAAGGCTCAGAAATGTTTACGAAAGGGTCATACTGCCATTTTGGCACTTGTTACTGATGCATCGACGAAAGAGAAAAGAATAGAGGATATTCCAGTTGTACGCGAATTTCCTCAAGTGTTTCCTGAAGATTTACCTGGTCTACCGCCTCATCGCCAGGTCGAGTTTCAAGTCGAGCTAGCCCCAGGAGCAGCACCTATAGCTCGCGCACCGTATCGTTTAGCTCCAACAGAACTGGAGGAACTGTCTAAGCAACTACAAGAGCTCTTGGATAAGGGCTTTATTCGTCCAAGCTCTTCGCCTTGGGGAACTCCAGTATTATTCGTGAAAAAGAAGGATGGCACTTTCAGGATGTGCATTGATTACCGCGAACTGAACAAGGTCACAGTGAAGAACCGCTATCCTCTTCCACGCATTGACGACTTATTCGACCAGTTGCAAGGGTCAAGTTACTATTCCAAGATTGATCTAAGGTCTGGTTATCATCAGCTGAGAGTCCGGGATGAGGACGTCTCCAAGACAGCATTTAGAACTCGCTACGGCCATTACGAGTTCCTAGTCATGCCATTTGGGCTTACGAACGCGCCTGCAGTTTTCATGGATCTTATGAACAGGGTGTGCAAACCTTATCTTGACAAGTTCGTCATTGTCTTCATCGACGACATTCTGATCTACTCCAAGAGTCATGAGGAACACGAGCAGCACTTACGTCTTATCTTGGAACTTCTTTGAAAGGAACAACTGTACGCCAAGTTTTCAAAATGCGACTTCTGGCTTCGTGAAGTCCACTTCTTAGGCCATGTGGTGAACAGGGATGGGATTCATGTCGATCCATCCAAGGTAGATTCGATATGGAACTGGCCTGCACCGCGTACACCAACGGAAATACGCCAATTCTTGGGTTTGGCGGGGTACTACAGGCGATTCATTAAAGACTTCTCCAAGATTGCACAGCCGCTTACTATGTTGACACAGAAAGGTGTTACCTATCGTTGGGGTAATACACAAGAAACTGCTTTTCAGTACCTGAAGGATAGACTATGCAGCGCACCTATTATCTCATTGCAAGAGGGCACGGATGCTTTTGTGGTCTATTGTGACGCATCGATACAGGGGCTTGGTTGTGTATTGATGCAGCGGGATAAAGTTATTGCCTACGCTTCTCGTCAACTCAAGGTTCATGAACGGAACTACACGACGCACGATTTAGAGCTGGGAGCTGTTGTTTTCGCGCTCAAGATATGGCGACACTACCTGTACGGTACCAAGTGCACAATTTACACCGATCACAGGAGTCTCGAGCATATCTTCAAGCAGAAGGAATTGAACATGCGTCAACGACGATGGGTCGAGTTACTTAACGATTACGAATGCGCTATTAAGTATCATCAAGGCAAAGCCAATGTTGTGGCTGACGCTCTCAGTCGGAAAGACACTCTACCTAGGCGTGTACGAGCTTTGCAGCTCACTATTCAGTCCAGTCTTCCTGCACAGATACGAACTGCTCAGATCGAAGCATTGAAACCCGACAACGTCAAAGCTGAAGCCCTACGCGGCTCAAGGCAACGAATGGAACAAAAGGAAGACGGTGCCTACTATGTAACAGGACGTATTTGGGTTCTAGTATATGGTGGTTTACGAGAACTTGTGATGGATGAAGCTCATAAGTCTCGCTATTCGGTACATCCAGGTTCGGATAAAATGTACCACGACATCAAAACTACATATTGGTGGCCTAGCATGAAAGCCCACATCGCTACTTACGTCGGCAAGTGTTTGACTTGTGCAAAAGTCAAAGTGGAGTATCAGAAACCAGCGGGCCTACTTCAGCAGACCAAGATACCGCAATGGAAATGGGAAGAAATTTCCATGGATTTTGTTACAGGTCTACCCAGATCCCAGCGTGGGAATGATACTATATGGGTGATCGTGGATTGACTCACCAACTCTGCACACTTCCTGGCTATTAAGGAAACAGATAAGTTCTCCACTCTCGCAGACGTTTATCTTAAAGAAGTTGTTTCGAGGCACGGGGTGCCCACGTCCATCATTTCGGATCGGGATGCACGATTCACGTCAGAGCTATGGCAAGCGATGCACAAATCTTTCGGCTCACGGTTAGACATGAGCACAGCATATCATCCTCAGACGGATGGGCAGTCTGAGCGAACGATCCAGACTCTTGAAGACATGCTTCGGGCATGTGTTATTGACTTCGGCAACGGCTGGGAAAAGCATCTCCCTTTGGTGGAGTTTTCGTATAATAACAGTTATCACACCAGCATACAAGCCGCTCCATTCGAGGCATTGTACGGACGTAAATGCCGGTCACCTCTCTGTTGGGCAGAGGTGGGGGATAGTCAGATCACGGGTCCAGAGATTGTAGTGGATGCCACGGAAAAGATTGCACAGATACGACAACGCATGGCGGCAGCACACGACCGTCAGAAAGCCTACGCGGACAAGCGTAGGAAGCCTTTGGAATTTCAGGTCGGGGACCGGGTTTTACTCAAAGTTTCACCCTGGAAGGGTGTGGTTCGTTTTGGTAAACGGGGCAAACTACATCCGTGGTATGTCGGACCGTTTGAGATCATTGAGAAAATAGGCAAAGTGGCCTACAAGCTAAACCTACCAGCTGAACTCGGTGCAGTTCACAATGTATTTCACGTGTCGAATCTGAAGAAGTGCCTGTCGGATGAGACCCTCATAGTTCCTTTTAAGGAACTCACTATCGACGAGCGGTTGCAGTTCGTCGAGGAGCCAGTAGAAATCACGGACCGGAATGTTAAGGTCCTCAAAAACAAGAGAATCCCTCTTGTTCGAGTTCGTTGGAACTCCAAACGTGGCCCAGAGTACACCTGGGAACGCGAAGACCAAATGAAAGAAAAGTACCCCCAGTTATTCGAAACCAATGCAACCACTACTGAGACTGAAGCTACTACTGCGGAATTTCGGGACGAAATTCCAAATCAACGGGGGGATGATGTGACACCCCAGGAAAACCAGTGAACTATACAGCTTACCTAGCTTCCTCAGTGAGTGCGTACCAAATTTCGGGACGAAATTTCTTTTAGGTAGGGGATAATGTGACAACTCGAATTTCCAAGATTCTATTTCGCATTTATTGCACGTTCTTGTATTGTTTAGTTGATTAGTTGCACAATTAGTTGCTATGGAATTGTATACGTTTTGATACAATGAAGTGTATTGTGTGATTATGCATGGTTATGTGTTAATTGTGAAAGACTTGTCAAACATGTAAACTTGGTGGTGAAACTGTGAAACTGTTTGAGATGGTGTACTACTGTAATAAATAATACTTAAGGGTGTTTAGTATTAATAGTGAAACTTTAACAACTCATAACCCAAATCTCTTTCCCTAATCATTCACTAATCATTCACAAAGAATCAAAACACGTACTTCCATCTCCTCTAAGCCTCTCTACAACCATCTTCTCATCATTCTTGGATTCACAAGTTCTTTTGCATCAAGTTTGATCACCAATCTATCTAGAATCAAATCAAGGTAATGGTTTAATCATTGTTTGTGATTAATTGTTGATTGATTGATACATGCAAACCCTAGTTCTTCACAATACTAGCTCTGTAGTTGTTGATTGAATCCTGATGATTGTGAAATGATACTGATTTGTTGTGTAATTGGTTGCTTGATATTAATATAGGTCTGTTATGATGAAAGTGTTTATTGTTGATTTGATCCTGCATTATGAAAACATGTACTAGGGTTTCGAGCGTACGAAGGATAGAAACGTAACTGTTCCAATCGATTCTGTAAACTAGTTCTTGGAAATCACGCGTCTGAGTTAATATCCGAACTTTATGTTATGAAATTAGTCCGAATATTATTAACATCATGCATTGTCCGAACTTTATGTTAAACATTTAAGGTCCGAGTTCCTTTTAAATGATATATGTCCGACTTTTAAGATGTGATATGGTCCGAATTCTTTAACAATCACGAGGTCCGAGTTTTTCATATTGTAATCAAGTGGTCCGACTTTTGAAAAGCATGAGGAAGTCCGAGTTTTACAAGTGGTCATGGAGTCCGATCCTTGTGATGATTTGATTGTCCGACCTTATAATGGTGAAGTTTGGTCCGACTTTCAAAACCAAGAGAAGGGGGTCCAAGTTTTGATCCCCACTCCCCTTAGTCCGACTTTTTGGCCAAGAAGTGTAATAATCCGAGTTATATAGGAGGGTTAGGGGTCCGAGTTTCGATCCCAAGCAATTGTCTGACCTTTTAGTTAACGTGAAAAGCCCGAACTTTATAAGTGGGTGTGTGTCCGAGTTTCTTAGAGCATGCATGTCCGAATTTCTTTGCAATAATGTTTGGCATGACTTGTATTGATGCTTTGATGCTAACTCCCAAACCCTGTGTACTGTATGATACAATAACCGCATGCTTCTGTGTGATATGATTCTGTAAGCTGTGTGATATGATTCTGTAAGCTGACTGTTGAACAGCAAAAACCTGTAAACCCTAATTGAACGTCAACACTTATCTTGAATTTATGTGCATCATATTCTAGGTCGTGTGTAACGGACTTAGACAATTTGATAAACCCTAGAGCATAGCATACCGAGCAAACCAAGGTGAGTTCACACACTCTTACCAAGGCATGGGATTCCCGGGTTGAGGGAATGGGATTGAAGGGTTAAAGTTAGATCGATTCGTACTTACACTATTACTAGACTATCTACCATCGTCCTCGGTTGTGCAGGACACATACTTATACTACTCACTGTCCTCGGTTGTGCAGGACACATACTTATACTACTCATTGTCCTCGGTTGTGCAGGACACATACTTATGCTACTCACTGTCCTCGGTTGTGCAGGACACATACTTACAATATACGTATACTTATACTTACTACTATCCTCGGTTGTGAAGGATACTTACGTAATACCTACGTAAAACTTGTACGTACTACTGTTCTCGGTTGTGAAGAACACTTATGGTTACGCATAGTCTAGTGGATAAATAACATGGGAAGCCCCCACCAATAGAAACCAAAATCGGCCCAGTAGAGCCACCTGATACTCATGAACTTACTATTACGCATTTACTTTCTGTGAACTCGCTCAACTAGTTGTTGATCCTCTGTTACATGCCTTGCAGGACGTTAGGTACTTGGAGCTTGCACAGGGAGGCGCGGTCGTTGTGGACAAGGATCGTGTTGACTTTGATTTGAACATTTTGACAATACACACTTTATTTACGATTGGGCTGTTATGCATTTGCTTCCGCTAAACTTTGATATGATACTTAAGTTTTGGAACACCTTTCATATGGATGGGTTTGGTTTAATACAATTACTTTTACTTTATACATTGTTCTATATGATCGGTGGCTTGATCCTGGTCAGTCACGCTCCCAAGCGGTGATACTCCGCAGGTGGATTTTGGGGGTGTGACACAAATCTTGTCATGTACAAGATGTTGGGTTCAGATAAGTTGTTTTCGGATTCTAAGTTTCCCATTGAGAATGTAAATGTGAACAAATTGACAAATGTTTTCAAATTGGTTGAAGTTGAGTTGTCAGAAGTGAACAATCTGAGTCAAACAAAGAGACAAATGAATTTTGAGAAAGATAAAGCTTATTACAAGAAACCTGTTGTTCCACCGTGTTTTTATAATAACAAACGAAACAATTGGTCGGGTGGTTGTCAGGGGGTAAGTCTTATCAAAAGAAGAATGTTCAAAACAAGAAGTTTGTTGAAAAGAAAATGTTTATGAACAGTTCGAGTTCATTGTCTGATGAAGAGAAAAAGATTTTTTCAAAATCAAATGAAGAATTCTTTGAAAAGAGAGCTTCACAATTTCAGTCTGAAGGCACAAGTCGAGTAGTTGACAATCGAACATGCTTTAGATACAATCAGGTTGGACATATTGCTCGCAATTGTACCAACTTGAAGCCTAAGACTGAAGTTGTAAAGTTTCAGAAAAGGAAAGTTGATGCTAAGAGCAAAGTTCCATTGGTTGTTGAGAAAAATGTTTTGAAAAATGACAACATCAAAGTCAAAACTGAACCCGTAAAGATAGTGGTAACTAAAAATGACAAGTTTTACAAACGAGTAGCATTATCTCAACAAGTTTGGAAACCTAAAACAGAGATAAAAATTTCAACTTCTGAGGAGAAAAAGGTTGAGGATTCAATTCCGATTGAGTATGATGCAAATTTTCCACCTCTTAAGGTTGAAAATTTTAAAATTCAAATTGCAAGAGTCAAAAGTACCAAGGTATCACCCAAGTCTGATGAGGCTTGGGTGGACACAATGTTTGACTAAGCAGTTTGAATTGTCGGAGCTTCCTGGATCGCGAAGCATGAATCGGCATCTTTATTGAAGTGTTTAAGTGAATGTTTGTTATGTGCAGGATCTTCCAAAACTTGTTTCGAGATGGATCATGGATAGTGGAGCCTCTCGACATATGACAGGGAAAACTGCATTGTTGTATGATGTGAGGAATATCAATGGAGGTTACGTAGGATTCGCGGGTAATCAAGGTGGTAGGATTGTAGGTGAAGGAACGTTATCCAATGGGATTGTGACGTTTGAGAGAGTTAACTACATTGCTGAGCTAGAGAATAATCTGCTGAGTATCTCCCAGATCTGTGACAGGATGTATACTACTCACTTCACTGATAAAGAATGTTTGATCTTGAAGCCAGGATTTGTTATCCCTGACGAATGGATCATCATGAGGGCACCAAGAGTCAATGATCTGTACGTGTTGGACATGAGCGTAGCTACTACAACCACGGGTCAGGCTCATTGTTTTGTGTCCAGAGCAACTGAAAAAGAATCGAGATTGTGGCACCGCAAGATGGGGCATATACATCTAAGAAAAATGAATCACTTGGTGCAAAATGATTTGGTTACAGGAGTTCACGTCAAAGGATTCCATCTGGAAGGGGAGTGCATTAGCTGTGTCAAAGGCAAGCAGAAGAAAACGTCACACCCTACAAAGCAAGTCAATTCAGTTTCGAGACCTCTGGAACGACTCCACATGGATTTATTCGGCCATGTGAATGTCAAAAGTATTACCGTAGACTATTACTGTTTGGTCGTTACTGATGATTATTCCATATTTTCGTGGGTATCGTTTTTGAAGTCAAAAGATGAAACTTATGATAGTTTGATGGCGTTGTTCAAGAAGATTGAGAATCTGTACCAAAGGCGTATCAAAAGAATTCGTAGTGATAATGGTACTGAATTCAAGAACAGCAAGATGGAAGAATTTTGTGATGAAAGATGTATATTGCATGAGTTTAGTGCTCCGTACACTCCACAACAGAATGGAGTCGCAGAACGCAAAAACCGGACACTAATTGAGACGGCTAGAACAATGCTCACAGATTCAAAGTTACCGATAAATTCTTGGGCTGAAGCTGTTTCCGCCGCATGCTATACGCTCAACAGAGTTCTCACTATCAAAAAGTTCAACAAAACATTCTTTGAGCTGATCAATAACCGCAAACCGAATTTGAAGTATCTAGAACCGTTCGGGTCACCCTGTACTGTAATAGAGCCTCATGGAAAGTTTGGTCCGAAGTGCATTGAGGGTATATTTGTTGGTTATGCAAGTCCTATGCGACGTGTCTTCGTTCCAAGTGAGAAGCGGATTATTGAAGCTGCAAATGTTGAATGTCAAGGTTATACTATGCCGCCACAGAATCCTGGAGATTCATGGCGTTATCATTATGACAAGTTATGGGATACGTTTGACATGAGAGAAGAATCAGAGGAAGAAGAAGATTTCTTTGATGGGTTGGATATTTTGTGTGAATACGAGTCGCAGCAAAGGTTCCCAGCTAAATATTCTAGAAGACCACGGGAAACTTCAAATGACGATGAAGCAGGTCCTAGTTATGCTGGTGAACATGATGATGTCCAACAAGATGAAGTTGCTCCTGGTAATCAGTCGGCAGAGAATGACAATCAAGAAGCTGAGAACATGCCAGTATTTGATCATGGTGATTCAGATTCTGAGGGGGAGCAGATCCAGTTCTCAAGTCAAACAAACCAAGTCGGTGAACAAGATGCAGATCAAAATGTTACTAATCTGGAAGGCGATGTGGATGTTCCAAGTGAAGTAATGCCACGAACTCTTTCATACCATCCAGAGGAGTTGATCATTGGAGAGTTGCAATCGGGCGTTCGCACGAGACGTCAAATTGACCAAGGCCTTACATGTTTTTACTCTACAGTAGCACCTTTACAAAATGAATTTTCATTGAGTTGTTTTATTTCACAGATTGAACCGCGAACTTACAAAGAGGCGCTTACTGAAGATTCTTGGGTCATTGCGATACAAGAAGAGTTAAGTCAGTTTGAAAAGTTAGGAGTGTGGAAGTTAGTTGATTTGCCGGATGGTCACAGGAAAATCAATACGAAATGGGTATTTAAGTGTAAGAGAGACGACAGAGGAGTTGTTGTACGAAACAAGGCTCGACTCGTTGTCCAGGGCTTTAGTCAACAGGAGGGGATTGATTTTACAGAAGTCTATGCTCCTGGGGCACGACTAGAAGCAATCAGAATTTTCCTGGCATTTGCATCTTGGAAGAACTTCAAAGTATATCAATTAGATGTAAAATCGACGTTTCTTTATGGGAAGGTTAAACAGGATGTTTATGTCGGACAGCCGCCGGGTTTTTCCGATCCAATCCACAAGAACAAGGTCTACTTATTGGACAAAGCGCTGTATGGTTTACACCAGGCCCCGAGAGCTTGGTACGAGACTTTGTCTCAACACCTACTAGCCAACAGTTTCATTCGTGGAAAAGTGGATGCCACTCTCTTCACTAAAGAGGTCGACGGACATCTTCTGATAGTATAGATTTATGTGGATGATATAATTTTTGGGTCAACAAATGAGAGTCTGTGCAAAGACTTTGAATCAGTGATGAAGCAAAAATTCGAAATGTCATCAATGAGGGAAATGAAATTCTTTTTGGGTCTACAAGTTTAACAACTACCTGAGGGAATCTTCATTCACCAGACGAAGTACGTTCATGATATTCAAGAGAAATTTGGGATGTCAAGTTCTACTCCAGCTGCTACCCCACTTGCAACAAATCATGGGATTCACCCAGATCTCACCGGAGACAGGGCTGATGAGACATTTTATCGTTCCATGATAGGTTCATTGATGTACCTAACAGCTTCACGTCCTGATATTATGTACCCAACGTGCCTCGCAGCAAGATATCAATCTAACCCGAGAGCTTCGCACATGATTATTGTGAAGAGGATATTATGGTACCTGAAAGGAACTCCTTCATTGGGGTTGTGGTATCCTAGAAAAGACGACTTTACGCTCGAAGGGTATTCCAATTCGGATGCTACAAAGTCAATTCAAAATCAACAACTGCAGGATGCCAGTTCTTTGGACCTCGGTTGGTCACCTAGCAGTGTAAGAAACAAACGTCTGTGGCGTTATCTACATGTGAAGCAGAGTATGTATCTGCTAGCAGTTGCTGCTCTCAGATCCTGTGGATACAGCAACAGATGCGCGACTACGGTTTGTAGTTTCTTAACACACCTCTTTTTGTTGATAATGAGGCCGCAATAAATATAACAAAGAATCCAGTACATCACGCTAAAACTAAACATATAGAAATTCGTCATCACTTTATTCGCGATTGTTTCGAGAAAAAGTTGATACGAATTGAGAAAATCCACACTGACGAACAGAAAGCTGATTTACATACCAAAGCTTTTGACAAAACACGTTTTAAATATCTTTTAAAACTGAACGGTATGAAGCTTCTTTCGTTGTCGGATGAAATTGTTGGCGTTGATGAAGATACTGTTGTGGGTGATGATGAGAAACAATCTGCAATGGTTTGTCGATTTTTTACCTGTTTTGGTATTTAAGGGGAGTAGATGTATAGATTTTCAGAAAAAATACAAAAACAGTAAAAATTCAAAAATACAAAAACATGATAAAATTTCAAAATCCAAAAACAATATAAAATCTGAAAAAGAGCTTGTGTAAAAAGGGAAAATGATAGTACATCGGCTTGACAGTTACAGTATGCTAAAGATTTATAAAGTTTAAAAAAATTAAACAGTCTCGCTGATGATGTGTCGATAGGTTTTCGCACATTTAGTAGATTTATTCGTGATATAAACCTAAAATTTCAAAACGAAACTTATTTTGTGGGGAACACTACTTGGATATATAGGTAACCCTTGAAATTTCGTTTGAAAGGTCCCTTATTCTGAGATACTAGGTCTTTATACTCAGTGACATCTGGGGTATTATTCCGGGACTTCTGCTGAATGGAAGTTCTGACCTAGTCCCCGAATAATACTTTCTGCAAGTGATTGAAACATAGCATCGCCCTCAGCAACTTGATTAAACAATAAAATTGATAATCAGTGTTGTTGAAATAAAAGATCCTCTAAAGGGGATACACCGAAAAGACGAAGCCTTCATCTCTCTGCGTATACGGAAGTATCGACCTGAGCTCTCACGGCCCTCGCATTTAACCACTTACAGATATCATCTGTGGTATACTCACCTGTAAGACTGAATATTGGGATTCTGGATACGATAATATATTCAAGAGGTGGGACACATGAATGAGTTAAGTTCCTAAGACATCTAAATCGTATCCTGAATTAATTGAAATTTGTGTGAGAATTTAAAGTGGATCAGTATATCGACAGTCTACGTGAATTGTTTAATTCTGAGTATGAATTAAAGCTTAACAGTACTTGTAACTTGTCTGATAGCTGATATGATTCCCTGACACGCTCACCAAAAATATGTCTGTAAATAGTTTACTTTGTTTACATTCTGCAATTTAAGTTTCTGTATTTCATTTTCTAGTTTAGAAACATTATTAAAATCCAAAAAGATTTTATTTCTGCTTTATTTTCCGACAAACCAAAGTGGAGAGTTGATCGTTGGATTCTCGAAAACTGAAGCAGATGCAGGAAAAGTTCTGGACTGGAGAATGAGGAGAGCTTATCTTGATGAAGATTGGATTGTTTAAAAGTCAAAAACAAGTTCATTAACTTGATGCTTGTTATTTTTAGAAAATATTTGAAAATGATGATCTAAATCAGTTTGTTTTGTCTGAAATCAACCAAGGTCATTAAGTTGGACTTGGTAGATTATTTGAGTAATCAGGGTCATTAACTTGGACCTGAATACTTGAGTGGATTTCTAAAGCTGATTGATTTTGTGATTTATTGTTAAAATCAATAGTTTGTAATGTTATTGGTTGAGTAACAGGTTGTAGATTCTATTATCTCCAAGGTTTAAAAAATCAAGGCTTGAACCAGACAAAGATCCTAGATCCCAGCATACCGAGAGGGGGAGTCTGTGAAAGGGGGAGTCTAGAGTTCTGGATCAATAGTCAAAGGGAGATTGTAGATGGAGCTAGAATGAGTTCTTGAATCTGTAGAGACAGAGTTGGAGAAAAGACCAAGACTGAAGACTCGACGCCGAAGACTTCGTCAACATCCAAGGGGGAGTCTGTTGGTGCATTGAATGTCTGTTAACTGCGTCTGTATCGAGTCTTAGGTCTAGATAGGTTAGATTGCAGCTCAGAAATCAAAATTAGGTTTTTAGAGTGTAATTTCGCTCCAAATGACATTCATGTCATTTGAAGCGAAATCAGGTGTTAATGTAATTTTGCTCCTAGATGTTAATTCGTGATTTCGCTCCTAAGCTTACCAGGTGATTTCGCTTCTAATGATCACATGGGGTTTCGCTCCTGCTGTTTGGAGCGAAATCAGCTGCACTATATAAACCAGTAGTGTGATCTCAGTTGTAACGTTTGAAGCGAAATCAGGTCATGTGCTAGGCGTCGAACTGTTGTCAAAATTTACTCAGAAAGCATTAATAGAGAAGGAAATTGAAAGGAAAAGCTGTTGTGACTTTGTTTACATTGATTCCGCCTCTATACACGAAGATGAACTGCCTTAACTGACTATTTAGGGTCGCACACGGTCCAACACATACAATATCATATTCTACACTTCACTCATACGCCTTCCAAATAATCAAAAACATCTTCCGTTAAATGTTTTCCCATGAGCACATAATACAACATAAAATCTTAAGTAGGACATTGATTAAAGATTAAAAAAATTTAATTAAAATTCTTTTATAATAAAACTTAACTAATTAATATAAGTTAATTAATCTTAAGTTAATTAACTAAGTAAATGAGGAACTGGAACTTTGGGCTCCAATCTCGGCCCAGTAGGCAGCAGACTTCGGCCTGCATTTTAATTTATTTGAAAAACTGACAGTTGGACAATATTGGTTAGAGGTGCGAAAAAAAAGGGACCCGGTAAAAAGAAATCAGGTACCGGTATCTTTTTAATACCCGGGTATTCTATACCTTAAACCGAACTGAGCCTACCTGTAGGATATAAATAAGGTATGCATTTTGATCTCAATACCTAAAACCGGAACGTATCATACCCGATTAATACCCAAAACCGGACAAAAACCAGAACCGGAACCGATTATACCCGGCAATACCCGATACATGATTCTAATATCTATTAAATTCATGTTATTTATTTTAATTTATTTTATATTGTACAATGCATATTTAATAATAATAAACAAAAAAGACGAGAAAATAGGGTGATAAAAACGCAATGGAATAAAAAACCTGAAAATGGGGTACTAAAAAACTCTGATATAGGGTATAGAAAAACCTGAAAATAGGGTATTTTAATACCCGGTTTCTTAAGAACAGGAACCGAACCTTATCCAGAACCGCGCACATAGGGTATGGTTTTTTTTGTCAATTAACTGAAACCGGTTCAACCCCTTAAAACGAGAAACCGGAAGCAGTTCCATAACCGGAACCGATTATTCATAATACCCGGTTTGTGCACCTCTACCACTAGAGGTGGATTAGCTATGAAAAGTTATGTTGAACTAGGATGTGAGGTGTGTGGTTTCCTTTTGTTGATCCTTTGGTTTTTTACTTGCACTTCAAGGGTAGTGATCTCTTACATTAAATCAATTTCACCCCTTTCGATCCTTCTAGTTGCATGCTACAGGTGTTGGCGAAATGCTCCCACAATATAATGAAGAAACATGATTTCTTAATCAACTCTTGCACGAGGAGATGGTAACTCGGATGAACTAGTGAGTACAACAAAGATTTCGGTTTACACGAACCTTGTTTCTATAGCAACAAAATTGCATTTGCGTGTGAAAGGACAAAGCTTTTAGAAAGAATGTGTGTGAATTGGATGCCATGAGGCCGTATTTATAGACCATAAGTCATTCCTTCGAAACACCCCTTTGTAGAGGCGAGCTGTGACAACGCGAGCGCATGAAGTGCCAACTCGCCATAAAAATACACCATGTTAACGCCCATCATTGCAAGTCTCAGACACGCTGCACACGAAAGGGTGCAGCGCACCCTTTTGAGATGTCGGCTATTTCTTATTGCTAAGGAGAGAAGCATTTCACATTTTTACTGATACCCCTCCTATGTGGGGCACAAAAAAGTTTTCCAAAAGTTCTTTACTTCGCTTTCGTAATAACAGTTTAATATCTTTTTCTAAAAATCGCTTTCCCAACATATAGGATTAGCTATAAAAAGTTGCGTAGGTTGAATTCAAACCACCCTAAAATCCATGACCATAGTAGTAGCAACATATGAAACATGTATTATTGTGAACAAGTATTAATTGCAATTCACATAAGAATGCCTGCTTTCTAAAACGACAGGAACAAGATTTTGACAAAAACGAAAACGTAGACACAATTACAACAAATTTATCACACAAACGCAATGCAAATCACCTTAGGCAATTGAACTTATGTCATGCATCACTTATTACCTGACTTTACAGGCTCGTCATCGTCTTCAATATCCCAACTCAAATCCTCATCCTCATCCGCAACAGTACTCAATCGCTTGCGCAGATCGGCTTTGTTTGTTGTTGTGTCACCATGAATTACATTCTTGTCATCAGTTTTCCCAAGATCTCCGATCTCATCCCACTCGAGATCCTCATCCTCTTGAAATGAAGGCTCGCTTGATTTAACCATGACATTACTATCTTTCGCTTCACCCGAATCCGGTTTGACGTCAACTGTTTCACCAGATTTTGGCACCGACTCAGCTTCCTCAACATGAGTTTTAATTTCACTAGTGAGCTTCGGTTCCTCTACACTGTTCTTATCAACACTAACCACATTGATTATCATCTCCTTATCTTCATCAACAATCTTAGAACTTTTAGTTTCGATTTTGTCATCAGTGCTCTGTTTCTTTCTACCGTCTTCCGAATCAGCTGGTTCTAATTTATGATGTTGCTGTGGTTCTTCTTCTTCTTCATCATCATCATCAACATCCCAACTCAATTCTTCTTCATCATCAACCGACAACGATCGCTTCACAAGCTTAGCTCTCATTTCCTCTTGCAATGTAAGCTTATACACCTTATAATAATACCTAAACCAAAACGTTCCATCATCAACCTCATTCGGCACAAGTTTCGCATAAACTTCCTCCAAACCGCCATTCTCTCCGATCAATTCCTCAATCTCATCCTTCTTATCTCCAACCACAAACCCTAACTTCCACTTATTATAGTCCTCTACATCCTCAGGATCCTCAACAAACACTCTCACATCACTCCTAATAGCATTCAATTGAGCATCAAACCGACTATACCTAACCGAATTATTCAAATCCACACCACTACGTTCACTATTATTATACCTATCAGAACTATCAGATTCATCAACATCAGAAGACGCAAGTAAAACTTCCTTACCTTGTGCGATAATCTCCGCCGTTGATTTCAACACTCCGTCAATCGCCGACGTTCCGACGTCGATCGACGCCGGTAACTCCTTCACCGCACGGCTCGCAACTTCACGGAACAGATCCGATTCCTTCCTCAATCCAGTACCGAATTCCTGCAGATCTCGCCGGTAGGTTTCGAAAACTGACTCCGATTTCGTAGTTAACGTTTTCACTAGATCTCCTAAGCTCCATAAACCGCCACCGCCACCACCGCTGCTAGCTCCACCGCTGCCGTCGTCGGATGAATTGAGATTTGAAGTGGAATCTTCGTCTTCTTCATCAGCTTCGGTTTCTGAATGATTTGGTGAGTGATTTTGGATCGGATTTGAATCGGATTGTGAGTGATTGTGTGGAGATTCAGGTTCTGGATCATCTGATAATATAGATCTGAAGAAATCCATTGATGATTGAAATGATTTGAGAAGATAATGATTTCTAGGGTTTCTGTGTAGATGATAAACTGATTATGATATTATCAAATTGTGATTGTGAAGTATAATAAATTGGGCCTTATTTTCCTACTGGGCTATTCATGTTGGGCCTGTTAGTTAACCCGTTTACTTTGAATAAACTTCTTACTGTTGTGTGGCCCGACTAAATCAGTCGGGAATCGAGATGGCCCAACTAAACCAACTGGGCTATACATGTTCGGCCCGTTCGTTGGTTTAGTTTAAACATGTTTAGCTAAATGGGTTTGAGTGTTTGTCGATTTCACGGGTTTGGTGTTAACGTTAGGCCTGCTAATTAGCTCGTCTGCTTTGGAGTCTGGATAAGTTCTTAGTGAGCGTGTGGTCTAGCTAAGTCAATGAAGATGAATGATTAATTTGGGGTTTTTTGTTTAAACATGTTTAGCTAAAGGGTTCGGTGTTTGTCGATCTCACAGGTTTGGCATAGATGTTAGGCCCGTTAATTAGCTCGTCTACTTTGGAGTTTGAATAACTTTTTAGTGAGTGTGTGGTCCCGCTACATCAATCGAGATGGATGATTAATTTGGGGTTTTTTTTTTGTTTAAACATGTTTAGCTAAATGAGTTTGGATGTTTTTCGGATTCGTGGGTTGAGCTGTTTTACCTTTTTATGTTTATAATTATGTTAAAATGCATTTTATATTATTATAGTTAAAAGAAAAATTAATGCTAGGTTTTATTTTTATAGTTTAAACATAATTGTTTAACATATATTTGTGTAATTTTAAAGTATTAAATGTGTCATGTTTGTGTTAACCCATAAATACGAGTATCATATTTCGGTTTATGTGTATGATATAATTTTCGGGCTCAATTTCTTATTACTTAGACTCGCATGAATCTCATGGTAGGTTGTCAAGAATATAACCAAATTCAAGAAAAGTACAACAAAGATCTATGGTAACAACGGCTAGGATTGACCCTTATCATACAAGCAAACACTTTGTCTTCAAAGAGAGGACCCATGCTTCACTTTTTTAATCTTTTCTTTACCTCACTATCAAAGATTAGAATCATAAAGAAATCTTTAAATTCTTGTGTGTTTTTGTGAACTAGACTTACCACAAAAATTATGCAAGAAAAGGGCAAACAAGATGATGGTTTTGGCCCATTTAGCATTTGCCAAAGGCTATTCAACTTCATCATGAATAGCATCCTTACTCGAGGTACAATGCGCGTTACATTGGGTGCAAGCAATACAACGTCACCTCAAGATGACGAAACTCGAGCTTTTGAAGCTAGTCATACGAGCCAAGACACATCACCTCAAGATGACAAAGCTCGAGCCTTTGAAGTTAGTCATACGAGCCAAGACACATCACCTCAAGATGACAAAACTCAAGCTTTTAAAGCTAGTCATATGGGCCAAGACCAGGCGACTAGGCCCGATGGCCATGAACTACTAGTCGAGTTTAGACACACCAACGGTTCAATGGTCAACAAAACCAATAACCCTTCAAGTCAAGCTGTGATCCAAGAAACCAAGAATCCAACACAAACCCGCAAGCAAACGAGTCCACAAGATCAAGGTAAGGTCAACGGTGATCGTGACAAGTCAAGAAAAAAGTCAACTTTGCCCATTTCAGAAGGTGGGAATTTGCCTGGAAGGAAGCATCATCTTCTAAGCGTTGCGTCAAACATAAACGAGAAAGCTGATGCATTCATAAGGAGCAGAAAGGAAGCCATGGAGAAGACTTTGAAACAAGAAAGAGATAAATGATGTATAATGATCAAAACCTTTGTTGTAACTTGTAAGTTGTAACATGTAAGTTGTAACATGTTTAAATGAAATAATATTGTGCGCGTCTCATGGTTGTTACGATTGATTAAAAAAACGCGTGCAAATCTTACTATAAAATGAATTTCACTGACTAAAGAACATAGCTACCTTAATCAAATTTGCAGGGAAACAAATCAAATTAATGTACAACAAAGATGGGTTTGGGGTTCCTAGAAATCTGACTAATCTAAAACAATGACTAAAACAAGATTAAGGTATAAACATCATACCTAAAACAAATTATCTATGTATGCTCAAATGTGGTTGTGCTTTTTGTTCATACTAATGATAAACATGACATATTTGCTGTTAACCTCACTTTCCATTCTTATGTTGCAAAATCTAACCGTAAACCCTCTTCTCGTTCACCTTCGCATTTCTAAACTAACCCAAAACCGAACAAGTTCATGATTTTTGGCGTAGAAATCATCTTGATCAGTTTGGTGAACAATGTCAATATTCAAAGGAAAGTTTGGATCTTGACGAACGATAAAGATCATACGGAGCCCATAAATGGTCAACCACACACGGCTTCCCCGAATCAAGCCTTAACCATGGTTTACCTTTACCACTCCAATGCAGCAAACTTATTGCACCCGGGTGCAAACTCCTGCATTTTCCTTCAATGTTGTCACCACCCAACCCGTGTTGGTTCCAACTATGGTGAACCGGTTTAATATTCCCAGCAAAAACTAGCAAAAATGGTGGCAAAGATCCCAAATGATAAATCTTTTTCTGTTTTTGTACCACCATCCACTCTTCAACTTTTTGAAGATACCCGCCTTCCCGCCATTTCTCTACGTCTAGGACCATTACACCCGTGTTGAAATAACACGGCTCTTTCCCTTCGAATATCTTCTGTAATTCGGGTTCGTTCCAGAAATTATCGTTGAAGTATTGTGTGAAATTTGCTTCACAATATTCCGGTGCAGCGAGTACCTTGTGTTAGACACAAAATATATTATTAGTCAGGGTTTAGGGTTTGTTGTAACATATATTTGGCATAAAAAATTTATAAAGGAAATTAACATATGGTGTGTTAAATTTATAGACATGGTGTTATTTGTCGACACCATGTGAAAAAAAAAAAAAACATAGCCCTGTAAATGAATCGAACGAATACGAACATAGGCATCTTCGTGTTCGTTCATTTAACTTTAGCCGAACACGAACACGAACATATAATCGAGCAAAATTTTTTGTTCGTGTTCGTTCATTAAGAAATCGGGCATGTTCGTGTTCGTTTATGTTCGTTCATTTAAATCCTAAACGAACACAAACGAACATAAACAAAAAAACTTAACTGAACATGTTTGAATAAACATAAATTAACATGATTGAACAAACATAAACGAACACAAATGAACGTAATTGAACAAATATAAACAAACACAATTTAGCATACACATCTAAATTAGGGTTCCTAGACACTAAATTAAGTATAACCAGAAAACTCAATTAATAATTAGTTATATGTATTTATTAAAATTTAAACGAACATAAACGAACGTTCACGAACAAATTTTTTTTGTTCGTGTTCGCTCGTTTATTAAATAAACGAACATAAACGAACTTTCCACCGAACAAGTTCACGAACCGTTCATAACATTCGGTTCCTTTAAAGGCCTAAAAATACGTATAACACATGTTCGCAAGAAAAAAAATCACTGATGCCATGCTTAAAAATTTAAAACACCACGTGTTAATTTTCTTTTCACATTTTTAGACAAAATCTCATTTTTAGCATAACTCATGCTCATTTTACCGTTATATATAGTTAACCAATAATGCACATAATAAATTGAATTCTAATAACACGTTTATTTTAAAATTTTATTACAAACTTATTCATGAATTAAAATAAACGTGTTTGCAGAATTCAGTTTATTGGTTTTCACACGTGATCCTTTTCGTTGTAACCTTATACATAGTCGATCAATACCTTGTTCCCCAAGTCAACTCGCCACAACTTATCGATATCGTCAACGACAACAAGATCCGAATCAAGATAAATGATCCGTTTAACATGCTTAGGAATAATATCCGGCAAATAAATTCGCGCATAATTCAACGGCTCATCAAGCGCTTCACGTATAGATTTCGATATCTTCCCTTGAACCAAACTCGAATCAAATCGATACAACTTAAAATTAAGATAAGGAAACGTAGTCTTTATGCTAGTTTTAATATCCTGATCAAACCTAAGCCACAAGAAATGAAACACCACATTTTCGGGGCAACCCGAGTTATGCAAAATCGACAAAATGGCAGCCATTGTACCACGAAGATAATTCGAATCAAGGGTCATTGCTAGATGGATTGTATCGTTGACCGATGACCCGCATGGTTGACCGTTACGGAAGGCCGGAGCTTCACGGAAAACGTTGACATTTTGAGAGAGTTTGCGCGGGAGGGTAACGGCAGTTAACGGTGGGGAGGATGAGAGAGACAGGAGGCCAATGAGGAGTGAGAAATGGGTTAAGCTCCAATAGGCCATCCTGCCGGCATTAATGGTGGTGAAGGGAGATATTAAGGGGGTGTTAAACAGCCATTAATGGCTGGTTAAAGAAGATTTTATGATTTATGAAGATAGAATCTGTTTAACGGATTTTTGTGGCTTTGAGAGGAAGAGAAGATTATTCGGAAGATAAATGTTTTTTTTTTCTTTTTCTTTTTAGTGTTGTTAAGATCTTAGGATTGTTTTGACTTTTGTAGATTGAAGTCAACGGTTTATATAGATTTGCACCTAATAATTCGGTTTGGGATTTGACAATGTTAAGTTACCTTGACACAAATTCATGTTTTATTTTGGTGCTCTTTAAATATGCATGTCAATTTATCATATTATCAATTTTTTCAAAACCGGATCGGATGTTGAATCAGTCTTCTTACTAGTTCACGGGTGGATTGGTCGGACTGGACGTAAGAACCGAAAGGTGTCATAAATATTATAAAAATTAATATTATTAAATCTGAAAAATATATAAAAAGGTCCAACCCCTTTAAAAACCGGTTTGACCGGCCGATTTCCCGGTCCAACCTGCGGATCATCGGTTCAACCTCCGGTTCAATGTTATTCTGGTCCGATATCTTGACCCGGACCATCAAACCTCTGGTTCCCGATCCGACTGGTCCGGGTCTAAAAACATTGGATATGACTCATTAACATATAGCTTGATATGAAGCTAAATGAGTTAAGGTTTGAGTTAAACGGGTTTGAAGTTCGGGTGACTCATTAACATATTGCTTGATATGAAGCTAAACACAATGGACAATACACTAAAAACACAAAAACAAACTAAAAATACCATGGACATCACACTAAAACACAACACACTAAAAACACAATGGACAACACACTAAAAACACAATGGACAACACACTAAAGACACAATAGACTAAAAACACAATGGATAACATACTAACAACACATTGGATGACACAACTAAAAAAAACAATGGACATCTGATTAAAAACACAGCATACTAAAAACACAAAGGACAACACACTAAAAACTCAAAAAACTAAAACACGATGGACAGAAACACTAAAAACACAATAAACACAACAAACTAAAAGAGAATGGATAGAACGCTAAAAATACAATGAACAGAAGACTAAAAACACAATGAACAGAAGCCTAAAAATACCATAGACAGCACATGTGCATACCAATATCACAATGGACGAGCAGAAAAAACACAATCAAGTAAAAAAAAACCAAGTTGACACCTTTTTTTTATTTCTATATAGCAATTTCACACTCATATTAATGATAAAAATGTTCGTTATTATGGTGTTCTAAAAATGTCATAAAAAAGTCATAGACGTTTTAAAATTACGAGGGAATTGGCATGTTCCATGTAGGACCCTACAGAATCATAATACTGGCATCATTGTTATAAGTAGTGTTTTGGTCACAATCACATAGATCAACAGATTTCAGACACGACTAGAACACAACATAAAAACTAATCACGTTTTGGCTTACTAATAAAACTAGTTTTATAAAAAGGCCAACCCAATCGCGGGACCCACCATACATCCGCTTAATTGGTGACGTTCTTTCGGTTCCCTGACGACAACATCCTTCAACATCTAGAGTACGTCGTTGTCGACTTCAACTTGGCTGGCATTGACTTACTGTTGCTTTCTTCCAACACTCCATGTACCCAACCACCAGGCCACCACCAGCAATTCGTCATCGAAGTAGGAGGGAGAGTCGTCTGACGTATTTAAATTGAATTATTGATGGCCGAGTAGGCAGGTCGACCAACAGTCCAACAATCTTAATTCTCCCTCTTCTTTTGGAAAAAATATTATAAAATGGGTACTACCATGTATGTGGCCCAGTTAATATCAAGACCAACAAAAGCAAGCTAGTCTACAAGTGTTTTACAAATAATAAAGTATAGAATTTTACATGAGTTTTAGTTTATGGTTAAATAAAACGAGCTTAAAATGGCTTTAAATAAACTAAACAAGAGAGATGAAGGAAGATTTGAATCATTTTTTGATAAAAGATGTTTATGACACGAGTAAGCTTTTGAAATGGTGCAAGAGAGAAGCAATGAATTGTAGATGTACAAGTGTTACCAGCAATGACACTTATACATTTTGCTAGATGCTCAAAAACTTTACTCTACATCATACTAACGTGACACAAAGGTTTTAGGTTGAATGATTGTAACACATGCTATGTATACATATATTTCATATATACGCATCATAGAAACAACCAACCCATTTTATTATAGTGTTTTCCAAAAACTCAACTGACCTTTCTCAAACTTGAAGATACTTGGTGTTGATAGCCGATTAGTTGTTTTGAATTAACGAGTTGAAAGCTTTTACGTATCACTAGTTTATTTGTTCAAGCTGATTATTATAAACGAGCCTAGCTCGAGGTCAAGCTAGAATAACGTCACAGGCTAATCTCAAACTTTGTAAATAGAGTCCAAAACAGGTTAGGTTCGAGCTTGAGCTCTTGTTAGTTAAACGAACTAACCTCAAGCCTAAGTTGGCTCGTCTCGTCTAGCTTACATCCCTAGTTTGTGGGATTTTAATTGAATATATATTTTTTGGATCTACTAAAAAATAGGATGCTTAATTATGAACCTTGGAAAGCTTATTTGGGTTAGATTCATTTACTAAAATCCCTCACAATCTTATTATTTATTATAATATATGCTTGCCCATTATATCAGTACTCAAACATACTAACATCAAGTTAAATTCACACTAACCATTTGATAAGTATATTTGTGGAGATGGATATCATCAGGTGGTGCTGTTGCTGGCACGATAATACTCTAAAGGTCTGTCAGTAATTCAAATTTGCCGTTAAAAAATAAAATCTGAATTTAATGATGTTAGTGAAACTACTCTATTTAAATTAATTTTCCAGTTTTTAATAGAAAGATCACTCAACCAAGTTTAAATTTTACTTTAATAATTAAAACCATTTTTTTATAATCCACCTTTGTTTATATGTGATTAAATTAATAATCAAATTATATAACTTAGTTTATACTAAAATTCACAAAATTCTATTGGGCTAGTCATAAAACATAAATGGACCGGTTACACTACTTACAGTTACAAGTTACAAGGTTGTTTTTGTTGATTATTTAAATTGGGCCGAGGTACACACCCGTACATCAGGTTATATTGCTGCAATTTTTTTGAAGTTCATATCCACCACTTTTAAGCTCGTTTTCCTCATTTATAGTATTAGTATCCATAATATGTATCATGTTGAGGGATTTGGAAAGCGAGGAATGAATGTATTTCTCCGGAAAAAGAATCAATATAGATGCTATTTTCGGTGAGTTGCAAGCAACAACCTTTATATGGATCAAAGGGAGAGCGAAGCGGGGCCAAATGGAGTGGAATAAATGGATGCGATTTGATATGGCAAGTTGATCGTATGTATGTTTTATCCATGTTTTTATCGGTAGTTTGGTAATGTTTTTCTATTTTTTTGTAAGTATTTGATGGTTGACTTAGTTGCTTACCAACCATGTAGTATGTATCAAACTATTTTGGTGATGAATGAGATTATCTTTTGCCGTTCAAAAAAAAATATGAGGTTACCTCAAAATGCAAAGTCTTTGACATAGGATATGTTACAAGCAATGTTCCATGTCACCACGATCCTTTAATTCAACGTGGGTTTCTTATCTTTATGCATTGTTTTCATTTAGATAGTTGAGGTTATTTAGTTGATTGGGTCATAGATGCATTGTTTTCATTTAGTTAGCTGAGGTTATTTAGTTGATTGGGTCATAGATAGTGGGTTAGTGTTACCGATGGGTCTTATTTAGGGGTTGTTTGTTTAGCTCTTAATCAGGCTCTTAATGGTTCAGACCTCTTACTGTTTTAGCAGTTAATGGTTCAGACTGTTTGTTTCACGAGCAGATGTCTGAATGGTTCAAGCATTATACTAAGTCTGAATGGTTAAGAACTTTAATCTGAATTGGTCAGATATTTGTCTTTCAACGGTTAAGTATTATACCGACTCTTAATGATTCAGACATCTTACTGGTTTAGCACTTAATCATTCAGAAGTTACCAAACGGCCCCTTACTTTTAGTTCATTGAGTACTTGTAAGGCTATATAATTAGCCATGAAGTCTTTGTTTAAAGAATATGAATGAAAATATGAAAATTTGTCTGGTGCCTCTTTAATTTCTTCAAGCTTCTTATCTTATTTCTTTGACTCAAGTTTGGTACTTATCAGGTTAGGATGACCTGGTTGCCTATTTTCTTCCATTTACAGTGACAGGTTGTGATGTCGTGAAGCTGCTAGAGAGTGGTCCCTAGATTGCCGAAAAGAACACAAAAATTTGATGAAATGCTTCGAAATGGACCGGGATGATGTTTGGTGATTGCTCAGAAATGTTTGTCACAAGTGATCGGTGTGTCACCAGTCGGTGCTAGATGTTTAGGCATGGCCAGCATAACATCAAACCAATAGACAAAAAACATCGATATGTGACACCATATCGTGTATAGATTCATGTATATATTATAATCTGTGTATATATTCCCTTATGTGTTATTATTCGTGTATATAACAAATCTACCTAGGGTTTACGCGAGTAAAAACTTATAAGCAATCAAAGATTCCTCATTTCATGAATATATGGCCAAAGTTATTGTAACATTGTTATAAGGCTAGACAATGAGAAGACTACACACGTATTTTATTGTAACGTTATTGTAGAACTTTAAACACTAAGAAAAATGAATACTTTTAATGATTTTCATTAAAAAAAAGTAAAGGTGTTAATAATTGAGTTTGATAACGACAGATAATAATACCATATCATTTTTCTTACTTTTTGTAGTCTGTACACAGAATCTTGAGTCTTTGACTCTTGTTTTTCTAATTTATTGTTTTTTTACAACTTTTTCCTGTTACATGTTAGTTCTTTTCTAGTGAAAATTAATTGCAAGTTATATTTTTATCCAAATTTATGGTTGTGCATTTTGGACAGGCTTGCAGCTTTGGATGCCCACATAGTTCATAATTAAAATATAACTAGTATTAAACTCCCCGTGTTGCGCCGGGTACGTAAAACCATAACAAATATCACCAATGCCACACCACCGCCAATGATCACCAACACTGAAGTTGTGGCGTGTTAATACGAAGAAATTAGACCGAAACGTAAAACATATAAAAAAATAACTAAGTCGATCTAGGACTCGCACGTTGCGACAACCTGTCAAACGGGAAAAGATAGACGATGTAAAAACGTTGAACCACACGCGCGCGTGGAACAAAGTATAAAGGAACAAAGTTGAAAGTAAAAAAATGTGAGATTCAATTGTAAAACATAAAAAGTTTTAAGTTAAAAGTAAAAAATCAAATAGTTTGGAGTAAAAGTGAAAAATCATTTTTTTAACCACCCTAACATAAATGACAACACCTCTATACATAAATAAATTGTAAATTAATAGTATGTTAATATTAATCACATAAAATAAAAATTAGAGAGTTAAAATTCACACACCCCTCTCCTTTATCTCTCTATCCATACATAGATATACAGAGAGAGATAGAGTGAAAAAAAAGTGTGAGAATAAGACAAAAAAGTGTGAGAATAAGACGTAGGATGTGAGAATACCGAAAGCCAAAAATTAAGATAGTAAATATTTTACTCGGAGTTATATACAAATACACTAATGGTAATATAAAGATACCTCTAGCATACACGATTGTGTTCAGATATTAAACTTTAATCCCATAAATGCATGTTTTAGGCGATCATAACTTGCCTAGTAGGTTGGTTGGTGTCGGACCGCGCCAATGTCAGATATGCAAGATAGTGCCCCTACACCGCTTGCACGGCGTCATAGGGGACGTTATCATATCCTTCGCCATACAATTTGCGAGCGCGAAAGAGAGGTGGGTAGAGCTTTATCCAATCAGATTCCTTTTCATTTTAATCTTTTTTTTTTTTTTTTTGAATAGTTAAAGGAGGTTGTATCCCACACCATTCAAGTTAACAATGGATAGTGGCGGCGCTGAGTTTGTGTGATAAACAAATAAGGTAATTAATTTTTGGTCTTTTTTCTCAACATTTTTATGTTATTGGACAAAAACGGATTCTAACAAAGCCCTACCGCGTGATAAGATTGTATCACATGTCATTTACAATGAAGAGGAAACATCTTTTTGAAAGTAATAATCCTTGATCAACAATATGTGTATGTAATCAAGGTAATGAAATAGGTTAACGTGATGATCATTGATCAACATTATATTTTTTATACAACCAATATCATGAAGTGTAATAACTAATAATATGTTTTTGGCAACTAGAAAGTCAACGAATTCAAACACTGATAAACATTGTTTATAACCAAGTTTCTAGAGTAATATGAGTAAAAGTTATGTACATATTATAACTAAAGTATATTCAGGTTTAGTAACATTATATTCTTATAACTTTAAACTTGATTTTAATTTATTATCAACTTCAAATTTGATTTAACTTTACTAAACTTCGTTTATAAAAAAACAAATAACTTCATACCTAATTCCATTATAAAAAGGTAAATTGTATGTTTGCTTTATATTAATTAACCAATAAAATTGGGATGAATAAAACCTCGAGACAGTCAATTAAAATCCAAACCAATGAGGCGGTGGTCCATTAGCAAAAGTAAAGCCAGGGCTGACTATTGGGTTGGTCACACCGTATCGTTGCCCAAGTCTCAAATTTTCAAAGGGTCCGAAAGGTTTTTACAAGCTTTTATATATGTATAAAATTATATATTTAGTATATGCATTCGTTTATTATGTATAAAAATGTTTGTAGTAGAATGGAAACAACTAACTTAAGATAATGTAGAGATCTTAAGTTCAAGGCCTAGCGCTAGCACAAAGATCTTATTTTTTATATTAATTTATCCTATATCACAATTTTGGGCCCAGTTTTTTTTAGAGTTCTCGAAGACGACCCTAGGCAAAGTCTTTTAACACCTTATGAGGAACAGATCTTAAGTCAAGTATCATAGACGACATAAATAAAATGAATTTTTCGTTAAAAAATTCAATTAAAATCCAATGTGTAATGATTTAAAACACTAAAGTTAACTCTACAAAAGACTTTGACCGTAAAAGTCAACAAAAGCTAAAAGCTAGGAGTGTGCAATGGTCGGTTTTGACCAAAAACTATAACCATAACCGTGATGTCGGTTATTGAATAACCATAACTATAACCGATTGATCATGGTGGTCATGGTCATTCGGTTTTGATGGTTATAGCAGGTCGGTTATGGGTGGTTAACCGTGTATTTAGTTTAGCTCAAAATAGCTTAATTTTTATTAATATGGAATAAATTGTTATTGCATATTTGTATATATTAGTATATTACATAGTATTAAAAAAACATATAATCTATAATATTAATACCAATTATTATTATCGAATATTCAAATAAAGTGATATGAAACATTCGATAAATTCAAATAAACATTCAATCAAAAACACAAAATGATATGAAAAACCCACAAATACTAAAAATGTTCAGTCAAAAACATCAAATGTTAAAAATATGGTAAAAGTCCTAAATCATACAAAAATTTATTATATGTCGGTTCGGTTCGGTTATGGTGGGTATGGAAAAAATGATAACCGTAACCGACCCGCTACTTTCGGTTTTCAAAAAACCATTAACCGACCCACCGGTTTTTTATTTGGTTCGGTTTTTTCGGTTAATTCGGTTATGATTCAGTTAATTTGGTTTTTTACACACCCCTAAGGCTGGACGGTATGGGGACCGTCCAGCGCCGTCCTCCTCCCGTCGCCGCCCCCCTCTCCATGCCGCGGTCCTCCGTCTTCAGCACGTCCCGTCGCAATCGTCGGAATTCCGACGTCCAGGACGCTCCAAAACAGTGGGCCCCCTCTATTTTGTTTGTTTGTTTGTGGGATTTGTACATTATGCTTTAATACTTGTATATAGTTTTGTGGGGTAGGATCATCTAGCACCATCCTCCCATGCCCCCTAGTTTTGGAGGATGATCCATCTTGGGAGGACTATGATGTGTCGCCTACGTGGCGGATCATCCTCCAAGGATGGTCCATCACCATACCATGTAGCCTAACAAAAGCTGGTTTTATTTTTAATTTTAAACTTTTTAATAATTAAAAAAGGTCTACTTTTGAAAAAGAAATAGAAGTTAATGTGTTGTTGGATAATAACGCGGTTGGACTTTACATTGGAGAGGTGTACGCCGTATTTTAGGTGACGTGGCTTTCCATGCAAGAATCCTTCCTTTCTTCTTCCTGTTTTTCTAAATGGCCTTTTAAGTCTACTTTCAATGTAATACACACTTTTATTCGATAAGTTGAATAGAGTTAAGTAGCATGTTTCTTTTCTAATTATGCTAGTTCATGTTAAATTTTAAATTTATATCATTTTCGTCTCTGACATTCTATAAATATATCAGTTTCGTACAAAACACTAACGTCTGTTAAAATGTGCTGGCATAATTGGACAAACCATAGGGACGAAACTGGCATAATAGACATTAGTTTTTAGACGAAACTTGCATGTTTCAAGAATGTCATGGACAGAATTAGTACAAATTTGAAATGTGGTCTGAACTGACATAATTGGATAAACCACGAAGACGAAAATGGTAGTTAACTCGATTAAATATTAAAAATCTACTAATGGTAATAATAAATTCAATGAATTAAAGATTTGAAAAACGATTAATAGTAATAATTATTAATAACACAGTTATTAAAAAATATCTTTCTTTAAAGGTAACTATTATTCACAACGCAAAAACTAGGGCGGTTAACAAAGTTCGCGGCTTAACTCATAGTTCACTCGAGAAAAACTAGCTAAAAAAACCTCAATTTGAGATGACGTGAGACAAGTTGGCTCATTTTGTAACCGAGCCGAGCTCGAGCCAAGCTCGGCTCGTTGGCTCGTTCTTAGGCTCTTTTAACTCCAAGCTAGAGCTTTAGCCGAGCCGAGCCGCCACAATTAATTACAAGCTTGAGATTGGGGCCACCTAGGCTTGACTCGGCTCTTAACTCGTTTACAACCAAAACCTCAATGAGAGGGCCGAGAGGCGGCACACCACAAAACCACTTACATGATAATAAAATTACACCAATCTTTCTATCTAATTAACATATTATCAGATCGATTTCTATAAAAAAAACTCGAAAGATTAAATATTAGCCTATTAAAAATTATGTGATTACAAATAATTAAAAGTAAGTTTGGTTAAGTTGGAGTATTAAAAAAAAGTCAAAGTCATATACTAAGCCAAGATTCAGATTATTGAAACTCATTACTCTTCGAAGTTTTTGAGTTTTCAACTTGTGTTCTTTATATCAAATATATTGTCAACTATTTGACCTAAAAATAAGTACTTAATGAAATGGATGGATATTTTTTGGTTACTCGGTATCTTTGATCATGTTCGAATATTTTTTCCACATCTAAATTTTGCATTATTTTTCATACCCACTTCATTTGTACCAAGTTAGTTTTTTTTTTTTTTTTTTTATGTAGGATAAATACACATAGTTAGAAGTAACATATATTATATAATTGAGGGGAGATTATAAAATCTGAGTTTCATATATATGAAAATAATACATAACTAAATACTACATTTATTAAAAACTAAATACAACACATGTTCATCCATATATTTCTAGGATATCCACAACTTTTTATTCATAAAGATAAAATGCAAGGATTTGTGCATTGTGTGGGCATAGAAGATGGCCATATCCACGTTTTCCCCATGTTTGCCTCTAAAATATTTAACATGCATTTGATGAGCGGTCTTAGAACCACCTTTTCCGCCCTCTTTTACACTTATATGGAGTGGGGCTTAAAAAAGAGGCACTATGCGACATGTAAATGCCATGTCAGTACGTGTAAAAAAAATGGTGTGATGCACAAAAGAAAGGAGTGAGATGAAGCGTGAAATAGTGGTGTTATTCGATACATGACACACACTTTTTATTATTATTATTATTATTATTATTATTATTATTATTATTATTATTATTATTTTATGATTAAAAATGATATAAAATCTATTAAAGTAAAAAAAACATTAGTACTAATTAAACAAACAACATTAATAAAAACATTACGTAATTAAAAAATAAAAACATTACATAACTTTAAAAAAACATTACATAACTTAAAAAATAATAACTTTACATAACTTAAAAAAGAAACATTTCATAACGAAAATTAATGTTTACCTAAACATACTTAATCAAATAATCTTAATATCTGTCACGTTGTGACATGTTTGAAGTCACAGCCGAACGTGTGCCTTACGCGACGTGTTTGGGTCATCGTTCGGGCCCAAAAACGCTTATTTCTATGAGTTATTTATCTTTTTATGTTTTTTACAGCTTTTGGTGGACTTTTATTTTGCTCTAGCATTTGGCCCAATTGTTTTCTGAGGCCCGTTTTTAATTTACGTTGTTATTTATATGATTGTAATGGGAGAAAGCAAATCAGTTATGAAATATATGAAAAGTCATTTTTCTCTCCCAATTCACTAGTGTGTGTTTTGTGTGTGAAAATCCCAATTTTCGGTATTCTTTGTGAATCAATGAATTTTGGAAGAATCGTTCCTGGTATTCGGTGTGAATCAACAGGTCCGATTTCCTATCCCGTTTTCTAGTCTACATCAATGCGTCCATGGTTCGGGTGGCCTCACCCCTATGCATACAAAATTGTTTGAAAACTCGTTCCCCAAAACAGATGCATGGGTAAGGGAGGCACGTTGTCGGTAACTGTTGCGATCCAAGATTCACACAATGCAATGTCCTCTTCTTCGTTCTATGTATTCATTGCCATTTTAAAGAGTTTTGTGAGAAATGAGATGAAAATTGAGAGATTTTTAAAGTAAAAAATTGAAAAAAAAGGGTTTCTCAAAAACCTCCACGAACGAGCCACTCAATGTGCTGTTTGTAGCCCCTCTCGTCCGGCATTGCAAATGGTCTTGGTAGGCAAAGATAATGTCATGGCTATCTAAATTAAATGGTGGGTAGCACATATTACAACATGTCAAATTTCTTCTTTAATGTGACATATAATTGATATTTACTATTTTATTACCTTCTTTTTCTCCCTCATAACATAATCTAACGGTTTTCGTTTGGATTTTTCTTAAGTAACTTTATTTTGTTTTTTGACTTAGTATTTTAGTAATCATTTTCTTTAGCCTCCTACTAATTACTTTATTCCAACTACAAGTTTATTAATTTATTATGATCATTTAATTGGATTCTTATAATTATTTGATGATTAACTATGCATGTGTAGCAAAGTCTATTTCATCTAATTTTTCGTCATCGGTTAAGCTTCATTTAACATGATATTCTTTTCTTTTAACCAACAGGGTAGCCCAGTTGGCCACTGACACCCGTATCTTCCCAGAGGTATCGGGTTCGAGTCTTGAGAGTGTCATATGTCGCCCAGGGTAAGAACTCGGCATGGGGAAGTCACCGCGGAGCTAGCTTGGTCGGGTAGCGGCTCCCGGAGTGAGATCACTCCGGCGGTTGGGAGGACCGTGCACTATCCCCCCCCCCCCCAACATGATATTCTTTTGTCGAGGACTTCCCTAATTATTTGGACTTCAGCTTAACTATATATTGTTTAGCGTTGGGGTGTGACGAGGTGCACAAACTAAGAAAATCAAGTGAAGTTTTTATATATACTTAACAAATCACTTAAGGGACGAACCCTTCTTCGTTAATATGAACTACATTATGTGACGTACTTTAAAACATATAGTATTATTAATATGTTAACTTATATTTCGCAGTCCAATCTTGTAACTACCGAGAAAAAAAACTAAGTAACTAACGAAAAAAAAAACTAAGTAGTTGTTCAACAATGCATTATAAAACTTTCTTTTGAAGATTATGTCACATATGTATATTAATTATAAACTTCTCTAAAACGATGGTCGACCAAGAATGGCCATTGCATCACAAATTTGATATTACTTATATACATGCTTTACAAGAAAGAAAAAAAAACATTTTAAAACTCTGAATTTATAGTATAACAATTTAACTGCCTAACAATAATTATATAACCAAGAGTAAACTGCAATTTTACCTTGTGTTTTGTGGCACCCTTACCTCTTATTTTCAAAATATTGTTGTCCTACTCCCGACTAGTTCCAATTGGATCGATCTTGGACCCTGCAACTTAGCGCTGTTGACTGTCAACATTTCAATGGAACAGTCAAAGGGTATTTTGGTCATTTCCACTCTTTTTTTACTTAGGCCAATCATTTCCAAACCCCTTTTATGTAAGCGTGTTTTATATTACCCCCCAACCATTCATACTCAATCGAGATCAAGCTGCTTCCTTCTCCGGTGAAGTATACCGACAAACAGGCATCTTCAAATTGTCTATGTGGATTTTTGAATCGGTTTAACTATTAAAGGCGTGAGGGGCACTTTAGATTGAACCCAATGAATTTGCCAACGATAGAGTGCCACCTAGTTTTATTCAACCCAAATCCCATCCTGAGTCATTTGCGGCGATGTTCTTGTTCAACCCAATGAACCCGAACCCCCATCCCGAAGGCAGCCTTATATATAATTGTTGTATTTCACATTTTTTACATACATTTAATTTCTTCTAGATATAACTCAATTAAAAACTATAGTAAGTTATAAAATCGGCTATATTGTATTAATAAAATATCGTCAGTATTAACTATTTAAAAGTTTTGTCAAGTTTTGCATTGACTATCGTTGCTTAGCCTATTAGACTGAAGGGAGTGGGGTAACCTTTAGAGGGGGCGTCTTGCGACACGTGACGCCACGTCAGATCAGAGGATTTTAAGCAAAAAAGGGGGTGTGGTGTTTGGGGCAACTCAAGTTGCCAAAGAAAGATGTGATTGGTTGTTTGAAAAGTTAAGGTTTTTTGATTGGTTGTTTGAAAAGTTGGTTTTGAAAAGTTGGTTTGTTGTTGGTTTGTGGCGTTCTCTGCAAGACGGGCAAGCCAAAATTTTCAAGAGGTTGCCATAGGGGGGCGGTGTGGAGGGCGACTTGGGGGCAACTTGGGGGTGGGAGTCGCCCCACTCCCCTCAGTCTTAGCGGTTTGTAAACATATGAATTCTGTCATAGATGGAACAACACCAAATTAATAACTTTTGATTGCTTTTGGAACCAGAACAACCACACCAATTTTCCGTACATCAATATAAAGTGGAGTGATGAACCACATATAAGTTCATATGGACAACCTTAAAAGACAGAGAAATATAGTGGCAGTACCAGTACATTCACAAACACCTTTATGTTACAATTTTACTTAGGGCTGTTCATGAGCCTGTAACGTTCCGTATTTTTGAATTTCCTATTTATAGCTTTATCAGTTGTACTTTCCAATTTCCGTCGTTTGTACTCTCATTTTACCCTATCTTGTATCTTGAGACTTGGATCATAATGAAAACTGCATGGTTTTGATCATATGGTTGTTTGATTTCGATGTTATGAGATAACACGTTAAAACACGTCAAACTATGTTAAACACGTAAAAATAGTGGAAAGATATCATAATCTTGACTCTCGAAACAAGTATTATCAAGAGATTACCCTAAATCAGACAAAAATCGGGAATTTATACGTTAATTCGGTAATATACCAAATAAACTTGGGCTGAGTCGAATAAATATAACATATATCAATGGTTAATAAACAAATATAAAATATATTTGACAAATAAATATATTGTATATTAATATTTTCAAAATAATTATAACATATGTATAATAATTAAATTAATTAATTAAATAAAATGATGTTTTAACTAAATAAATTAGCATTTTAACCAGGTTAGTTTTTATAGAAGAAATCAGTTAACTGAGTTAGAAAACTCAGTTAACCTCAGTTAAGTATCAAAAAAAGGAAGGAAAAGGGGGTTTTCTTGTATAAACCGCACTTCACCAGACTCGAACCCGCGAGCTCGAACTTCAAATGCAATGACTTAACCAGTTTATCCTCCTATCCGGAGCTGATGAACTTGGTTCTTATTTACTTTTATAAACACTTTCGAAGTTTAAATTAATTCAAATCAACCGCCCAAATCAGGAAAACGCGTAAACCCTTCAGTCAACCTTTCCTTTTTGTCGATGATTGACAAACTTCCGGCCGCTGTGATTTCCGGTTACCATATTCACCCACTGTTACCTTATTCGACCACCCGAAACCTCCTATAAATACTGAGCCATCCTTCACCCCGAAGTCGCACACCTCCCACTCATCCATAACTTCCTCTGTTGTTTTGGCACCTCACCGGAGAAGATAACCGGAGCAACCACAGTCGCCGGAGAAGACGCCACTGTTTTGCCGGAGCCTCGCCTGAAACCACCGGAAAGCCGACAACCACCTCCGTCTTCGCCGGAGAAGACAACACAGTCCGGTAACCCTCCCCCTCTTCTGGTTCTCTTTACATCTTTCTTTCCTTCTTATTTTTTTTACTGTTATTATTATTATTATTATTATTATTATTATTATTATTATTATTATTATTATTATTATTATTAGATTTAATGAACAGATTTATTATATTCAGAATTTTTACTTTCAGATTTAATATATCATTTAAATCAGAAATTATTTTGTAATCAGAATTTTTACTTCTGTTTTATTTTCAGAATTTTTATCTTAATAATCTGAATTATTATTTATGTTATAAATCAGAATTATTATTTAAAATGATATTCAGAATTTATAATTTATATTTCTAATCAGAAATTGTATTACTTATTTAAAACAAAAATTATATTATTAAATCAGAATTTCCTATTTAAATCAGAATTTGTATTTTTAATAAATCAGAATTTATTTATCAATTTCCAGAATTATTATTAAATTAATATTTAAACAATCTGAATTATTATTTATTTTCAGATTTATTGAATTGTTATTTTCAGATTTAATATATTATTTAAATCAGAATTATCATTGTATTATATCAGAATTTGTATTTTTGTTTTATTTTCAGAAATTATATTTCAGAATTATTATGTTATAATAAACAAATCTACTATATTATTTAGATTAGCTACATTATTTTATAAAATAATCAGATCAATTATCTATAATATTTATATACATATATATATATCAGAATTTTTATTTAATCCAACATTTTGGTAATAATATTTATAATACTTGGTAAAATCAATATTTATTTTACTCATTTATTTGTCATATGTTTCATTAAATATAAAATATAAGGCATATGATTACTATTTAGAAATGTTAATTTTATTTTTCATAAATGCCTTGTTACTTAATAATCTCTAAATTCCCAATACTTAACAAATTCTCGAAATTAATAGGGTAATCCTCTTGTGCACATCCTCTTGGGAAATCTATTATTCTTAACTTTATTCCAAGAAACGCAACGCAAACTAAGGTGAGTATACATGACCCAATTTCCATTTTCACACTTTTGGGTGCAATATGTATTCTATATCAAACACGTTATTCACTTCAAACAATTTTATGCACACTCTATCCTTACTCTATGTGATACATTTTAATCATGTTAGACATGTTATGCTAATGTAAACACCTAATGACTATGTGTTCATTAACTTCGTACAAGCCTCCCCTAACAATGGTAGCGCTATAGGTTGAGAAACGCCCCTCCTGTTCTATGAGCAGGTATTGTTAGGTTAAACTATGTCAACATACTCAAACTCGTTTGGGTACACTTTAATTGCGTTAAACTTTGGTTTGGGCACATAGAGTAACATCGTTTCGAGTATACTGTTTACATGATATTGTATTTCACATTTGGATATGAGTAACATTTTAAACACGTACTATGCTATGTATGAAAACTTGTATACTCGCCAACATGCTTTTGTTGATTTTATTCTAATACATATTGCAGGTTGAATGATCAAGAAAACAAGAATCAAGCTAGGATGGACATTAGAAACCCACTTAGCATTTTTGATTATTGTTGAATTTCATGTTTGGTTATTTGGAACTATGTACCTTTCAATTGAATTTAATAAAATGATTTAATCTATATTGTCACGAATAGTGTTATGTTGTTTTGAGCAATTTGTTCGTCTCATCCCGATGTTTCCGCCATCGGTTGGGGTGTGACAGATTGGTATCAGAGCCATAACTATAGGGAATTAGGTAGGATTGCCTTACTTTTCCTTAGTCTATAATAGGAGTACTCTGATACCAGATTGGTATCAGAGCCATAACTATAGGGAATTAGGTAGGATTGCCTTACTTCCCCTAGTCTATAGTAGGAGTACTCTGATACCAGATTGGTATCAGAGCCATAACTATAGGGAATTAGGGATGCTTTGCCTAGTCTATAGTTTAGGAGCTTTTTCACTATGTGTTGCTTAAAACAACTTCCCTTCTATCTTCTTTGCTTCCCTCTACTTTCTTTTGGATTCTTAATATACATGCCTTTCCTAAGGCTAACACAATACACACTTGGAGGCTTTGAAGACACTCTTACAACACAATCGAAATGACTTATCAAGATAGGGGTGATCCCCACACTTGGTGATGATTTTCACTCAGCTATACTTTGATTTTTGCACGAAATCTACCCTCAAGTTAGGAGTGATATCCAAACCTTGTTGGGAGTTTTCCATTTCGTATTCTAGTGGACCCTTATCTTTTGATAAGTACCAACCACGTTAGGGTACAATGTTATCAAGTTAGAGGTGATACTCGCATCTTGTTAACTAGTCCCACTCCTCGATTTTCGCTCTTGCCAAAGTCTTGATTTCCCAATCGATTAAGAACGTGTAGTAACTGGAAGGGTTAGGTACCGGTAGTCGGGACGTCCTGTCTAGGTTTGGCATTCGTATAAATCCATTAAGGACCCGTTGCCTACCTGGGGACCATCGATGAGAGTACTAATACCTATTAGGCCAAAGCACGTTTCCTTAATTCGAAAAGGTCTTCGATTCACTTTGGAAGTGTCGTATGTTACGTTCCGTGACAATCCATATTTTACGTTAAATCTCTTTTTATGTTATCTCAATTATTATGTGTTTTACGTTTGAGTGTTACGTTCGTTTCTACCTAGGAGACACATTTCGCACAATTGTCGTAACCTAAAACAATTAACGATACTCTCTCGTGAACAAACTAAATTTATTGTGCTTTCATTATACATGTTACACTATGTGGAAACTTATGACATTTTATTCATGTAATCCTATGTGAAAAACAATGTGAAACAATGTGCTACATGTTGCATGCATAAAAACAAATTCTTTTAAACATTATGATCAAGTCTCATTCCCGTTCTCATTTCAATTGGAATCCATAGACGTCTTCATCGCGTCAACATTCCAGCTCATCCAAAAAGTCAAGGGTCAGTTCCCAAAAGAAGATGATGGCTTTTATGGCCAAGCAGTTCGCTCGCCTTATCCCCAAAGTTGTGACTGAGATCCAAGCTTCCAACACCCCAAACTCTTCTATTGACTCGAAAGCTGCCCAACCTAAGCCCATTGCCTTTAACTACAAACATTTCGTCTCTTGCCGCCCTAAGCCCTTCACTGGTGAAGAAGGTGTGACAGCTATGTTCGAGTGGTTCGACAGCATAGAGGTCACATTTATTAATAGTGAATGTCCTGATGAGCTCAAGACACGTAGTGCAACTGGTGTCTTTCAAGCGAGAGCCCTAGAATGGTGGACGAATGAAAGGAACATTCGTTCAAACGAGTTGGCATATGCGTTGTCATGGGAAAATTGAAGCAGCTCATGATGGAGGAATTTTGCCCTCCTCATGAACAACAGAAGCTTGAGGAAGAGTTTTGGTCCCTCAAGCAAGTTGGAGACGATAATCTCGCGTACACCATTCGTTTCAAGCAGCTGAGCTTTGTTGTACCTCACCTGGTCCTCACCGTCGATAGGATGATCAAGAAGTATATTCGTGGATTACCCCCTGTTATGAGAGACACTATCGAGGCAGCCCAGCTCGACAACATCGAGGCCGTTTATCGACTCGCTGCTAGTTTAAACGATAATCGTGTTCGTGATAAACAAGTCACAACAACCACGAGGGTAGCCAACCAAGTTATCATTGACCATGAAGCCCCAACAAATAGCAACGAGGTTAGGAAACGGAAATTTCAAGGTTCAGAGACAGGCAATAGGGTTCGCGCATGCTACAAGTGTGGAGACACAACACACCTTCGCCCACACTGTCCTCTATGGAATCAAGAGCGTCAACCAGCACCAAAGGGTCCAGCCCCCAATGCCAACCAAGCTCAAGATGCCGACACCTAATGATAGAATCGTCACGACCAGCTTTGTTCTTCAACTATTGCATCGTTTCTTTTCTTTTGGTCTTTCATCTTGATTTCGAGGACGAAATCTCCTAAAGTAGGGGAGACTGTAACGTTCCGTATTTTTGAATTTCCTATTTATAGCTTTATCAGTTGTACTTTCCAATTTCCGTCATTTGTACTCTCATTTTACCCTATCTTGTATCTTGAGACTTGGATCATAATGAAAACTGCATGGTTTTGATCATATGGTTGTTTGATTTCGATGTTATGAGATAACACGTTAAAACACGTCAAACTATGTTAAACACGTAAAAACAGTGGAAAGATATCATAATCTTGACTCTCGAAACAAGTATTATCAAGAGATTACCCTAAATCAGACAAAAATCGGGAATTTATACCTTAATTCGGTAATATACCAAATAAACTTGGGCTAAGTCGAATAAATATAACATATATCAATGGTTAATAAACAAATATAAAATATATTTGACAAATAAATATATTGTATATTAATATTTTCGAAATAATTATAACATATGTATAATAATTAAATTAATTAATTAAATAAAATGATGTTTTAACTAAATAAATTAGCATTTTAACCAGGTTAGTTTTTATAGAAGAAATCAGTTAACTGAGTTAGAAAACTCAGTTAACCTCAGTTAAGTATCAAAAAAAGGAAGGAAAAGGGGGTTTTCTTGTATAAACCGCACTTCACCAGACTCGAACCCGCGACCTCGAACTTCAAATGCAATGACTTAACCAGTTTATCCTCCTATCCGGAGCTGATGAACTTGGTTCTTATTTACTTTTATAAACACTTTCGAAGTTTAAATTAATTCAAATCAACCGCCCAAATCAGGAAAACGCGTAAACCCTTCAGTCAACCTTTCCTTTTTGTCGATGATTGACAAACTTCCGGCCGCTGTGATTTCCGGTTACCATATTCACCCACTGTTACCTTATTCGACCACCCGAAACCTCCTATAAATACCGAGCCATCCTTCACCCTGAAGTGGCACACCTCCCACTCATCCATAACTTCCTCTGTTGTTTTGGCACCTCACCGGAGAAGATAACCGGAGCAACCACAGTCGCCGGAGAAGACAACACAGTCCGGTAACCCTCCCCCTCTTCCGGTTCTCTTTACATCTTTCTTTCCTTCTTATTTTTTTTACTATTATTATTATTATTATTATTATTATTATTATTATTATTATTATTATTATTATTATTATTATTATTATTATTATTATTATTATTATTATTAGATTTAATGAACAAATTAATTCAGAATTTTTACTTTCAGATTTAATATATCATTTAAATCAGAAATTATTTTGTAATCAGAATTTTTACTTCTGTTTTATTTTCAGAATTTTTATCTTAATAATCTGAATTATTATTTATGTTATAAATCAGAATTATTATTTAAAATGATATTCAGAATTTATAATTTATATTTCTAATCAGAAATTGTATTACTTATTTAAAACAGAAATTATATTATTAAATCAGAATTTCCTATTTAAATCAGAATTTGTATTTTTAATAAATCAGAATTTATTTATCAATTTCCAGAATTATTATTAAATTAATATTTAAACAATCTGAATTATTATTTATTTTCAGATTTATTGAATTGTTATTTTCAGATTTAAAATATTATTTAAATCAGAATTATCATTGTATTATATCAGAATTTGTATTTTTGTTTTATTTTCAGAAATTATATTTCAGAATTATTATGTTATAATAAACAAATCTACTATATTATTTAGATTAGCTACATTATTTTATAAAATAATCAGATCAATTATCTATAATATTTATATATATATATATCAGAATTTTTATTTAATCCAACATTTTGGTAATAATATTTATAATACTTGGTAAAATCAATATTTATTTTACTCATTTATTTGTCATATGTTTCATTAAATATAAAATATAAGGCATATGATTACTATTTAGAAATGTTAATTTTATTTTTCATAAATGCCTTGTTACTTAATAATCTCTAAATTCCCAATACTTAACAAATTCTCGAAATTAATAGGGTAATCCTCTTGTGCACATCCTCTTGGGAAATCTATTATTCTTAACTTTATTCCAAGAAACGCAACGCAAACTAAGGTGAGTATACATGACCCATTTTCCATTTTCACACTTTTGGGTGCAATATGTATTCTATATCAAACACGTTATTCACTTCAAACAATTTTATGCACACTCTATCCTTACTCTATGTGATACATTTTAATCATGTTAGACATGTTATGCTAATGTAAACACCTAATGACTATGTGTTCATTAACTTCGTACAAGCCTCCCCTAACAATGGTAGCGCTATAGGTTGAGAAACGCCCCTCCTGTTCTATGAGCAGGTATTGTTAGGTTAAACTATGTCAACATACTCAAACTCGTTTGGGTACACTTTAATTGCGTTAAACTTTGGTTTGGGCACATAGAGTAACATCGTTTCGAGTATACTGTTTACATGATATTGTATTTCACATTTGGATATGAGCAACATTTTAAACACGTACTATGCTATGTATGAAAACTTGTATACTCGCCAACATGCTTTTGTTGATTTTATTCTAATACATATTGCAGGTTGAATGATCAAGAAAACAAGAATCAAGCTAGGATGGACATTAGAAACCCACTTAGCATTTTTGATTATTGTTGAATTTCATGTTTGGTTATTTGGAACTATGTACCTTTCAATTGAATTTAATAAAATGATTTAATCTATATTGTCACGAATAGTGTTATGTTGTTTTGAGCAATTTGTTCGTCTCATCCCGATGTTTCCGCCATCGGTTGGGGTGTGACAGATTGATATCAGAGCCATAACTATAGGGAATTAGGTAGGATTGCCTTACTTTTCCTTAGTCTATAATAGGAGTACTCTGATACCAGATTGGTATCAGAGCCATAACTATAGGGAATTAGGTAGGATTGCCTTACTTCCCCTAGTCTATAGTAGGAGTACTCTGATACCAGATTGGTATCAGAGCCATAACTATAGGGAATTAGGGATGCTTTGCCTAGTCTATAGTTTAGGAGCTTTTTCACTATGTGTTGCTTAAAACAACTTCCCTTCTATCTTCTTTGCTTCCCTCTACTTTCTTTTGGACTCTTAATATACATGCCTTTCCTAAGGCTAACACAATACACACTTGGAGGCTTTGAAGACACTCTTACAACACAATCGAAATGACTTATCAAGATAGGGGTGATTCCCACACTTGGTGATGATTTTCACTCAGCTATACTTTGATTTTTGCACGAAATCTACCCTCAAGTTAGGAGTGATATCCAAACCTTGTTGGGAGTTTTCCATTTCGTATTCTAGTGGACCCTTATCTTTTGATAAGTACCAACCACGTTAGGGTACAATGTTATCAAGTTAGAGGTGATACTCGCATCTTGTTAACTAGTCCCACTCCTCGATTTTCGCTCTTGCCAAAGTCTTGATTTCCCAATCGATTAAGAACGTGTAGTAACTGGAAGGGTTAGGTACCGGTAGTCGGGACGTCCTGTCTAGGTTTGGCATTCGTATAAATCCATTAAGGACCCGTTGCCTACCTGGGGACCATCGATGAGAGTACTAATACCTATTAGGCCAAAGCACGTTTCCTTAATTCGAAAAGGTCTTCGATTCACTTTGGAAGTGTCGTATGTTACGTTCCGTGACAATCCATATTTTACGTTAAATCTCTTTTTATGTTATCTCAATTATTATGTGTTTTACGTTTGAGTGTTACGTTCGTTTCTACCTAGGAGACACATTTCGCACAATTGTCGTAACCTAAAACAATTAACGATACTCTCTCGTGAACAAACTAAATTTATTGTGCTTTCATTATACATGTTACACTATGTGGAAACTTATGACATTTTATTCATGTAATCCTATGTGAAAAACAATGTGAAACAATGTGCTACATGTTGCATGCATAAAAACAAATTCTTTTAAACATTATGATCAAGTCTCATTCCCGTTCTCATTTCAATTGGAATCCATAGACGTCTTCATCGCGTCAACATTCCAGCTCATCCAAAAAGTCAAGGGTCAGTTCCCAAAAGAAGATGATGGCTTTTATGGCCAAGCAGTTCGCTCGCCTTATCCCCAAAGTTGTGACTGAGATCCAAGCTTCCAACACCCCAAACTCTTCTATTGACTCGAAAGCTGCCCAACCTAAGCCCATTGCCTTTAACTACAAACATTTCGTCTCTTGCCGCCCTAAGCCCTTCACTGGTGAAGAAGGTGTGACAGCTATGTTCGAGTGGTTCGACAGCATAGAGGTCACATTTATTAATAGTGAATGTCCTGATGAGCTCAAGACACGTAGTGCTACTGGTGTCTTTCAAGCGAGAGCCCTAGAATGGTGGACGAATGAAAGGAACATTCGTTCAAACGAGTTGGCATATGCGTTGTCATGGGAAAATTGAAGCAGCTCATGATGGAGGAATTTTGCCCTCCTCATGAACAACAGAAGCTTGAGGAAGAGTTTTGGTCCCTCAAGCAAGTTGGAGACGATAATCTCGCGTACACCATTCGTTTCAAGCAGCTGAGCTTTGTTGTACCTCACCTGGTCCTCACCGTCGATAGGATGATCAAGAAGTATATTCGTGGATTACCCCCTGTTATGAGAGACACTAAAGATATATGTGTCGTGAACTTGATTATATGTGTCGAATGTGATATCTACGAGCGTTTGTGGTGTTACAGGTTAATCGGGTTAAATAGGCAAAGTTAGAGTGTTGGTGATGAAGCGGGACTACTAAAGATAATAGTTGAGACACGCTATATTATTCGGGAGCCGTTACGAGTCAAGACGTGGCTTGAATGTGCGAAAAACGTGAAAGTATAAAGTCTGGGAACCAAACGGTCATTTTGTGAGAGTTGAAATGCATGTAAAACATGGGGACAAGACATGGACGTATCCTACGGAATCACAAGCATAGCCTACGGTTTATGTGAGAACAAGAAACAGAAGTTACGAACCGTAGCTTACGATTTGTTTCGTACGCTACGGTTGTATACAAAAGGCAGCCATATACATCATCAAGGCACACGAAGTCAACATAAGATATCATCTTTGATAGTGGGCCAATCATCGGGCTGGACATCTTGGACTTTTGAGAGGACATAGGGCAGCCGACATCTACAAAGGTGGGCTTTCAATTCACAACATAATCATCATCACAACCTCATCAGAAGTCACGTGGACTTGAGGTTTGATGACATCTTCCATCATCATCATCTAACATCACAAATAACGTGGCTTTGGAAGGGTTTCTTTTGGCAGCTATAATTAATTGAAAGGATTATTTTTATTGACCAATATATAAAATCCATCTTCATTAATTGGGCCATATGCACGCATAGGGAAGCTGCCGTATAACATCTTTTGGGGGAATGGAAATCATTATTAATCATCATCTATTCCCATATATCACATGCAAGGAACAAACTGAACAACATCATCATTATTATTTGACAACGTTAGTGGACGGCACATATATACACACGCATACACTTGGGCCGACATATTGAGGTTTATTACTGGGCCGTTACCAATAGAAAGAATCATTGGGTTTTTTCTTTTGGATTCATGTGGACTTGAACGGCAACCAAGACATCATATTGGGAGGCGTTGTTTTCTGAAAGAGAGATCATAATCATCACATCTCAACGGCAAAGAGAAAAAGGGATTCAAGATGCTTTCAACCGCGTATCCGGCCTTTGAAGATCAACCAACCAACATGCGCGGCTAAATCTCTTGTGGACACTTCGGGTGAATGATTTTGTGAGACTTTTAATTCTAGTTTCTGTTTTGTATTGAGATTTGGATTTGTAGTCGGGTGACAGCCGACTATTTACATGATTATATGATTTGTGTGACAGACAAATCCTGAGTGACAGTCAGAGTTATAATTATGTTTTGAATCCAATTATGCTTTTGTTGATTGAATGATGCCTATGAATGTTTGTTTTAATATTTCTCTGATCAATTAATATTAGGATTTTGAACTGCATAGGTAATTGGTAGATGTGACAGATTTACTATTCAATCAATAGCATCCAATAAAATCAGAACTAGGTTATTAGTAATTACAGAATCTGAATCTCGAAGTGCTCACCTTTTCTCATCATTGTTTATTACACTCACTCTTTTTCTTAATTTTTATTTGTTAATTTAGATAATTCTTATAATCAATCACACAGATTTTCCAATTCAGTAGTAATTAATTAATACTTTACATTCGACACTTTCCACAATCCTCCTCTGGTTCGATATCCGACTTACTCTAGCTACCTAGTTTATTTCGGTTTTTGCATGTCACTAACGACAGACATCAAAATGGCGCCGTTGCCGGGGAGGCGTGCGCAAAGTGTTTAGTGTTAAGTTTTTAGTAAAATAGATTAAAAAAAATTCAAAAAAAAAATCCAAAAAGTATTTGCCCTTTCTAGTTAGTTAGATTTTTTTTCCTTTCACTTTTGTCTTTGTTTTCTTTTTGTTCGGTACTGCTTTTCGTTTGCTACTTGTGCAGGAAATATGAGCTGGGAATATAAAGAATATGTTACATGCACAAGGTGTGGGTGCCAAGGACATTGGGCATTCATATGCCCAATGTTCAAGAGTAAGGCTGAATTTGATGAGTGGGTATGGTCCCAACGCATGAAAAGACAAGAACATGCGGGTTACCAGGGTTATTCTTATCAAGATAGATATCAAGAAGAGATCAATGATATGGATTACCATCATGATCCAAATTGGGAGAACAATGGTTATGAGATGGATGATGGTCACCGGTACAAGCCAGATTGGGGTTGTAATGGAAAATCAGAATTATATGACTCATCAGGTTACGCCCTAGACATCCCTGATATATATCAGATTTACGAAGATGTAGTCAAGCTAGGTGAATTCATAGATGCACTATGCAATGAGCGGGTTAAAAGAGAGTCCGAGAAGTTAGGAAGCAACAATCAAGTGGACTCACAATCTCAAATATCTGAGTCAATCGCGGATTCCCAATACGAGGTTTGTATTGAAGAACCAGATGTAGAGGCAGTAACTCCTGCACGGGTAATAGTTGATGATAATGATTCACTCATCCGTTTAAATATGACCATTGGTGCAATCCGTTTGGTTGCAAGTATTGAAGATGAAGAGGAGAATGTGCCTATGATCCCAGTCCAGTTGGGTGAGTTCAAGACTGAGAGGGCATTGGTGGATCATGGGGCAAGCATAAGCATATTGGCGGGTCGAGTGTTTGATGAATATGATCTTGGTGAGCTTGAAAAGGTGGACACCACGATTGTGCTTGCAGATGGGACAAGGAAACCATCTAGGGGGATGTTGAGAGGAATTGCTGTAAGAGTAGGGGATTGTTATTACCCCGAAGATTTCCTAGTTGTGGACCACACGCCGTCCAATGTTGAAGGACAACCGCCGGTTATCTTAGGCCGACCATTCTTGAAAACCGCGAAGGCTATCATTGATTGCAATGCTAATACCGTAAATATGGTCTTCGGGTCACGTAAGTTTTCCTTAAACTTTATGTCTCACACTTGTGCTTATTCCAATATTGCTAATAAGTGTCATCCTCCAATTAATGAAGATGTCCCAAAAGAGAGTGTTGCTATGATTGACAGGTCTAAAGATGAAAAGGTCGTGAAGGATAAAGTGGTCAAATCACCCTGGTGGCTCAAGATGAGAAACAAAAAGCGTTCAGTCAAGTTAGAAAAGGAGTCAGCAAAGGATGCAACCAAATCCAAGAAGAGACCACTTGAGGTGAATATGGGTGAGGTCTCACAGTTGAAGGAAAAAAAGAAGCCCACAAGGAAAATTAAGGGTGAATTCTTACAGTCGATAGACTTCGATAACCCGGATCATTTGGATGCCATATGGAGTGATGGATGGCAGTGGGATACTAACCATCCACTAGCACAAGTGTTCTTTGCACGAGAGATGGCATTTGAACCACCATGAGCTTAATCAGGTACGGTCTGGCTGAAGACCTTTAAACTTAGCGCTCTCGGGAGGCAGCCCGAGGATGTAGAGTTTGTACTTTGTTTGGTTTCGTTTTGGTGTGTTTGTGTTTTGACAGGTTTCTACGTTCCATCTTCATGGATGCAATGAAACAAGTGTGGGGATGTTTGGCAACATCCCCGGTCAGATTTCAGAGAATCCCTGGATGCGTATTCTCCGGTTTTGAGTGCAACAGTTACACCGCCACAGACACTCACTTATTTTCTGGGCAGGTGCATGTGTTTCTCTATCCTATGTTTTATTTGTTTTCGTGTATTTGGTGGTGTGAACTTCTTTGTGTTGGGAGTGGTTTCCTTGTGTTGAGTCGTCTAGTTGTTAGTCGTTCATGGTTTGCGGGTGGTATCTCTCGAGTTTAGACTATAAATTGCACCATACATTGGGGACAATGTATCCCAAGTGTGGGGATGCGGTAACTCGAGAGAGGGTTGGTAGGATTGATGATCTTAAATGCGAAAAGGGTTGAAATTGCGCTAAATTGAAAAAAATTTGAAAATTTTATTTTTTTTGCGTCTCAAGTATGCTTGAACTACATGAAAACCAATATTTTCAATCGCTAATGGGTTTCTTGCTGATATTAAACTAACTTAGATCCCTAGTCATGGTTGTCCCTTTAAGTTTCATGAGAGTATTTCTGACAAGTTTAAAAAAAATAGTTGAGAAGAGATGCCTAACTAGGGGTAACATGCTTTAGGAATTATACATGCTACGTGTCGGCAACCCAATTTCCTTTTGTTCGGTGAGATATTTGAGCCTACTAGATTGTTAGTTTAAATTGCTATAAATGTTTGTTTGCTGAGAGTAGGCCATATGTTTCTTTGTGTTAGAACTTGTGTAGTTTGATACGTGCCGAGACTGTGGTTTAGCGTATACACATAAATGATAAAGGCATTAGGATCCCTTCCATTGTGTTATTTGTTTAATGTTTATCCACCCACCTTAGTGAACCATGTTGAGTCTGTTACCTTTCGTTTGTTACACCTTGTTTGACCCGTTTGATTACCAACCATGAATGATAATTGTGTGCTAGATATTTGTTGAAAAAAAAGAAAAAAAAAGAAAAAAAGGAAGAAAAAAAGAAAGAAAAAAAAACAAAAATTATTGTTATGTTCGGGTTAAATAAACGGGTTGAAAATCGCCCAAAGTGTTACTATCATCGTGAATAAGTTGTCATGGTTTGGTATATTCATTTGTGTTCGCCAATAAACATAAAAACCCAAAAATATTTCCCTACCTTTACCCTTAACCCAAAATCCAAAAAGTCCTTTGGATATGTGTTACGTTATTTGATACAGTGGAGGTGTGATTGCTATACAAGCTTATGATTGCAAGGTAGCATAGTTGGTTTTGAGTGAAATATACACTAGCACATTATATGCTAGTTTTGATTAAACCGAGAGGAGTGATTATTGTGAGGGGCGTGTGGCATGTGTGTAGTATCATAAGTATGTTAGTTTTAGTTAGGCAAGTCTTAAAGTTTATATATTTGTCAGATTGTCAATCTCGATTATGTTAGTCTATGGGACGGGTATGACTTGGGACCTTAATTTGTTAAATTGGTAAGGGATTTAATGGTGATTTGTTAATAAGGTGAGTAATGTTTGTAATGGTTGCTTGAGGACAATCAACATTAAGTGTGGGGATGTGATGGAGTGTGTGAAAACCGGGTGCTAAAGTGTATTATAACAAGTGTTTTAGTGTCGTGAACTTGATTATATGTGTCGAATGTGATATCTACGAGCGTTTGTGGTGTTACAGGTTAATCGGGTTAAATAGGCAAAGTTAGAGTGTTGGTGATGAAGCGGGACTACTAAAGATAATAGTTGAGACACGCTATATTATTCGGGAGCCGTTACGAGTCAAGACGTGGCTTGAATGTGCGAAAAACGTGAAAGTATAAAGTCTGGGAACCAAACGGTCATTTTGTGAGAGTTGAAATGCATGTAAAACATGGGGACAAGACATGGACGTATCCTACGGAATCACAAGCATAGCCTACGGTTTATGTGAGAACAAGAAACAGAAGTTACGAACCGTAGCTTACGATTTGTTTCGTACGCTACGGTTGTATACAAAAGGAGCCATATACATCATCAAGGCACACGAAGTCAACATAAGATATCATCTTTGATAGTGGGCCAATCATTGGGCTGGACATCTTGGACTTTTGAGAGGACATAGGGCAGCCGACATCTACAAAGGTGGGCTTTCAATTCACAACATAATCATCATCACAACCTCATCAGAAGTCACGTGGACTTGAGGTTTGATGACATCTTCCATCATCATCATCTAACATCACAAATAACGTGGCTTTGGAAGGGTTTCTTTTGGCAGCTATAATTAATTGAAAGGATTATTTTTATTGACCAATATATAAAATCCATCTTCATTAATTGGGCCATATGCACGCATAGGGAAGCTGCCGTATAACATCTTTTGGGGGAATGGAAATCAATATTAATCATCATCTATTCCCATATATCACATGCAAGGAACAAACTGAACAACATCATCATTATTATTTGACAACGTTAGTGGACGGCACATATATACACACGCATACACTTGGGCCGACATATTGAGGTTTATTACTGGGCCGTTACCAATAGAAAGAATCATTGGGTTTTTTCTTTTGGATTCATGTGGACTTGAACGGCAGCCAAGACATCATATTGGGGGGCGTTGTTTTCTGAAAGAGAGATCATAATCATCACATCTCAACGGCAAAGAGAAAAAGGGATTCAAGATGCTTTCAACCGCGTATCCGGCCTTTGAAGATCAACCAACCAACATGCGCGGCTAAATCTCTTGTGGACACTTCGGGTGAATGATTTTGTGAGACTTTTAATTCTAGTTTCTGTTTTGTATTGAGATTTGGATTTGTAGTCGGGTGACAGCCGACTATTTACATGATTATATGATTTGTGTGACAGACAAATCCTGAGTGACAGTCAGAGTTATAATTATGTTTTGAATCCAATTATGCTTTTGTTGATTGAATGATGCCTATGAATGTTTGTTTTAATATTTCTCTGATCAATTAATATTAGGATTTTGAACTGCATAGGTAATTGGTAGATGTGACAGATTTACTATTCAATCAATAGCATCCAATAAAATCAGAACTAGGTTATTAGTAATTACAGAATCTGAATCTCGAAGTGCTCACCTTTTCTCATCATTGTTTATTACACTCACTCTTTTTCTTAATTTTTATTTGTTAATTTAGATAATTCTTATAATCAATCACACAGATTTTCCAATTCAGTAGTAATTAATTAATACTTTTCATTCGACACTTTCCACAATCCTCCTCTGGTTCGATATCCGACTTACTCTAGCTACCTAGTTTATTTCGGTTTTTGCATGTCACTAACGACAGACATCATTTAGCACTTAAGTGCTATTGGTTTTTTTTTCTTAAAAGAGCTTCGGGACCTCTTTTGTCTTCACCAAGCAGACCACGCGTGCATAGGGGTCTGCAGCTTGTTTGTTTTTCAGAAGACAATTCATTAAAAAACCTCTTCAACAGCTCTTCCTCGGGCAGATCCTATCTTACCTCTTCACATACCTCTTCAACCTCTTCCAAACACAAAACTCTCAAAACCCTAGTTCCCTTCTCTATTCCTCAGCCGACCTCCCCTGCTCCTCCACTTCCAGCCGCCGCCACACCGAGCACCACCGTCTCCAGCCGCCCCCACGCTGCCCTCCACCCCTCCCGCAGTCGTTCTCCACCGCCGAGCACCACCGCCACGCCGATCTGAACCCTTCCACAGCCGCAGCCCCCTTGTATCTCCACTCCTCCTCCAACATCAGGTAATAAAGAGAAATTTAACCATGCTCATGCAAGACTTCGGAACGTAATTGAGCGTGCTTTTGGTGTCTTGAAAGCAAGATTCCCTATTTTGAAGAGGATGGCACCATTTCCATTGGTTACACAAAGGAACATTACCATTGCATGTTTTGCGCTACATAATTTTATAAGGAAAGAGGGTTTGAGCGATGAATTGTTTACAGAATACGATCAACCCAATGTTTCGGTGCATAATAGGCAAGTGCACGTTAATGCTGATGAAGACGAGGTTGAAGCACATGGTACTGCATCAGACCAAGTATATATGAATCAGTTACGAGATGAGATTGCTGAGCAGTTAATGCAAAGCACGGATACAATGATTTAAAAAAATGTTATTGTCTTTTTATAAATATTATTTAAGTATTATATAACTATTATTTAAGTTTGAATGTTGAAAAACTCTTTTAAGTTTAATAAATCAGTTTATTTATATTTTAGCAGTTTGCAGAAGTAAAAAAACAAACAGTCTTCTTCTTGCAGACTGCAGACATTTGGTCCAGCACTTCTGCTACAGATGTCTGCAGATGTGGTCCCCTGACTCCAGACGTTTTACCTCAGAAAAAACAAACAACACCTTAATGAACTTAATGGTTCAGACCTCTTATTGGTTCTGCACTTAATGGTTCAGGCAGAAAGAGACAAATACTCAAAATACTTCGCTGCTTAGCCTATTAGCGGTTTGTAAACTACGTCGTTACATATGAATTCTGTCATAGATGGAACAACACCAAATTAATAACTTTTGATTGCTTTTGGAACCAGAACAACCACACCAATTTTCCGTACATCAATATATATAAAGTGGAGTGATGAACCACATATAAGTTCATATGGACAACCTTAAAAGAAAGAGAAATATAGTGGCAGTCCCAGTACATTCACAAACACCTTTATGTTACAATTTTACTCAAAAGCAAAAGTACAAAGGTATATAGGCAGAAAGAGACAAATACTCAAAACACTTCAAGTGCTGTTTGTTTAGCTCTTAGGTGTTGTTTGTTTTTTTTGTTAAAAGAGCTTCAGGACCTCTTTTGTCTTCACCAACCAGACCACGCACAGACATAGGGGTCTGCAGCTTGTTTGTTTCTTAGAAGACAATTCATTAAAAAACCTCTTCAGCAGCTCTTCCTCGGGCAGATCCTATCTTACCTCTTCACATACCTCTTCAACCTCTTCGAAACACAAAACTCTCAAAACCCTAGTTCCCTTCTCCATTCCTCAGCCGACCTCCCATGCTCCTCCACCTCCAGCCGCCGCCACGCCGAGCACCACCGTCTCCAGCCGCCCCCACGCTGCCCTCTACCCCTCCTGCAGTCGTTCTCCACCGCCGAGCAGTCGAGCACCGCCGCCACGCCGATCTGAACCCTTCCACAGCCGCAACCCCCTTGTAGCTCCACTCCTCCTCCAACATCAGGTAATAAAGAGAAATTTAACCATGCTCATGCAAGACTTCGGAACGTAATTGAGCGTGATTTTGGTGTCTTGAAAGCAAGATTCCCTTTTTTGAAGAGGATGACACCATTTCCATTGGTTACACAAAGGAACATTACCATTGCATGTTTTGCGCTACATAATTTTATAAGGAAAGATGGTTTGAGCGATGAATTGTTTACAGAATACGATCAACCCAATGTTTCGGTGCATAATAGGAAAGTGCACGTTAATGCTGATGAAGACGAGGTTGAAGCACATGGTACTGCATCAGATCGAGAATATATGAATCAGTTACGAGATGAGATTGCTGAGCAGTTAATGCAAAGCACGGATACAATGATTTAAAAAAAATGTTATTGTCTTTTTTATGAATATTATTTAAGTATTGTATAACTATTATTTAAGTTTAAATGTTGAAAAACTCTTTTAAGTTTAATAAATCAGTTTATTTATATTTTAGCAGTTTGCAGAAGTAAAAAAACAAACAGTCTTCTTCTTGCAGACTGCAGACATTTGGTCCAGCACTTCTGCTACAGATGTCTGCAGATGTGGTCTGCAGACTCCAGACGTTTTACCTCAGAAAAAACAAACAACACCTTAATGAACTTAATGGTTCAGACCTCTTATTGGTTCTGCACTTAATGGTTCAGGCAGAAAGAGACAAATACTCAAAATACTTCGTTGCTGTTTGTTTAGCTCTTAATGAACCTCTTAATGGTTCAGACCTCTTATTGGTTCTGCACTTAATGCTTCAGACTTTTTGTTTCGCGGACAAATGTCTGAATGGTTCAGACATTTGTCTTTAAATGGTTAAGCATTATACCGAGTATGAATGGTTAAGACCTCTAATCTGAATTGGCCAGACATTTACTGTTAAGCATTATACTGACTCTTAATCGTTCAGACCTCTTACTGGTTAATAGTTTAGACCTTTACTGGTTCAGCACTTAACCATTAAAAAGTTACCAAACAACCCTTCATTATGCAACCCTCACGACCCTATGATAACAAGAACTATTTCACATTCTCACACTTAAATATCATTTACGCATGAAAATATTAAGATTTAAGAATATGGTTAAAAGGTGATATGTATGAAAACACTTACCGAGATACATGAATACGTGACCATCATGCACACACGCATCAACTATAAAGTTAATTCTTTGAGCTCTTAATACGACCAAACCTCTTAGTCAAATCAGAGCTATTTTATTCGCAAGCAGATATCTGAATTGATCAAACATTTACCTTTGAATGAGTAAGCATTACACTGAGAGTCTGAGTGCAGTGGCGGAACTAGAAGAGAAATTCAAGGATATCCTGATTTTTTTACCTAGGGTCATACATGAGAATTCTAGAGCCCTAATTGGGTGTAACACCTCGAAAAATCACGTTCAATGATGTATTGACACGTGTAATAAACCCTAATAAAGTCGAACAGTGAAATTTAGGGACTAATTTTTCGAAAAATAAAAAAAAACTTTAATTATAAACAAACTAGAAGTATTAACAAAACTTAAATAAGTTTTAAATAACCTTTTGTGGTTTTATATTCACAAATAAGCCACTTGTTGATCAAGTGTAGCCGTTTGTGTATTTAATTGAAAGTTTGCGCAATAAAGGGTTAAAAGCGTCAACAAGTTAATTCTTACCTCTGAGTGACCTTTTAACAAACCGAGAGCTTCATGATACTTGATTATGCTCTCGAGAATGCCAATCGTTGGCCGTCCAAGGCTTTTGTGCCTTTAAGTGACGTTACGCGCAACTTTGTAAGTATAAGGGACTAAAAGTGTCAATATGTTTAATTATACCTCTGAATGACCTTTTAGGGAACCCAAAGCATTGTAATATTTAATAATACTCCTAAGAATGTTTAATATGGGTTGTATAAGGCTTCGATACTATTAAACGATGCTATACGCAAGTTCGCGCATAAAAGGGGCTATTTGCGTCAAACTGCAAAAGTCTATCGATTCGTATTGTATCGGACCTTCCGTAATATGACCATGAGTTAAACATACCCCATTTATCCTTTATATAGCTTAGATATGGGCTTAGAGGTGTTCGGTGCGCAAAAATAAACTTTTATGTCATGCAGGGACTAAAAGTGTCAAAAAGTGCACAAGTTTGCATTTTCGCGCATATCTCATATTCTGAATATCCCCGGACATCCAAAAATTTATGTAAGCACTAAAATATTTTATTTTAGTGTTTGGCTTGATAAAATTCCATTCGTCGCGTAATTTGGATCGTTTTTAGCGTCCGTCCGTGTTTCGTCGTAATTAGTCGAACAACGGGACCGTACGACCAAACGAACCGGCATCCGAGATGTTTTTGAACATATTTTAAGTTCCCTATACTTTAACTTCATTTTAGAGCTTTGAAATGAGGTTAACGGGGCTTAAACGTGTCAAAAAAATGCATCGAAAACCAAGTTTGGGGGTGCAGGGGCCTGTTTTGCCATTTTTGAAAGTTGCTGACCTGCAAGGCCCTTACGGTCCGTATGGACCTTTGCTTACGGTCCGTAAGGCATCCCCAGACCAGCAAAATCTGTTTCCAGCTATTTCCAGCTCATTCCAGCTCTTGCAAATGGTTTTTGATCAATCTATGGGCCAATTTTGATGGTTTTCAAGTGCCCCTTGTATTTGTAAACCATGTGCCCACATGGATGGTTGAGATTGAAGCTCGGTTTTCGATAAACGATCCTAACGGTTCTCAAAAACCTATAAATACCCCCCTTGTTTTGGGTTTCACTTGCACCTTCCTTCCATTCTGAATTCTCTGCATTCTTTGAGGGTCTTGAGCTTCTTGAGAACCTCTTTCAAGTCCTTTGGACTTTTGTAAGTGATTCCTTTCATGCTTAGTTATTTGTTTAGCGTTTAAACCGAAAAGTCAAGCGTTATCGATAAACACTTTGACTTCTAATCGGTTGATCCATGGTTCGCGTTGAACATGGCTACGTGATCGTAATTAGGTAGGTGTTTAACCCTCTAAAGGGCATCTCCTAATTACCATGTTTACTTAGTTTAATTGTCGGGTCAAATTAAAGTCAATCGGGTTTGTTTTAAATAAAATTCATAACTAATGATATAAAATCTTTAAAATCGGTTTTGTCACTTTAATGACTTGGTAAATATTAGTTGAACATGTCTAAACATGATTCAACCCGGCAATTCTAAGTATAGGCTCGGTTCGCAACCGAAAGTCGCAAAGTTTGACCTTTGCTTTGACTTTCAGTTCTGACCCGGATTAGCTCGAGTTTATTTATGCCTTAGGGTCCTTCGTGACCATGTTATATGATAGTATAACCTCCCAAAGTTATACTACTTGGTTCTTTAGAATTAAAGACCATCGCATGTTTCCATAATGCCTAAATGTGACCATAATGCCCTTAATGTTAAAACAAGATTTTTGAAGATGTGAAAGGACTAAAACCTTTATTACTGATCTATAAGCATGTCCATAAAATTTCACATCAGTTTGAGGTTCAGATTAGGAGTTATGCTCATTAGCGTAATTAAGAAGCTTTTTAGTAAGTAAACCGTATGATTTGCATATAGCCTATCTAAACCCAATTTTTGATACCAAACTTTTACTCACTGATGTAATATAATATTTTAGGATTTTTGAAGATTTTTATTTATTTTTAGGCTGATCTTAACCTAGAGTTCTAAGCTTAATTCGATAGTTGTCGGTTTTACCCTTTAAGCCATAAAATGAGTTTTACCAAACCTTTTGATACCAAATCTTTTTCTTCTAGTATAATATGATAAATAGAATATGTTAAGCCTTCTGGAATAGTAAAAATATCAACTTTCCTTTAAGAACCCGGAAATAGCTCAAAATCGCCATTTTAAGCGTTTTAAACGCATAGTATATATCAAAACCATTTTAGGTGTATAAGACTTGATACCTACTGATGTTTTAAGTAAACTTTCATACTTTAGCAGTAAGCAAAAGTCTTAAACTCGGAATTCTAGTTTTGACCTTTTAAGCCTATGTGAAATTACCAAAATGCCCTTAAGATGTATAGTTTGGTTATAAGTGATAAATTTCACCTATAGGTTATACCCAAATGATATAACTTGGTAAATTAAGTATTTGTACTGATTTAATCAAGACCTATAACTCAGATTACCATTTAACCTCTTTTATAACCTTATAAATGACCAAAATACCCCTTCGAGGCATAAGTTGGTTTTAAATTCATTTTGGGCATAATGGAAGATATCCTACTGATATCACAACATATCAAAGGCATATTAACTTATGGAACATATTCATGACTCTTATGGTTACCCGTTACGCATGGTTCGCGTTCGGATCGGCCTATGTAACTAGTTGTGCATATATTAGCCGAAACGGGTCAAACCAAATCATTTTCGTCTCAAAATCCAGAATGTGATTAAGTTACCCATATTAAACAAGTATTCAAGCTTGTTGGGTCAAAACCACATTCTAAACCGGTCTTCGCTTTATCATGCGTTTGAACCGTGTCTTCCTTTATTAGAACTAACCGGTCTGAGCTTAGGCTTAATTAAAGACCCGTTAGAAATCTAATAGGTTATTAAAAACCTTCGTTCCAGATTTAGGAGCCCAGTAAAAGCTATCTATACTTGCTTGGTGGTATACGGCTGGGATTAAATTTATATTTAGCTCAGGTAAATACTTTTAACTTATTTTCCCTTATATGGGCATGGGGGTACGGTATATAAAATACCGCTTGGTCGGGCAATTGACCATAACTCATTAGTAGTTGGGTATTATCAATGTGACCCGTTTGAAAACTGGTTTTGTTTGTTTTACGCCTTTGGGAGCTTAATGACCATGTCCCGGATATCCTTGGCATCATTTTAAGAAATGGCCACGACCTTGACACCCGGGTGTAGGCGTACAACCGGTAATGTGTCCATATTTATTAAGGTATAAACGTTGGCTTCCCGCCGCGGACTTATACTAAGTGGTGTGTCAATTAACCTTAAACCCGGCACGACCCGGGCGACTGAACGCATAACGAACATGTAATTCTTTTACAAGTTTAACTTCGATTAATTATTCCCCAAGTTATAAAAAGTTTTGTGCCATGTGCATTCAAATCAATTTTTAAAACATTTTCAAAATGAGTCAGTTAAATTGTATTTACCAGTGAAAACTGACGTATTTTCCAAAAAGGCTAAGTGCAGGTGCTAAACGAAATAGGCTGGTTTCTCCTAGCATCATATAGAAGTCTCGCAAGCTTAGATGCCTGAAGTCTGTTGAACAATGTTTCATTTATCTTTGATCCGCCTGTGGATCCTTTACTTTCCGTTTGTAATACCTTGATATTACTTTATATCGGATTGTAATATATTCATATTTTGCTTCCGCTGTGCATTTAAATTGTGTGGTTTGACTATGACGATAACAACTACGTCACGTACTCCCCACCGGGCCCACCGGTGACACGTGGAAAAATTGGGGTGTGACAGGTTGGTATCAGAGCCAACATTGAGTGAATTAAACACTAGCCTTTTGTGTTTAATCTCAATGGCACAGTAGCACATTTCTTAAAACTTCTAAGTCTAGACTTAACATAGGAATACCCTCATCTCTATTCGGAGAATTTCTGTTTTTAAATCTATATATTCTAATATGTCGCCAAACAAAGAAGCCATAATGGAGATTCTCCCCATTCGAAGCCTAGGAATGCTGAGCTTTGTACTGCGACCAGGATGAACATGCAACCAAGGAGAAAACATTCAGAAATAAAATGAAGAAGAAACTCCTATTGCTAAAAGATCGTTTCCTTAGAAGTCCTTATAAGGATATATTTATCTTTCAGTCCCTTTGAGGACAACATTATTCCTTAGAAGTCCCGTTTAGGGCAACCAAGTACCTTTATAAATTTTAGTGGGACGGTTAGATTTAAAATAACGTTCCTGTTATAGGATCTACCATCATTATAAGATGGCAAAATCTAAAAAGGATAAGACCTAGCTCAGGTGTCATATAAGACAGGGCCAAGATGGTATCTCCATAATTAGATTCAGATCCATAATTAACATCTCAATTTAGAATTGTTCAGCGTTTGATATTAAAAGAGAATCTTAGGGGTAAAACCTAGTCACGAGTCATTATAGACATGGCCAAGATGGTAAAACATGTCTAAAAGATTCCAAAATTTTGTTCACATCTGTAAGTATGTTAACATTCTTGGCAAACTGTGAATCAGTAAAGTCACACAGGCCATCTTTTAAATTGGGTTAATTTAAATTCCCTGTAATTATATAACCATCCTTTGAGGATGAAGTGCCTACGGGTAATAATTAAATGTCCTCTGTGACTAAAGACAGTGGTAGCTTACGACTCCCTGTTAATAAAAGGTGATGAACTGTGGTTCAAACCTAAATACCTGGATACTTAAAATCCTGGTTTATAAATTAAACTTGTCCATGTGACTAGGCCTTGTGTGCCATTATTAACTTATAATATAGGATTCATGATAAGGATCCAGAACAGTTATATATTTAACAAATTAACTAAAATAGTTATTGAAAAACCATAGATTATAAATTTTAGTAAATTCATATGAGCCTATTCTAAAGGTTCGAAATCCTTGTTTACACCTGTAAACATGTTAACGCTCCTGACAATAGTAATGCGATAAAATCACACTTGCCATCTTTATATTAGGAATTTTCCGAACCCCTTAATTAGCATAAATGATCAATAGGAATCATGGCTAATAAACGTCGAACATGATGAATACATCGAAACATTCATTTGAAATGTATGCCTTCAAGCAAAGATGTATACATGAAAAAGATAGTTTTATTTCATACCTTGTTGACAAACAAAGAACTGTGAAATCTTCCGATCCAAAGGAATCATTGATTATGTTTTAAAAATTTCCCTAGTGACAAGGCCTCTGTGCCATCTAAAGTCCTTTGGAACAAGCCTTTGTGCTATATAAAATGTCAGTACGACATTGACAGTTGTGACTGATGTTCCCTGTCTAATAAATATGAAGGATTACATTCCGTTTAAACGCCTAAGATGGTTTAGTTAAAAACCTAGGCAAAACATAATCAAACAAATTTAATACTATCTATTGGCCTATATGGTTTATTTGCACCATGGCTATTTAATCATCAAACTCGACAATTCCCTATATAATTAAGCCAATTATTACTACTTGGTTAGTAGCCTTCAAAGCTTCACAATGGTGACCCCTCTGAAGCGCGCAATCATCAAGCCGATCAGAATGATGATACAAGATTGAACTTAGCAGGCCCTGAATTGCAGGCTATGATAGATACAGCCATAAACGAAGCCGTGGACCGCGTATTAAAGGATCATAAGCGAAAGTGCAATAATACTCCAAATAAAGGTTGCAAAAAAGGGTAAGGACCGGTTCAAACCAGTCCAAGCCAAAGGAGGCAAAACTAGGGGTGTTCAAAAAAATCCGAATCCGAAACCGAATCCGAATTATCCGAATATCCAAATCCGAATTATCCGAATTTTCGGATATCCGAAATTTCGGATATCCGAATTTCGGATATCCGAAAATTCGGATTCGGATTCGGATAGCAAATTTGAAAAATTTCGGATATTTCGGATATCCGATATCCGAAAATTTAAATTATTTTATTTTGTATTTTTATCTATATAGTAATAAAATTTATTCAAAACCCTAAATCTATTCAAATCACTCATACGCATCCCTATTATATTCCTAATTTCACTTCCTTTGCCGCCCACCAAACTAATTCATGATTATTCCACACAAATTTGAAGATTCGAAAGCCGATTCAGGTTCCGATTTGCTTACATTCGAAGCGATTTTTCTGTTGGTTTGAAGTTAAGTCAGATCTGTATCTATTAGATGATCGAATGGCCGATTTAAGGTTCCCATCTGATTCTGAACTGACTTGTTATGTTTCGATTTAAGGTTCCCATCTGTTATGTTTGGTTTTATTAGGTGTTCTTGGATGAAAAGTGGGTTCTATTGCCATCGTTATTCATACAAATGTAACAAATCGTTTGAAAACTTTGACTGAAACAACATAAATTGATGATTTTATTCACAGGCTATTGGGATTTTGAGATGATATTCATAATACAGGGGAAAATGTTCTTTGATTAGTAAAGTAAGTTATTTTATATTATATTATATTTTAATTTAATTTAAACACATACAGGTTTTTGCTTATTGTTTATCATTTTATCTGTCTTCAGGTTTTCTTATAGAGATTTCATTTGCTAGCTTAAACGTTGGAAATATGGATTGGAATTTGGATTAACGAATTAGAAAGATTATGTCTTTATTTTGGAAGAAATAATTTGTGTTTATTTGCTTTTTTAAACATCTTGATCTTGTAATTCATTTGCTGGTTTGTGTTAGACTTTTAAGTTGAAACAATTTATTTAATTTCGGATATCCGTTTCACTATCCGAATGGATATCCGAAAATTCGGATATCCGAATTTCGGATATCCGAAATTTCGGATACGGATTCGGATAGTGAAACCAGGTATCCGAAAATTTCGGATATCCGAAATTCGGATATCCGAATTTTCGGATATCCGGTTTTGAACACCCCTAGGCAAAACCCAAATGCAGTAACTGCAAAAAGCAACATTTTGGAAAATGCGCGATAGACCCACGTGCTAAATTGTGTGGAATTTGCAAGACCTTGGATTGTAAGAAGTTGGAAGATGCAACCTGCTATGGTTGCAATGAGAAAGGGCACATCAAAACTAAATGCCCAACTAAAACCAAAAAGCCTGGAGTGGCTAAGAAGACCAAAGCTGGAAGCTCTCAAATGGATGCTCAATAGGCTATTCAGGATGACAACGTCACAACAGGATTAGCCAATGGTACCTCAGAGACTGCTTCAGCAATGTTAGATGGATGTTTTGTATCCATTAGGAACCATTCTTTTCCACTACCCTTGTTTCCGTTGAAATAGAGGGACTCGATATAGTGATAAGAATGGATTGGTCATCTTATAGCTAAGCTCATATTATGGGTGATGAGAAGCAAGTAGTTAACAAGACTCCTTATGGTGAGCCTTTGAAAATTCAAGAAGACATATGGTATGGATTGCCTATGTATCTGCTGAATTCGGTATTTAATACCAAAGCTTCGAGTATGGAAAACTCGGAAGAGACAAACAAAAGTCGCGATGTTAGAGATGCGACAAATGTTAATGGTGCACCAAATGTGAACCTCGATGTTTATGGAGCTAATCTCCAAAACTGTGATTAACGCAATTGTCGGAAAGGCTATGAGAAAAGTCATAAAAAGGTTCAAGAAGCTGGATGATGTTTGCTCTAAAACCCATGTCGCTGCTTATGAGAAGAGTTTCGTTCATGCTTCAAATACGAAGAATAAACCCAGCGAAAGCTAACATGGCAATAAGTCCATTATTTTTGGATGTACTTAAGAGTCCTTCGTCTCTTGGGAGTCAAGAGACTTCAATAGTAAAAAGGGGACCATCGATTGCAGGAAATTAATTAATGAAGTAGAATCCACTAGGTGTATCAGTGGTTACGCTGAAAAGAACACTGTGAGGTATGCATCACAGCCTTTCGACGGTAATACCCTTAATTAATGAGGACATTAATGAAGTCCACAAGAAAGATCCTCTTGTACACTATGAGATGGACGAAGTGTTAAGGACCTTATTAGAAAGATCTGTTATTCGCATCGAAAAGTTCTAGGATGTCGACAGTATGTCGCAAATTTTAATTCTTTGACTAAGATAGTACCCTATTCCAATTACCAAAAAAAAAATCTAAGCTTGAATGCAAGCAATTGATGGTGGTTAGCAGAGGTAACACCACGAAAATTCGTGTTCAATAAAATAAAGACACGTGTCACGTGGGACAAACGTGTCAGGGACCCGGATCAAATACGGACGTGTGGTAGGATTTAAAAAGGGGCGTCATGTTATTTAAATACCTCTGAACGACCCATGGGCGACATGTTATTAAAATACCTCTGAGCGACCCAAGATGTAAATCCCAAGTCCATGAATCGATACTATAAATGTCCGATAAATTAGCCGGTTGTTCCTAGATAAATTAATTTCATAGGTCTCAAAGCTTGCTTATTATGAATCCATTATGGATCTACCTCAGCCGCTCGCGTTTTATAGAATAAGAAATAACCAGTCAAGCTGAGACTGCCCCAAAATTTGTTAAAGATTCTGCAGCTGAGTTTAAAAGGATTAAGAATAGAGGCGTTGAACCCTCCTGATGCACGATTAGAGGCAGTTCGCATTAATAATGATACTAGATAAACCCCCTGTTGTGATTTTAGTACTAAGAATTTCATTTGGTTTCGGGTACTGATAAGTTTCTCATAAAACCATAAGCTTAGCAAACTTTTAGAAAATATCCCGTAAGAACCCCAGATATTAAGTGTAAGGTAAAACTTACAAGCGAAATCATAAGAACCATTTCTTCTGTTCCCATCAGAAACCTTCAGCCGTAAAATTTTTGAAGTATCTTCTCTATGGAAGAAGTGCGTCGGCATATACAGTTGATATCTCTTTGATCTCTAATGATTTCGAATACCAGACAGTATGATAAAAGTGCCATATGAGGATTGATGTATCTTAATATGTTCCATAGATTGCTTCCATGCCTGATCAGTATGGAGGTTTAATGCATGGGACCACAAAGATATTCCGATGGTCATATGGTACTAAAGTCAGCTAACGGTATTCAAAGAAGATATCCAGAATGGAAGTTTTTATGCAAATGTTCCCGATTAAGGAAATTCGTGGACTTATAACGTGAATGTGTCATTTATTTGACTCGAGCAATGATGGATAAACTGGAGCCTGAGATATGGAAAGTCTCTATAACCTCCTTGTATCATGATTATCTTCTCCTAAGATTACCCTGTTACCTCCTGAGAGGCAAGTAGAGTTAAGATTTATATCCCATTTAGGGCTGTATTAATATGAAATCTCCAAGACGACTAGTACCATCATTGGATAAATCGAAACCCTGATTAAGTAAGTTTTAAAATAGAGGATTCATATAGCCTAACTCAATATTCTGAGGATTCGATATAGTTAATTAAGAAAGACGGTTCAATTTGTTTATGCATTGATTACCGCAACCCTAATTAGGCAACAATTAAGAATTTCCGTCAGCCGCCCAGGATCGTCGATTTATTCGACTGACTTAAAGGATTAGCTATCCCTTAAGGTTAGTTTTAAGCAGTGATTGGAATAACCATCTCACCTTAAGATTAGCTTGTCTATAATAGTTGTTATATAAGTATCAAGGCTGCTCCTTGGGAGACCTTGTATAGATGAGATACTAAACATCTATTGTTAGACAGAAAATTGGTAAGTCCAATTATCAGGATCTGAAAGTTGCCTTGGAAACAACGAATAAGATCGTGCAAATCCATAATCATCTATAAGTTGCCAGTATTCGGCAGAGAATCAAGGATTCATGGAAATAGCAAACCTCCTAAGTTCTTGTTAAGAAATAAAGTTCAACAAAAGATATCACCCTGGAAAGGTGTGCCAATCTGTTAATTGTTAGGCTAGTTAAGCTCTGAATATATGAAATCATTCGAAGGAATCGAATGTATCAAGATCAAATAGCTTATAAGCTAAAACATATTTAAGGAGCTTGGCGGATCTCGTAATACGTTACACATTAAGGATTTAAGGATGTGTTTCACCAATGAGTCAAGAAGCATTAACTCATATGATAGGCAGATCTATGATATGATGAGAAACCGGTATCGATTAAGGACCGGCAAGTTAAGAATGCTTAAAAGGGATACATGTACCTAAGATAGAGGTCAACTTGGGAGCTTGGAAAGACTCCAGACATGCTATGAAAGATTAAGTCCGTTATGCGACAAAAGAAACTTCCAGCATTTTTAGAAAATCTCGAGGTCGAGATTTCTTTTAAGGGGGTGAGGATGTAACACCTCGAAAAATCACGTCCAATGATGTATTGACACGTGTAATAAACCCTAATAAAGTCGAACAGTGAAATTTAGGGACTAATTTTTCAAAAAATCAAAAAAAAACTTTAATTATAAACAAACTAGAAGTATTAACAAAACTTAAATAAGTTTTAAATAACCTTTTATGGTTTTATATTCACAAATAAGCCACTTGTTGATCAAGTGAAGCCGTTTGTGTATTTAATTGAAAGTTTGCGCAATAAAGGGTTAAAAGCGTCAACAAGTTAATTCTTACCTCTGAGTGACCTTTTAACAAACCGAGAGCTTCATGATATTTGATTATGCTCTCGAGAATGCCAATCGTTGGCCGTCCAAGGCTTTTGTGCCTTTAAGTGACGTTACGCGCAACTTTGTAAGTATAAGGGACTAAAAGTGTCAATATGTTTAATTATACCTATGAATGACCTTTTAGGGAACCCAAAGCATTGTAATATTTAATAATACTCCTAATAATTTTTAATATGGGTTGTATAAGGCTTCGATACTATTAAACGATGCTATACGCAAGTTCGCGCATAAAAGGGGCTATTTGCGTCAAACTGCAAAAGTCTATCGATTCGTATTGTATCGGACCTTCCGGAATATGACCATGAGTTAAACATACCCCATTTATCCTTTATATAGCTTAGATATGGGCTTAGAGGTGTTCGGTGCGCAAAAATAAACTTTTATGTCATGCAGGGACTAAAAGTGTCAAAAAGTGCACAAGTTTGCATTTTCACGCATATCTCATATTCTGAATATCCCCGGACATCCAAAAATTTATGTAAGCACTAAAATATTTTATTTTAGTGTTTGGCTTGATAAAATTCCATTCGTCGCGTAATTTGGATCGTTTTTAGCGTCCGTCCGTGTTTCGTCGTAATTAGTCGAACAACGGGACCGTACGACCAAACGAACCGGCATCCGAGATGTTTTTGAACATATTTTAAGTTCCCTATACTTTAACTTCATTTTAGAGCTTTGAAATGAGGTTAACAGGGCTTAAACGTGTCAAAAAAATGCATCGAAAACCAAGTTTGGGGGTGCAGGGGCCTGTTTTGCCATTTTTGAAAGTTGCTGACCTGCAAGGCCCTTACGGTCCGTATGGACCTTTGCTTACGGTCCGTAAGGCATCCCCAGACCAGCAAAATCTGTTTCCAGCTATTTCCAGCTCATTCCAGCTCTTGCAAATGGTTTTTGATCAATCTATGGGCCAATTTTGATGGTTTTCAAGTGCCCCTTGTATTTGTAAACCATGTGCCCACATGGATGGTTGAGATTGAAGCTCGGTTTTCGATAAACGATCCTAACGGTTCTCAAAAACCTATAAATACCCCCCTTGTTTTGGGTTTCACTTGCACCTTCCCTCCATTCTGAATTCTCTGCATTCTTTGAGGGTCTTGAGCTTCTTGAGAACCTCTTTCAAGTCCTTTCGACTTTTGTAAGTGATTCCTTTCATGCTTAGTTATTTGTTTAGCGTTTAAACCGAAAAGTCAAGCGTTATCGATAAACACTTTGACTTCTAATCGGTTGATCCATGGTTCGCGTTGAACATGGCTACGTGATCGTAATTAGGTAGGTGTTTAACCCTCTAAAGGGCATCTCCTAATTACCACGTTTACTTAGTTTAATTGTCGGGTCAAATTAAAGTCAATCGGGTTTGTTTTAAATAAAATTCATAACTAATGATATAAAATCTTTAAAATCGGTTTTGTCACTTTAATGACTTGGTAAATATTAGTTGAACATGTCTAAACATGATTCAACCCGGCAATTCTAAGTATAGGCTCGGTTCGCAACCGAAAGTCGCAAAGTTTGACCTTTGCTTTGACTTTCAGTTCTGACCCGGATTAGCTCGAGTTTATTTATGCCTTAGGGTCCTTCGTGACCATGTTATATGATAGTATAACCTCCCAAAGTTATACTACTTGGTTCTTTAGAATTAAAGACCATCGCATGTTTCCATAATGCCTAAATGTGACCATAATGCCCTTAATGTTAAAACAAGATTTTTGAAGATGTGAAAGGACTAAAACCTTTATTACTGATCTATAAGCATGTCCATAAAATTTCACATCAGTTTGAGGTTCAGATTAGGAGTTATGCTCATTAGCGTAATTAAGAAGCTTTTTAGTAAGTAAACCGTATGATTTGCATATAGCCTATCTAAACCCAATTTTTGACACCAAACTTTTACTCACTGATTTAATATAATATTTTAGGATTTTTGAAGATTTTTATTTATTTTTAGGCTGATCTTAACCTAGAGTTCTAAGCTTAATTCGATAGTTGTCGGTTTTACCCTTTAAGCCATAAAATGAGTTTTACCAAACCTTTTGATACCAAATCTTTTTCTTCTAGTATAATATGATAAATAGAATATGTTAAGCCTTCTGGAATAGTAAAAATATCAACTTTCCTTTAAGAACCCGGAAATAGCTCAAAATCGCCATTTTAAGCGTTTTAAACGCATAGTATATATCAAAACCATTTTAGGTGTATAAGACTTGACACCTACTGATGTTTTAAGTAAACTTTCATACTTTAGCAGTAAGCAAAAGTCTTAAACTCGGAATTCTAGTTTTGACCTTTTAAGCCTATGTGAAATTACCAAAATGCCCTTAAGATGTATAGTTTGGTTATAAGTGATAAATTTCACCTATAGGTTATACCCAAATGATATAACTTGGTAAATTAAGTATTTGTACTGATTTAATCAAGACCTATAACTCAGATTACCATTTAACCTCTTTTATAACCTTATAAAACCAAAATACCCCTTCGAGGCATAAGTTGGTTTTAATTTCATTTTGGGCATAATGGAAGATATCCTACTGATATCACAACATATCAAAGGCATATTAACTTATGGAACATGTTCATGACTCTTATGGTTACCCGTTACGCATGTTTCGCGTTCGGATCGGCCTATGTAACTAGTTGTGCATATATTAGCCGAAACGGGTCAAACCAAATCATTTTCGTCTCAAAATCCAGAATGTGATTAAGTTACCCATATTAAACAAGTATTCAAGCTTGTTGGGTCAAAACCACATTCTAAACCGGTCTTCGCTTTATCATGCGTTTGAACAGTGTCTTCCTTTATTAGAACTAACCGGTCTGAGCTTAGGCTTAATTAAAGACCCGTTAGAAATCTAATAGGTTATTAAAAACCTTCGTTCCAGATTTAGGAGCCCAGTAAAAGCTATCTGTACTTGCTTGGTGGTATACGGCTGGGATTAAATTTATATTTAGCTCAGGTAAATACTTTTAACTTATTTTCCCTTATATGGGCTTGGGGGTACGGTATATAAAATACCGCTTGGTCGGGCAATTGACCCTAACTCATTAGTAGTTGGGTATTATCAATGTGACCCGTTTGAAAACTGGTTTTGTTTGTTTTACGCCTTTGGGAGCTTAATGACCATGTCCCGGATATCCTTGGCATCATTTTAAGAAATGGCCACGACCTTGACACCCAGGTGTAGGCGTACACCCGGTAATGTGTCCATATTTATTAAGGTATAAACTTTGGCTTCCCGCCGCGGACTTATACTGAGTGGTGTGTCAATTAACCTTAAACCCGGCACGACCCGGGCGACTGAACGCATAACGAACATGTAATTCTTTTACTAGTTTAACTTCGATTAATTATTCCCAAGTTATAAAAAGTTTTGTGCCATGTGCATTCAAATCAATTTTTAAAACATTTTCAAAATGAGTCAGTTAAATTGTATTTACCAGTGAAAACTGACGTATTTTCCAAAAAGGCTAAGTGCAGGTGCTAAACAAAATAGGCTGGTTTATCCTAGCATCATATAGAAGTCTCGCAAGCTTAGATGCCTGAAGTCTGTTGAACAATGTTTCATTTATCTTTGATCCGCCTGTGGATCCTTTACTTTCCGTTTGTAATACCTTGATATTACTTTATATCGGATTGTAATATATTCATATTTTGCTTCCGCTGTGCATTTAAATTGTGTGGTTTGACTATGGCGATAACAACTACGTCACGTACTCCCCACCGGGCCCACCGGTGACACGTGGAAAAATTGGGGTGTGACATTGGGGCCCTGTGCGGCTAGGAAAAATAGGCCCTTAAAATATTCTTTTGCCTGGTCATTAATGTGCGGCTAGTAAATATATAATTACTAGGTTAGAGACCCACCGGTTGAATAAAAAATATTAAACACTTAGTAATAAGATTTAGAAATTACAATATGATATTTTGAGATAAGGTAAAATTACGTATTAATCAGGTATAGATACATGTGTTGTGATATATTGTTAATCAAACTTTATTAATCCATATATTATAATATATTCCCACTCTCTAATAAATCAGAGAATGAATTTTATTTTTACATTTTAAAGCATACGTCGATTATCATTTTTTTTATTAATAGGTGCACCACACACACGAGAATGTTATTAAGTACTTTTTTTTGTATAGAACGTTAAAACTTATTTATAAGTTTTATATATAATACTTATACTTATTAAATGGCGAAATATTAAATGAAGTTTGACTATTCAATGTATACTAGTGGGTTACAACCGTGCTCTAAGGCAGCGCAACCGGATATTTACACCGTCGATTTATAACAAAATATAATAGAAACATAGATACAGTGATAATACTTAAGTATTGATATATAAACCCAAAAAAATATGATTGTCACTATTTATATATGATAAAAAAGAAACTCAATGAACAGTGATTCATTATTTATTTTTTAAATTCAAATTAGAATGATCAATTAATAGTAACATCATTAAGAGATGATCAAATGGTATCGGGTATAGGTATCGGTCTCAAATTTATCAAACCGGTGTATTTTCGGTACCGGTTCTGCACAGGTATTCACCGGTTTTTACCCTCAAATACTAGTGTCATACCAGTACCGACCGGTACCGAACCGTACCATGCTAGGTATATTCGGTACCGGTACCCACTTTTGGGGATTTCGGTAACGGTATTTTCGGTACCGGTTGGTACCGAGCTCTGTAGCAACGCAGCAATGCAAGTACTTGCACCGTTTAGCTTACTTTTCATACACACAGTAAGTAAACTGTATTTCGTTTGAATGAGGTTTTATATACACAACAACTTATTTTGCTTTCTTTTTTGTATTTTTTTGTAACTCATTGAACAGTGATTCATTATTTATTTTTTAAATTAAAATTAAAATGATCAATTAATAGTAACATCATTAAGAGATGATCAAATGGTATCGGGTATAGGTACCGATCTCAAATTTATCAAACCGGTGTATTTTCGGTACTGGTTCTGCACAGGTATTCACCGGTTTTTACCCTCAAATACTAGTGTCGTACCAGTACCGACCGGTACCGAACCGTACCATGCTAGATATATTCGGTACCTGTACCCACTTTTGGGGATTTCGGTAACGGTATTTTCGGTACCGGTTGGTACCGAGCTCATCAAATCCTGTAGCAACGCAGCAATGCAAGTAATTGCACCGTTTAGATTACTTTTCATACACACAGTAAGTAAACTGTATTTCGTTTGAATGAGGTTTTATATACACAACAACTTATTTTGCTTTCTTTTTTGTCTCTTTTTTGTAATGAATGAATTGTAGCATGTAAAATTAACTTGGATATTTAGAATATTGATGAGCAAATCGTATCAAATCCTGTAAACGAACCGGTATCGTATCGGTACCAAATTTACTATACCAAATCATTTTCGGTACCAATTTGGTACCCACCTTTTGGCGTTTTCAGAATCGTTACTTTCGGTTCGACACCGGTCTAGCACCATACATGTATTTATTGATTTTTACCTTCAAATACCATACCGTATTGTACCGAGCATTTTCGATGCCGGTACCTAATTTGGATGATTTTCCGGATCGGTACTTTCGCTGCCGTTACCGATACCGAGCTCATCCATATTTTAACGTGTTAGCACCGTAATAACTAACTGAACTGAAAACAACTGAATTTCCAACGTGTAGGACGTGTGGGTCCTATTATTATATATTAGGTTATTTAAAATCGTTTTTTATGACGGAGTGACTATCCTTACCACGTCATTTTATTTATGATTTGATATTCGGTATCTGTTTGCCATTGCTGACACGTCTTTTGTAGTCATTGGGTCCCCCCGCAACGCGCGACTAGAAAGTAACTAGTTTTTATAAATATATAAACATCATATGCTGAATTTTTTTATACTGTAACATTTAAAGTATGAAATAAAGCTAGTTAAAGTTATTGATAAACATCTAAGTAGAAATTCTCATGTTGGATTTAATAAAAAAATTCATGATTATTATTTTATATCTTTAAATTAGTCCACAGAAAACCAAAGTTAATATTATTTTCAAAACTAACATAGTCAAACTTCATTTAATAATATAGCGTACAGTTCTTGTTGCTTTTTCTTTCACTATCTATCTATTAACTTCATCTTCTTTAAAGTTGCCACTAATTTGGTCGATCAGAATTTTCGTTTCGGACAACTAGAAAAATATAATATCATCTCATCTTTATCTATACTCAGGGGTATCCTCACATATGCTCAAAAGTATCCCCAATAAATAAAACGAAAATGTAAAAAAAAATTACACTTCACCAAGAAAGTTGAGGGGTATCTCGGGCTACCCCAAGCTCCCACATATATCTGCCCCTATCCGAGTGGTTCAGACCTCTTACTGATTCAACACTTAGGGGTTGTTTGGCAACTTCTGAATGGGTAAGTATTGAACCAGCAAGAGGTCTGGACCATTATATGCTGAACCAGTAAGAGATCTAAGAGATCTGAACCATTCAGAGCCAGTATGATGTTTAAACATTCAGACAAATTTCTAACCAATTCAAATAAGAGATCTTAACCATTCAGACTTAATATAAATTATAATACTTAACCATTCAGAAGCAAATTATTTAGATATCTGCTCCAAAACAAACAGTCTGAACCATTAAATGTTGAACCATTAAGATGTGTCTGAACCATTTAGAGCCCATTAAAAGCTGAAACAAACAACCCCTTAATTGTTCAGACCTCTTACCTTCAATACTTACCCATTCAGAGGTTTCCAAACAACCGCGAAGTTTAGTATATAAACCTAATACACAACCATAACTTTATTGATAAGGATAATCCCCTGACATGCTAACATATTATCATTCCACATAAACGATTAGATCGTCCGTAATAGTTAATGTAATAGTTAACCATGAGCATTAAAACGCCACATGTAATGGTTAAGGCCTCTTGATGTCTTTTCATTTATTATTTTCCATGTTTTTTCTCCTTATTGGGCATTATTATAGATATGTTCCTCCTTCTTCACAGTCTTAGACTATCCACATCAAGGATGTTTGTAGGTGACATGGAGGGTGTTCATTCCTATGTGGAGAGCATTTGTGAGAGGGATGGATTAGTGGGTGTTGTAGAGGATGACATGGAGGGTGTTCATTCTTCACAATTCTTGGGGAAGAATGGTGAAGAATGGGCTAATGGTGGGTCCTTTTTTTTTTATAAGGTTGTTTGTGGGAAGGATATATATGTTATTGTTGTGGGTAAAAAGTATTTGTGGGAAGAATAAGTGAAAAGCTGATGTGGCATGCTGATTAGGCTGTTTGTAGAAAGATAGCCTTTCACTGATGCGGATAGTCTTATAATGTCCATGATGGACGGTTTGAAAGCATTATCAAACCCTTTCATACCCATATAATGCCTATTACGTATCACCTTACACAATAATAAGAACATTAATATGAAACCGTGTTTTAAGTAAATTATGACTAAATACATGAAATTATTTTCATATCATTAATTCATTATAAAGGAATAAAATACTCAAATGACTACTTTTTTGATCAATAATTAATACATATTTCTAGGGTTGTTATTTCTTTATCTTAGGGAGCAGTTGGCATCTTCTCTTTCTTTGTCTCAATCCAGCACAAAGACAACAGGAAGAATCTTATCCAACCACCCTTTTCCCATGAAATTTATTATATGTACCTCTTTTGCTTCCATTTTATTCTGTATTATTAATATTAATTTCTTTTGCTGTTCATCAATATATCTTGTAATGTAATTATTTTACAAATATTCGGGTATATGATATAACTTCATTAATTTAAGGGTCAAGTATTAATTTCTATTACTGTTTATGAATATATCTTGTAATTATTTTACAAAAATTCGGGTATATGACATAACTTCATTAATTTAAGGGTCAAGTATTAAATACCAAGTTTATAAATAAAATATAAAATATAAAACATACGTCATCGTATATTAAATAAGCGTGTAAACCGAACCTTGGAATAACAAATCGAAATAAATATAAAAGTCTAGTACAATCTTTAAAGGTGTGATCACCTAAATTTTAAACAAACATGTGATTTTTTAAGCATCGCTATTTAAAAATATTCAGTAAATTAGTATTGCTTGATACATTAACATAACATACAAACTAAAGTCGGATGCAATAAAATAAAATCATGGTCGTAAAAGTCACTAGCCACTCCCTAGTCGGAGTTAAAAGTACTTGGCCTAAACGAAGAGTACTTGTGTCTCGGCAACCTACCTTATAGCAAGTACTCGGCCTCCAAGATCTTATTTTATAACCATGTGTAAAAGAAATATAGTTTTTATCGTTGTCACATAATATCTTAAGTTGTTGTGTATTGTAACATATAGTTTTAAACATATAAACTTTTTTAATGTACTTAAAGTTATTTAGTTGATTATTCTAAAGAAAATGAAGGTTCTGAATTAAAGTTGAAATGTTTTAAAAGAACGAATAAGCAAATTTCTTTTACCAACTTAACTTACACACCCTCTAATCTACTTCAAATCTCCATATTTGTCTAACATGAGACTTCACCCCTCTATCTTAGCGTCGTAGGCTAACGCCCATGGCCATCATCCCTGGCGTGGGACCACTTTAATTTGCAAGAGTTGGGAGGCGTGTCCAAGAAATGTCACCATGTTAATGGGCGTGAAGAGGCTGGGTGTTAACTTGGTACGCGTGAGAGGGCAAGGTGAGGGTTGGTAGTTGTAGCTCTGACGTGGGCGTAGTAACACCGAGGAGTGTGAATTAACTACATATACTCTTCCAAAAACAAATACTTTCCTCTATACAATTTACTCGTACCTGTACCCATATTTGTACTCGTACCGATTTTAGGTATTCGGTACATTTATTGGAACCCAGTTTTATTGATTTTGGTATCCAGTACTTCCACCATTGGTACGGGCACGGGTAAAAACAGGTATTGGTACCAAATTTTATATAGAACTTTAAAAGTTTTTTTATATTACATTTTATTTCATATTATGGTATTTATGGTACTCGCATCAATTTTACCTATTTGATACCGTATCATATTGGTACTCGTATCGATTTTATCTATTTAGTACTCATATTGTGTTGGTACTCATGCCGATTTTACCTATTTAGTACCCGTACAAGTGCTCAAAAAATAAAATAAAAACAAAATAGTACCAAACAGGTACTGTACCAAAATACCCGTACCATACCAATATATTCAGTACAATATTTGATACTCAGTTTTATTCAAATTCAATACCAGTATTTTCAGTACATGTACGAGTACTATACCAATCTCATATTACCATTACCACTAAACTACAATATTGAATAAGAAAACTAGGATACAATTTCTCAATCGCCTCTTAATTTTACATAGCATCGATTAAAAAAATAATAATAAATAAATAATTAAAAAATAAATAAAAGAAGTTCATACTTGAAAGAGCACCCTTTGAATTATGGCCAAATGTCAGCCAGCTTGTTCCCATGAGACTCGGTTGTTATAAACTTCCCACCACAAACAAACAAACAAACAAACTATTAAACAAAACCTTACTAAAATCCCCACTCAAAACACTCCATAAACCCTTCAAAATCGCTTCTTGAATCTTGAATCCCACCAAAGTTTCAAACTTTCTTGATCACAACTTCCAAAAACAGGACCCCAAACCCTCAAAATGCTCAACATTTTCAACAAAAACCTCCGGCGACTCTGCTCAAAGCTCCGGTGGCCGGTGCGCCGCCGTTCAAAGCCTAAAGTTATCATCAAAAGATTCGGAAGATCAAATTCTAGAAATCAAGATTCACTAAACTCAAATGGGTCAGCCACAATTCACCCAAATAACCATTTGGGTATCCCAAAATCACAAAATCCAATCAGAATTGCAACTTTTAATGCTGCTTTGTTCTCCATGGCTCCTGCAGTCCCAGAGTTGACCAAAAAAGGTCAAAGCTTTGACCTTTTAGAAGATGATCAACATAATCAAGATGACCCAAAGGTAGTTTTTAATTCTACAGTGTCTTATGTTAATTCAAGGTCAAAATCTATGGTTGATAGGCCTAAAAGTATATTAAAGCAATCACCTTTACATTCAAGTTCAATGAGTAGTTCAGAAATGTTGACTAAACAGCAGAAATTTGCAAAGTCAAAGTTAAGGGTATCGATTAATTTACCGGATAATGAGATCTCGTTGAAGCGAAGCGGGCAGTTGAGCTTTGTTACGGACGAAAATGAACCCGACCCGGATTCGAAAAGTGGTGGTTCCAAGGGTATAAGTAGGATTTTGAAAGGAAAAGGTGTTTTGAGATCACAGAATAGTTTTTCTGCAAGAGAGTTTGAAAGTCAAAGGGGGAGTTATAGGTCAACCAAGACTGTTGTTGAGGTTTTGAGAGAATTGGATGCTGATATTTTGGCTTTACAAGATGTGAAAGCTGAAGAGGAAAAAGATATGAAACCTTTATCTGATTTGGCTGCTGCTTTGGGTATGAATTATGTTTTTGCTGAGAGTTGGGCACCCGAATATGGTAACGCGGTTTTGTCAAAATGGCCGATTAAAAGATCGAAAGTTCAGAAGATTTTCGATGATTCGGATTTCAGGTTTGAGTTTCATTCACCCTTTGTTCAATTTAGTAGTTTTTAGATGTTTGGTTAATTGAAACTATATCAGAATGGTTAGTTTTCAACTTTTGTTGTTCATATCATTTTTGAATAATTAGTGTGATCCTACTATTAAAAAAACTAACGGGATGTTTGTTTACCTCTTAATGAGGCTCTTAATGGTTCAGACATCCTACTGGTTCAGTACTTAATGGTTCAGACTGTTTGTTTCACGAGCAGATGTCTGAATGGTTCAGACATTTGCCTCTGAATGGTTAAGATTTATACAGAGTCTGAATGGTTAAGACCTCTAATCTGAATTGGTCAGACATTTGCCTCTGAACGGTTAAACATTATACAGGCTCTTAATGGTTCAGATCTCTTACTGGTTCAGCACTTAATGGTTCAGACCTCTTACTCCTCTTACTGGTTTAACACTTAACCATTCAGATGTTGCCAAACAGCCCCCAAGTATTACGAGTATAACTTCTCTAAAATCTATCTTTTTAATACAACTTTAAACAATAAAAGTGTGTTTATACATTATCTTTTGTACCATGTGTTTACTACAACTGATTATCTGATTCCGATTATTCAATATGGTACAAAATCTTTAAAAAGATACACATTAAATCAAAGCAAGATTCTTTAATACTGCATGGTTTCTAGTTTGGATTAATATTTTTTAAATCAATAATCTTGTTTTTTTTTACTAGTATTAGTTGTGTCTAAAACAAGAAAGAGAAATAAATGTTTTGTTTAAGTCATGGGTTCTATCTTGGGGAGGGGACCCCATGACACCTCATTTTCAAAGAAGCAAATGGCATTAGAATTCCACAAAGAAAGGGCATATGGTACAATATAGTATAGTAATTGTGAAAAGCCATAAATGGATCCTTCACATAGTTTTAGTACTTCAAAAAGATAATAATATAAGTTAAAATGCAATTTCATTATGTGAAAATAAACTAACTTAGATTATACATTCATTTTGTGGGTCCCTATGTTACACATTTATTTTGTGGGTCCCTTTGATTTTATGGAATTTGTATTCATATCCTTAAGCAATAGTAAAATGGACGGATCAGACTGGTTGAATAACGAAATGAGTTAAGTCAAATTAAGTAGACCCGTGAATATATATTTTAATTTTTTAGTTTATAAATAATATAAATATTATATAGAGTAAAGTACACGGATGGTGCCTATGGTTTATCAAAATTTTGGATTTGGTCCCTGGCTTTCCAAAAGTACACGGATGGTCCCTGTGGTTTACACTTTGTAACGTGTTTAGTCGCAGCCAACAAATCTAAAGTTTTTAGCATGTCCAAGTTAGGGACTAAATGCGTTACAAAGTGTAAACCACAGGGACCATCTGTGTACTTTTGGAAAGCTAGGGACCAAATCCAAAATTTTGATCAACCATAGGGACCATCTATGTACTTTACTCTACTTAATATTTATATTATTTATAAAATAAAAATATATCGACGGGTCTACTTAATTTTACTTAAATCGTATTATTTCGTTATTCAACCAGTCTAATCCGTCCATTTTACTACCTCTTTAAAGATACAAAATACAAATTCCATAAAATCAAGTGGGACCCATAAAATGAATGTGTAACATAGGGATGAAGGGTTTTAAATTCTTTGCATTTAGGATGGGGTGGGGTATGGTGGGGTTGTTTTCTTGATACTTACAAAAATTAGAAACCAATCTTTCTGTCACACCTAACTTTTACAGTTTTCTACTCAATATTTCATTTTACCCAAATAACAAGTTGAATATTAAACCTCGGGCTTTGGCTCAGTGGTTATGGAAACGAAGGAAGACTCCTGACTGAAAGGTCTCGAGTTCGATTCTCGATCCACCCGGGTTTTAACGGCTCTGCATTGTCGTGCCCTCGGGCGGATCCAGGCAGGGGCGGACCTAGAGGTTACCGGGGGGTAACCTCCGCTACGGCTTGGCTCGGAAAAATTTGACGTTTTTAGTGTAAATTTTGGAAAAATTTGATGTTTCTTCGATTTTGTTACGGCTTATTTATAAAACGTTACGGCTTGGCGTGAATCCTAGATCCGCCACTGGATCCAGGGTCGGGTTTTCCCCGGAACTGGTGGCATGGTGGGCTAGGGGCTCCGTGCGTGCAGGTTGGGCTGTAACGGGCTACCTTTCGGCCAATGGGTGTCGCGTACAGAGTACCCGACGATTCTTATATTGGACGTTAAAAAAAAAACAAGTTGAATATTAGTGCTGTTTGGTATAATGTTTGGGAACAGCTGTATGCAAAAAAGGTAAAGAAAAGGTTCAACTACTACTACTACTAAAAATGCATTTTTTAAACTTTAATTTGGACCAATAATTCTATGTAGGAAAGTGTCCAATCATTTTCCATTTTTGTATGAATGTCATTTGTTTTATGCACAGTCTGATGCTGAAATTTGAAGTGTTCTTAGTAATGACAGTGTTTTTCTGGTGGTCCATGGTTTTTTTTTTTTTTTGTGGTTGGAAATTCTTGATCGATTTAGTTTCGGGTTTGGTATGATAATTACCGAATAAACGGAGTCTGTTAGTGGTTAGACTTTTGTTAATGATACTCATTTAGGCCTACTGGGATCGATAAACACAACCGTCTATGAACTTTTATTAAAAATATTTCGGATGGTGACGTTTAACGTAAATGTACACTAGTTTGATGTTATGCTAACACGTGCAAGTTAATTTTTTTTAGTCCGGATCGGGCCTTGTGGTCCAGTTAATTTTTTTTTAGTTTTATAAACAACGAACGTGATTTATATGATTCAGGAGGTTGTATGCATTATAAGTCAAGACCATGCCTTAGGTGACTTTCAAGTTTTGACCCGTTCGACCCTTTTCTTTTAGTCATTTTTTAAACTTTTCCCATATGGCTGGTTAAAGATGAATCACAACTCAAATAAACTCATAACTATATTGGAGTATGTAGTTTTTTTTTTTTTTTTTTTTTTTTTTTTTTTTTTTTTTTTAAGATAAAGCGAGTAATTTAACAGTTTCTTAACACGAATGCAGGAACGTTTTAAAGGCGACAATTGATGTTCCACAAACCGGAGAAGTTGATTTTCATTGTACCCTTCTTGATCATCTTGATGAAAATTGGCGAATGAAGCAAATAAATGCAATCATCGAATCTAATGAGAGACCACACATCTTAGCCGGAGGTATCAACTCTCTTGATGAAACAGACTATTCGTCCGAAAGATGGACCGACATTGTTAAGGTAAATAAAAGTGTAAAGTACAGGAATGGTCCATGTCGTTTTCCAAAATTTTGGATTTGGTCCCTAGCTTTTTAAAAGTACATGGATAGTCCCTGTGGTTTGCACTTTGTAACGCATTTAGTCCATAGCCCACAAATCTAAAGGTTTTAGCATATCCGAGTCAGGGACTAAATGCGTTACAAAGTGCAAATCATAGGGACCATCCATGTACCTTTGGAAAAAGCTGGAGACTAAATGCGTTACAAAATGCAAAGCACAGGGCCATCTGTGTACTTTTGAAAAGCTAGGGACCAAATCCAAAATTTAGGTAAACCACAGGGACCATCTGTGTACTTTACTCTAAATAAAAATCCACTCATCGGGTCAAATGAGCCGTGTTGGATCGGGTTGACCGACAAACACTTCTTGTCTATTAAATTTTGTTTAAAAATAACTAATGCGTTATATATGATCCGAACATGTTCTTTTAGTACTATGAAGAAATGGGAAAACCGACACCAAAAGTTGAAGTGATGAAGTACTTAAAGAGCAAACAGTACACCGATGCTAAGGATTTTGCAGGCGAATGTGAATCTGTAGTCATTATCGCTAAAGGCCAAAGTATGAACACAAACACTCGTTCTACGTTTCACAACGATTATGGTTCTTGTTTCTTGCATAAACCTTAAAAATAACAAGTTTATTTATTTAACGCAGATGTGCAGGGTACATGCAAATACGGTACTAGAGTAGATTATATATTGGTGTCACCCGATTCACCTTACAAGTTTGTTCCCGGATCATATATGGTTTTATCATCTAAAGGAACTTCTGACCATCACATAGTCAAAGTTGAAGTAACAAAGGTAGATGAACCGATTCAACAACCGTACGTTAGAAGACATCGACATCCTAAACAAAAAGTTGTGAAGATAACAAATTCTAATTCATCAAAAGGGGCATGGAAAATGCAAACTTTAGATAGATAGTAGCGATATAGAGATGATTAACTTTATATAGAAGAGGGTTCAGATGAGAATTTTTGAATAAATAGGCGGTTCCTAGTTATTTAGTGATTCTCATTTGAACACGCCCAACTTTATATATACGTATACGTCTATTCTTTCCTTTTTTTTTCTTTTCTTTTTTTTTTTGTTTTGATTGGAATGAGTTTTGTGTTTGTTGAGAGGAAGCTTGAGAGTATCTTACCAATGTAAAAATTTATATATTTGTTTAGCTTTTTATTGTAAGTATTGTGATTTTGTTTCTTGAATTTAGTCGAAAGTCGTCCAAAATGTATATTAAATGCATTAGGGGATGGTTCAAATGAAAACCACTTTTATTGTGAAAACTCGAAAACTAACTAAAAAAAGCCTAAAAAACATACAATTTTTTTTCTTTTTTATTCAGTTTTTTTTTATAAAAATCACAGGTTTTTTTATATAAAAAAAACTTTTTTTCAAAAAAAAAAAATTTGTAGTACACATGTGTAATACTACACATACACATGTGCACTACAATTTTTTTTTTTTTTTTTGAAAAATTTTTTTATATATAAAAAGTGGCGAAAATAGGTATGCAAAAAAAAAAAAAAAAAATTGGTATGTTTTTTGGTTTTTTTAATTAGTTTTCGAGTTTTCACAATAACTAGTGGTTTTCATTTGAACCTTCCCCAAATGCATTAAACCTTTTATATAAATTTAGATTGTTATTAGAATTGACGCATAAACTATCAATAGAAAATAAAATTTTGTACGACGAGTGTTTTGGGTCAGCTTAATCCGACTCATGCAAATTAGCGTTTTGACCTTTTGACAGGTCTAAAACCTACCCCTTTTTATCTACGTGTCGAATGCTTCGTACATGTAGACTTCAAAGCAATTCAAACACAACACACATAGTAGAAATGATTATCGATTTATTATAAGTCGATTTGATACTCGTTCAAGAATGTAATGTTATAATATAACGAACTTGTAACGTGCGACGTTTGTGTCAGTGATGATTTATGGCAGCTTGTATCTCTTCCAAAGTTTTTCCTTTTGTTTCAGGCACCAAATTTATCACAAATACAATACAAGCTACATTTACTGCTGCATAAAGGAGGAAAGTGCCTGAAACAACATACCATATTATTATGTTAATATCCATAACTATACTTTTTTTAAAGAGTAAAATGTCATTTTCGTCCCTGAGGTTTAGCCAGTTTTGCGACTTTCGTCCAAAGGTTTGTTTTTCAGCATCTGGATCCAAAAGGTTTGAAATCTTGCCATTTTCATTCGGCTCGTTAACTCCATCCATTTTCCTCCGTTAAGTCAGGGGTATTTCCGTCTTTTTTCTTAACTTAAAGGGCAATTCGGTCTTTTTCACTTTATGTACAAGCATTTAGCATAATGTACAAGTATTCAAAAGACCCGAATTACCCTTTAAGTTAACAAAAAAGATGAAATTACCCTTGACTTAACGGAGAAAAATGGACGGAGTTAACGAGCCGGATGAAAATGGCAAGATTTTAAACCTTTTGGATCTAGAAGAAGGGGTTGTTTGGCAACATCAGAATGATTAAGTGCTGAACCAGTAAGAGATCTGAACCACTAAGTGTTAAACCAGTAAGAGGTCTGAACCATTATAAGCCAGTATAATGCTTAAACGTTCAAAGGCAAATGTCTGACCATTTCAGATTAGAGGTCTTAACCATTCAGACTTAGTATAATGCTTAACCATTCAGAGGCAAATGTCTGAACCATTCAGACATTTGTTTACGAAACAAACAGTCTGAACCATTAACTACTGAACGAGTAAGAGGTCTGAACCATTAAGAGCCCCATTAAGAGCTAAACAAACAGCCCCGAAGCTGGAAAACAAACCTTCGGATGAAAGTCGTAAAACTGGCCAAACCCGTGGGACGAAAATAGCATCTTACTCTTTTTAAAACAAGACATAATTAACACAATATGCTTACCATAGGAACTCCATGTTAAGAGAAAATTGAAAGTGTAGGAAACAGCCCATGCACCGGCCCAATTTACTAATGTCACAAGCCCACCAGCAGTGCCCTTGATGTTAATGGGGAATATCTAGATACAACATATACACTCATCAAATTATCAAGTGTCTGAGGTGTAACATGTTTGAGTAACGGTCGGTAAATGGGTCAAACGGGTACTTTTGGTACGGACTGAAAGGGTGGATTCGGGTCGGTGGACCTTTTATACTTTCGGATGACTTTTTGCTTTTAAATTTACCCGTTTGACCGTTAGAGATAAAAACATAACCTGAATCGACCTGTTGTTTAATAAAAAAAGTTGAACTCGTGTTGATGTTAATACATTTATATACCTCGGACATTATGACCCATGGAACCGCTCCCATTCCTAATGAGAATCCTGCTATATACAACTGTGTAAGAGGAAAATGATTTCAGAATCCATTTTTTATGTTAAAAGTATAAATTTTGTAAGAGATGTGTACGTATATATATAGGGGAAGTTTAACGTGGGCTGTAAACGAACCGAACGAACACGAACAAGGCCATGTTCATGTTCGTTCATTAAGGAAATTAACATGTTCGCGAACTGTTCACGAACGCATACCGAACATAAGTTTATGTTCGTGTTCGTTCGTTAAGGAAATTCAATTGTTCACGAACAGTTCATGAACAGTGGTCTCGAATACAAATGAACGCAAGCAAATAAAATTAACGCATACGAACATTTAACTTGAAATAAAAAAATGAAAACATTGTTATCCTTAAACATTGGATATAAGTAGTTAAATACAACCATCAAATGATAAATCAAAACACAAGAAGTCTACCACAGCACCAAAGATGAATAAAGTTTAACTAACTTAGACATAATTATCCCTAAAAATGTCTTAGAATGTCCAAATTTTAGCTAACTTAGAAAAAAATAGGGTTTCAAGTTTTCAACATGTTTAGATAAAAGGTTTATTATTTATTATTTTTTTTTAATATAATCAAACGAACATATTACCGAACGTTCACGTTCACGAACGCAGTCGAACGAATGAGACCTGTGTTCGTGTTCGTTCGCTAAGCTAACCAACGAATTTTTTTGTCCGTGTTCGTTCGTTAATCTAATCGAACGAACTTCCCGCTGAACGGTTCACTGAACGTTCGGTTCGTTTACAGCCCTACGTACAATAATCCCTTAACGTGCGACGTGCACGAATAAATTACGCATGTTCATTTTTAAAACACGCACGTTATTTTGGTGGCCGCGTACCCTTGCACGTTAAGAGCCTTTTGTATTTAAAACTTTCACTGTATATATATATATGTGTGTATATGTTTACCAGTATGCCGGTTACAGCTAGCGCAGGTGCTGCCGCTAGAGCTATTTGATAAGTCTGGAACACAAGAAGATTGCCAAATGATTCGTTTCATTATCGTTATATAAAAAAACAATATAAACGTTTAGTGTTTGATGGTTACCTTCATGTAAAATGAAGCGGCTGCTAATAAACAGCCCAAAGCCATCCCTGTCACGGAAACCTTGAAATACACATGTGATTTAAGGCTGGTAGCCTGGTATTGATTAATGAACTACTAAAAGACTATTATATAGTGTGTTGTTGGTTACCAGTAACAGTGGCTTTCTACCGGCTTTGTCGATGAATAGCGCGTTTAAGGTGGTAACCACAACCTGAAAAACAATTTTCATTAAAATAGATATTTTTTTTTTTTTTTTTTGAACTTAACATGATAGTACCTGAAGAACAGCATAGGTTATTGTACCAATATCAGCTGCAAAACCTGAAAGTATATATCAAATGTATTGAAAGTGTTACATAAGGTTGTATCTATATAGTCGTTTGGTGCTGTGCACATGGTTACTATGTTTAATTTAATATGCTATAATTTTGTGGCGCGTATAGAGTTTTCGATTTTCAGTCAGGTATTCGGTAACATAACATAACAAAAGGAATATCCAGGGATGCTATAATGATAATTTTTTTTTTTGTAGGCTACAAAAGAAGCAAAATGGACGGATCAAGTAACGTATCAAAACAAGCAAGTTTTTGTACGAGTGGAAACGGGTCAGGTTGGCGTGGAACACTTTTGTCGAAAATTACTGATTATATTTAAACAAGAGTAAAATGCTATTTTCGCCCTGAGGTTTGGCTAGTTTTGCGACTTTTGTCCAAAGGTTTGTTTTTCCGCATCTGGGATCCAAAAGGTTTGAAATCTTGCCATGTTCATCCGGCTCGTTAACTCCATCCATTTTTCTCCGTTAAGTCAAGGGTATTTCCGTCTTTTTTGTTAACTTAAAGGGCAATTCGGTCTTTTTCACTGTATGTAAAACGACCGAATCCCCCTGAAAAAGACCAAATCCCATGAAAAAGACCATATTGCCCTTTAAGTCAACAAAAAAGGACGGAAATACCCTCTGACTTACTGGAGAAAAGTGGATGGAGTTAACGAGCCGGATGACAATAGCAAGATTTCAAACCTTTTTGGATCCAGATGCGGAAAAACAAACCTTTGGATGAAAGTCGCAAAATTAGCCAAACCTCAGGGACAAAAATGACATTTTACTCCTTAAATAATTACTAGTCAGGTATGATGTTATAAAATTATATTATTTAACAGGAATTTTTCTTTTAGATAAAAATACATTTTGGACGACTTTTGACACATTTGACCCGTTAGCGAGGAACCGTAACCTGAACTGACCCGTTTATAATTAAGTGGGTTGAAGCCGACGCCTCTAGTTGTTAAATTTCTGGAAAATTATTCAAGATACATACCTGCAGACGCAAAAATACTGCTTGCGTAAAAACAGATACCATTTATTCCTCCAAATTGTTGAAAGATCATTAATCCAACTCCTATCTTCTCATTGAAAAAAAAAAAAAAAAAAAAAAAAAGTTAACATTAAACTTTGACATAACATATGCCTCAGTGTCATTTTAAAGATCCAGTAACAAGAATGTTGAACAAGATGACAAACTTACGATAACCGATTTCAAATATCTTGTTTGGAACAAATCGAATAGTCTGGCTTTCGGGAGCTTGTCTAGTGTTTCTATATAATCCTGTAAAAAGTTGCAACATTTCATAAATTTTTATATTTTTATTAAAAAATGTTACTGTGAAAAAAAAGTTAGAGCATTGAAAGGCAAACCTTGATTTCGGCTGCCTCTTCGGATACATCAACATCCGTCCCGCGAAGTTTCCTTAACGCAAAATCAAACTCTGCTTGTTTTCCTATCTTAGCCTGCATTGATGCAGTAGGTTGACCGAAATCAACCGAACCGAACTGATCCGGACCATTCATATTTTCATAAATTTCTAGTTTTTATACCTCTATTTCATGTTTTATACCACCACTATATGTATTTATACTACCATTTCATTTATTTATACTTCCATTTCATGTATTTATACATCTATTTTTGGAAAAATTACAAGTTTTGTCCTTTATCTTAATACCACTTATCAGGCAGTGTCCTTTTTAACGAATTTTGAAAAGTTTTGCCCTTTATAAGGAATTTTGTTGCACGTTTTGTCCTTTAGGCTTAACTCAATTATATTTTCTTGTTAAATCTTGTCACCCAAGGGTATTTTAGTCTTTTTACCCATTTATTTAATATTATTTAAAAGAATAAAACAAAATATTTTAGGGTACACTTTTGAAATAAGTGGGTAAAAAGACTAAAATACCCTTGGGTGACAAGATTTAACAAGAAAATCTAACTGGGTTAAGCCTAAAGGACAAAACGTGCAACAAAATTCCTTCTAAAGGGCAAAATTTGTCAAAATTCGTTAAAAAGGACACCGTCTGATAAGTGGTATTAAGATAAAGGACAAAACTTGTAATTTTTCCTCTATTTTTTGTACTAATATCTGCATTACATGTATTTTTAAGAAAAAACATTAGCCCAAGTTGGCTTCGGTTATTAACCGAAGATAACCAAACCAAACTGAACCGAAAACCGACAAAATAACAGAATAAACCGAACCAATTAACCCAAAAACCGAACGGTTAATAAAATAGATTAACTAATGACTAATGGGTCAGGATTAAACAGGTCATGTTTAGTATGAGTCAAAATGGGTCAGGCTGGGACGGGTCGTCCCACGTTCTTTTTTAAAAATTTATAAATAACTAATGCGTCAATTAAGATTATCTAAACATTATCATTACAAACAAGTATCTAAGTTTCTAAATAAAAAGATTTAGGAGGTTGTATGCACTTAATATTAGACTTTCAACCCACTCGACCCATTTGACGTGTTCCCTTTTTATCTAAAGGTTAAAATTAGCGCGTCTAGTTTTTCGTAAGACCTTACCAGCCATCTAGGAGATTCGGGTATTAAAGATAGGCCCACAAGTAAAACAACACAAGGAATCAGTCCTGCAACCAAATCAAGAGGTTAAAATGTTAAATGGCCATAATATGGTATTATTTTTTATATTTATAATTATTTTATGGGTTTTATTTTTTCAGAAATAGGGCTTTTTATGGCGAATTCAAAAGTTTGAAAATCGAAAAGTTGAATTCGCTATTTGAGATAGCGAATTCATCGTTTAATGTAATATTTTTAAAAGAGTAAAATGTCATTTGCGTCCTTGAGGTTTGATGAGTTTTGCGACTTTTGTCTAAAGATTTGTTTTCCCGCATCTGGATCCAACAGGTTTGAAATCTTGCCATTTTCATCCGGTTTGTTAACCCCGTCTAGATTTTTCTCCATTAAGTCAGGGGTATTTTCGTCTTTTTGCCTATATTATTATTATTTTTTATTTAGTAATGGTATTTTGAATACTTGTACATTATTCTAAATGCTTGTACATAAAGTGAAAAAGACAGAATTACCCTTTAAGTTAACAAAGAAGATGGAAATACCCTGGACTTAACCGAGAAAAATGGATGGAGTTAACGAGCCGGATGAAAATGGCAAGATTTCAAACCTTTTGGATTCAGATGCGGAAAAACAAACCTTTGGACGAAAGTCGCAAAACCGGCCAAACCTTAGGGGCGAAAATGGCATTTTACTCTTTTTAAAATATCTAAACACACAGTTCTTCAGTATAAATTATCCTGGAGACTGAATCATATCCAAAATAAAGTATTTTTCGGCATCGTAATATATCAAAAAGTATTTTATTTTGAATACAACTCGAAAGAAATAACTATGCCACTAGAGAGAAAACGCAAATAAAAAAGCGGTAGCTATAACGAATTTCAAAAACCTGCCAAAGCCATGGTTCTCCAGTGTAGCAGTGTTCCTATTACAAACGAAACCGACACTCCAGCGATGATCAAGAGCTGCAAAAGTAAGTTAAAACCATTCAAAAATATCAAATATATCCCACTGTTTCATACACACACTTATCTTTTTTAATGCTCAATATATATAATCCAAATAGAGTTAATTGCCATTTTAGTCCCTGTGGTTTGGGCCATTTTGCCAGTTTAGTCCAATGGTTTCATTTTTAACATCTGGATCCAAAAAGGTTTCATCGTTGCCATTTTGGTCCAACTGACTTTACTCCATCCATATCTGTTAAGTCTGCCAAGGGCATTTTTGTCATTTCATTTAAAAGAAAAAGCAATAAAGAAAAAACGGTTAATAAAAAGAAAAATGAAATGACAAAAATGCCCTTGGCAGACTTAACAGATATGGATGGAGTTAAGTCAGTTGGACCAAAATGGCAACGATGAAACCTTTTTGGATCCAGATGTTAAAAATGAAACCTTTGGACTAAACTGGCAAAATGGCCCAAACCACAGGGACTAAAATGGCAATTAACTCATCCAAATATTAACGCGAATATAACCTGATTTGCTGCAGTTAACAATCCTCTTAACTGTTTGGGTGCTATTTCGGCTATGAACACAGGTACCTTACAACACAAAACATAGTTATTCAGTATTTATATAGTATATTTACTGTGTAAACCGAAACGTAGAAGTCTACGAGTTTAGTAATATCGAGTGATCTACCACGTAGGAAAATACTCCCATTCCGTATCCTGTTGCTAACCTTCCGGTATCGAGAGGCACAGGCCCCTGTTATCATTAAAATGCACATTATTTGGTTAGTTTTTTTATTATAAATTTGAGAGTTTAAAACTCTAATGAACATTTAGAGTAAATTGGTAAATACCTGAGCAAGGTAAATTGCTAGCCACCCTCCTATACAGAAAATACTAGATATTCTCATTGCCTGTATGAATGTGGATTGAAATATTCAGTTTTTTTTTTTTTTTTTTTTGGGAGGGGGGGGGGGGGGGGGGGAGTTTGTAATGACAGTGGCTGATGGTTTATACTCTTGTATCAACTTACTCCTTTTCGACCGAAGAAATCAGCCATGGGCCCACTTGCGACGGCGCCGATCATCGCTCCAAATGTCAGTATGGACCCAAACAATGAATACTACAAAGACAACAGAATCATTTAGTTAATACTTTAGATTATGTTACTGATCTTTTATTATTGTGACACGCAAGGTTTAAAAGTACGGAATCATGCCTCGAGGCGTTTTCCCTTCGCGCTTCACGAGGCGGAATTAAAAAATAAATATAAAAATTATATATTTTATAAAAAATAAAATACTAACTAATTTCATCATCAAATTCATCAAAAACACACATAAAAAAGACATGAAATGTTTGATACTGACACAAAAAGTCCAAAACATCAAAACCCCCTGAGGCGCAACTTTTCTTAGCACCTCAGCCCTTTGAGACGCTCGTACATTATAACCCCCTAAGGCGCCTCAGGCTCGTTTTTTGGGCGCCTCGCCTCAACGTACACGCCTCAGGCGTTTTTTAAAACCATAGTGACACCGTTGGCTGTGGATGAGAAGAGAATTTCACAGTTAAGCTTGCTTGGACAACCACAAACAAAGTCGTGACCTCATTGGGGGCAATGCGGACAATATGCATGGACCCTTTTGAGCAAAACACATAACGCTACTCATTTTGGGCAAAACGGATAATATTGGTTGGTATGCTCTGTATGTATGATGTCGTCTCGTCGCTCTAAAAACTATGTTTCACAAAAATTATAATGCACTTGGGCTAGCTACCGATCAAACTAACCTGTGCTATTGTTAGATTTAGATCTTTCTTGATGCCAGCCTCACTAGGAGATGAATATCCAACCTGAAAAGTGAAAACCATAGTCAAACTTGTGTTGGTAACCTGATATAAAAGTCAACAATGGTTTTTAATTTGAGAAAATTACGAAAATAGCGAAAGACCAGGGTTGACTTACGAAAATAGCCATCTCATGCGTCCTTGGAGTGGCGCATCACGGATTCAAATGCGCAGGATGCGTCTGGAAACAATGGGATGCGTCTTTGGAGCGAAACCCAATAGAAGATGGACACGTGGCGGCAGACTCCTCCAAGGGGTCAGGCAGACTCCTCCAATGAGTCAGGCAGACTCCTCCGAGTGTGAGATCCAAGGCGTCAGGCCTGACCCTTTGGAAGAGTCTGCCTGACCCATTGGAAGAGCCCTTGGAGGAGTCTGCCGCCACATGTCCAATTTCTATTGGGTTTCGCTCCAAAGACGCATCCCATTGTTTCCAGACGCATCCCGCGAATTTGAATCCGTGATGCGCCACTCCAAGGACACATGAGGTGGCTATTTTCATAATTCAACCTTGGTCTTGGCTATTTTCCTAATTTTCTCTTTTAATTTTTGGATTTGAATTAGATGAACTTAACAACTTAGCACTTACACCTGTTCCAAATGAAAATGAACCACATACTGCAACAAATGTGCTAAGATAGACCATATAATTATTCTCCTTTCTTCTTCCATCTTGACCAATAAGTGGAGCTCTACCATCTTGGCCTTTGTTCTCTTTTGTAACCATGTTTTATGCGTATATCGCCTGTTTTGCATAATATTAGCATCCGTTAAGTACCGAAGAAAACTATATTAAGAACCCGTAAAATGCTTACAAATATGTTTAGATTAAATGTTGAAGTAGAACAATAAGTCAATAGCAAATTTATATTCCCATGAAAATTGCAAGAGTTTACTATATGTAGCTTAATGTCATTGTCTTGATTATTTGAATAAGAGTTTACTTATCTCCATTTTATAGTAAAAACTTTGAATGTTTGATTTGAGTAACTCACACATTTATTTAGAAAGTTAATTCATAAGTTGGGATTGAATTTCACTTTTTAAAATTTAGCTTGACTTGCCATATTTATACTATCTATAAAAAGGGCTTGATGTAATACTTTTGGACATTCAATAATATACAAATATTTCAGCATAGATTATTAATCTAAGTTTATTTTCTTTACTTTGTGTGACAATTAGTAAAATGTCTAAATACCATCCATAAAGAAAATGTTGTAAATATCACCAACGCGCATGGTTGCGAAAGTCGCTAGGTGCTCTCAGGTCGGTCGACGTGGGAGTTGCAAGTACTCAAACATGTTAAATTGTAAAGAAATTAGTTTTATTTTAGAAATTATATATGTCAAATATCATAAGTTTTATAACAAAATGCGTGAATCTCAATACAAATAAAAAAATACATGTTCAAATAGTAAAGTATTTCAAAAATTAATATTCATTTCTTGCAAAATAATATTAATTCTTTAATATGATAGACAAAGAAATTGTGTTTTGTGTTTTTTTTTAACTCAAACTCAGCAGAGTTAACCAACTAGATCCAATTATGGTCAAGGTTGACTGTGTTTAATCGGTTCTGAGTATTTGGGCGAAGTTAAAGAAGATCGTCTCGGCAGCCTACCTTGTAGCTATTACTCAGCCTCCGAGACCTTGTTTAATAACATTGCCAACCCATTAAGGGTAATACGACGCTTGACTATGATTAAAAGGAGAACTTCAAAGTTAAACGCAGTAATTCCAAAATTTGTGACCTCTTGGGGACATTGCAAATATGTACTATTAGGAGTGTGAATTTTTGACACGGTCTGAAAACACAACACAAACCTAACACGAAATATGCGGGTTTGGGTTTAGTCTATACGGGTTCGGGTCAGTTTCAGGTTGAACTCACAAACCCGTTTAGCTAAATTGGTCAGGTTCGTGTTAACCCGGTCAGGTTGGCGGATCGACCCGTTTAACCCATTTCTATTATATTATATTTTTTTGCAATATGTTTTATGTCATAAATTAAATTGGGTGTATATTTTATGCTATAATTATAACTTAAAAGGGAAATTGACATAAGACTTTATAGTTTTAATATAATTTTATTATATGAATTTGTGTTTTTTTGTAGTAGATGTTAATTTTAATATATTAATTTGCTGAAAAAAAAATAAAAAAAATTAGGTTGAACGGGTCGGGTTCAGGTCAGTCTGCGAATATTTGGATCGGGTTTGGGTTCGGGTTCATATATTTATGACACGATTTTCGGGTTTGGTTCAGATTCGTCTAAAATTTTCGGGTTCAGGTCGGATTAAACCCGCTAACCCATGAACACGACCTGTTTAGCACCCCAATATACAATAATACAAGTTCCATTTTAGAACGAGAGGAATATAACTAATGATTTATAATACAAATAGTTCGCTTCATTATTACAAAATAGGGATGTGATGTTCCTTACAACTTGTAATATTATCTTATCAATATCAAAGCTAGGTGGATACAGCTTTCATATCACATGATACACATGTTAGGTTTTTCCAAATTTGGAATTAGTTAATCTTATAGGTTAGGTTTGCTTTCCTGTTAAGTTCCCTACATTTTAACATGCATGTGATACGCTATTAAACCATTGAGGATTAAGATTAAATCCGGTTTGATAAGGTGGACAGGACTGATCAGACCTCCAGTTCCCGGTCGGACCGGCCTGTCCGGTTTTCAAAACATTGCTTATAATACCTTAAGAACAACATATAATTCAACTTGAAATGTTTAAAATATTTTATCTTTCATTACTACATATAATTCAACTTGAAATGTTTAAACACACAAGCAAGCACATTGGTAAGGAGTTATAGCACAAATTAATTTCTTGAGTTTCGACGTACCTTTGTTTCCGTTTAATTAAAGAGATTCAAATCGATATCATTCAGAGCAACAACTACTTCTTTTCTCAAAGATTATGTTGAAAATGTAAGTACATGAATTAGAATATGAAATTTTGTTGAAATGATTGGATCTCAGATTTGAGTGTTGTGTTTGTGTGTGTTGGGATGAATTGCAAAGACAATTGTAGACTGTTTGAAGAAGGAATGGTGAAGATTTGAAGAAGGAATGGTGAGGAAAAAGTCAACTTGATGAAATAATGCATGTTTTATAGGATACCACACACACATACATACATGTATATATATATAATTGAATTTCACAAAAGAATATACTCACATTCTTAAAAAAAAAGTTGGGCAAGATTTACATAAGAATATAGACTATTAAATAATATACTAATTATACATTCTTAAACTATGTGTTTTTCACAATGAGTACGAGAAAAGAATAATCTAAAACCATACCTCGTGAGACATATCTTTATAAGCTACAATGTGACACTTAATAGTTAATACTCCAACTAAGTTAGCCTAGTTCTGATTCTTGTGACAACATACCAGACTAGAGAGAAGGATTATATTAAAAAAAGGAACACTTTGTATTGTATAACGATAGTTCTTAACGAATTAAATAATGCATTTTAGAATTAATCAAATAAAAAATTTCCAAAATTTATTTCATTTACCTGAATTCGTATTTGACTAAGATTGATTTATTTAATTCGAGTTGGTATTCAAATTTTATGCCAAATTCGAAATTCGATTCGTATTTGAAACTTGAATTCGAACAAATTCGATTTAATTTATTTTCACACTAAATACTAAATTATTTTACTTTTTATTTTTAAACTACTACAAAAAAAAATTATAAGGACTTTTGGAGTTTGGACCAAATGTAGAAGGTTTTTTTCCATGTGTGTGTATATATACGTGTAATTTGAATCCGAATTGAATTGAAGATCATATATTCGAATTTGATTCAAATTTGGTCACTTGACTCGAGTTCGAATATTTGAAAACCGAATGGGAATTAAGTGAAATTTTAAAAGTTTTAAACCCGAATCGAATAAAGAAGTTTAAAATAACTCTAGATATATAGTTATACATTTATATTTGAGCTACCATGTAGTTTATATAGTTACACATCCTAAACATATTACTCTTCGAGATAACGATGCCACTTATATTTAAAATCTTTGTACTCCTTATTTTTTATACTATATTATTCTAGATCTAGATTCTTTCAATGATTCTGTAATGATAATTATATATTATTTTAATCACCTTACCATGTCATGTCATGCTCATGCCTTTCTAAATCATATCCCAAAAGAAGTGGGGAGGGGGACAAATTGACGTCCATGGAGGCTGCCATGACATATGGCCCACACCTAAATGAGTTGGTTAAATCATGTGTGATTTTATGAATATATAGAGGGTTGAATCGGTTAAATCATGTGATTTTATGAAAGAAGTTAGCCGTGTTGCGGCGAATTTCTTTTGTTATTTAGTCTGTTTTTACATGTGTTTTGAAATCACTACGAACGTGTTGCGAATGGAACTGCTGATAAGAATAAAAAGAAAATGTAGAAAAACACACTAAAAGATAACAGAAAGAAAATCAACTAAAAAATCGTATGGTAACGATTTTGTTCGTATGAAACTCGTGGTCAGAGATGAGCAAATTGTTCTGGGTACAAATACCAAATTTGTCGAACCGAAAGATATTAACTACCAATTCGATACCGACTTTTGGCGTTCCTGGTACCGGTTCACTGCCTTTTTTACTTTTATATACCGGTACTGTAACCGGTATTTTCGGTATCAGTACTGATTCTGTATCGGTTGGCACCGAGTTCATCCCTACCCTTGAAACAAAAAAAAATAAATAAATAAAAGTTGAAGAAAATCAACAAAAAAAGAAGTTGTACGATACCGTTGTTCGTACGGTAACCGTGATCATGGATGAGCAAATGGTACCGGGTAGTAGCACTGAATTTCCCGAACCAAAAGATTTCCAATATCAATTCGGCACCAACTTTTAGCGTTTTCTGTATTAGTGCCGGTTTGTACCTTCATGTACTGATACCGAACCGGATCGTACCGGTATTTTCGATACCAGTACTGGTTCAATACCGGTTGACACCAAACTTATCCCAATCCATGATATTAAAAAAAAGATTAAAATAAAAAAAGTAAAGAAAATAACTATTATAGTAATATTAAAATAATAAAAGTATTAAAAACTATATATTATTATAATATTAAAATCACTATTCATTTCAATTCGTTTATTAATAATATATATATATATAGTAATATATAGTAATATATAAGGTTTAGATTATTGTATAAATGGACATATCATGTTAAACCTGAAAAACTCAAATCTAATGAAAAACTACTAAACTGAAATCTAAAAAAACCTAAGAACTATGTGTAGGGATTCATCGGTATACAATTTAATCTTAAATAAAATTTAAATTTATCTATTAACAGTTAATATCTCATATTAAATACATAAAGCGGAAGCGTGTACAGTAAAATCGACTAACCAGTTCTAGTGATCCACTTGCAACCGTTAAAACAAACATAACTATAGGGGGTTTTCAAAAACTAACCTTTTGATTTAAAAAAAAAAACATAAGCTTCACACTTTGATCCAACGAACCGTCAGGCTAATTGACGTTTTTTCACGAGTACTAACCTTTAGATTAAAAAAAACCTAAGCTTCACACTCCTTTATAGTCAATTGGTCAAAGAGTTGGTGGTGGTGCGATTGGGTTGTCGGACGGTGGCGGGGTTCCACGACGCGGGGAGGCGGATTCTGGCAAGGGAGGCGGAGTGGCAGTTGTGATCCGGCGGCGTAGGAGGTTGGCTAGCGGTGTGGGTGGAGGTGTTGGTTGTTTTGTGTGAGTTATGTGGTGTAATCAAAAACTCTTTTGAGCTCTTATTTATGTATATATATATATATATAGGTAAAGAGTATGGTACAAATCCCACTATCGTACATTATGTACGCTACAACTACAGCCATACACATGTCCTGATTCAATTTTAACAAATAAGGGTATATCAGACATTCTATTCTATCATTTTACGACAGCTAATCATTGAATCCCGTCAATTATGGTGTTCGTTTCATAACCGTTCCATATAAGTATTCTTCTTTTTCAATTTCGATTGCGGGGGTTTGATTGATTGATTCCACACAGAACGGCCATTTTTGCAGAGATTTCTTGAATCGTCATTTAGTTAAGTTTTGGGGGTTTTTTTTTATTTGAAGTTTTTTTTTATTATTAGATTTATAATCAGAGGTAGAAGTTAAGTGTTTATTGGAACTAATTGTTGGGTTACTATATCGCATGTGTTTTTTTATATATCGCATGTGATGTGTTAAAATAAACCGACTAGTAAAGGATTGGATAGGTTGCATAAATTCGCATGTTTAAATATAGTCATTTCGCACACAATGAAGTTTGGTATATAATTTCGCAAATGTAATTCTAGATTTCGCAAACTTTAAAGATGTTTATCAATTGCAGCTTTTGATTTCGCATTCTTTTATGAGTAATTATTTTTATTTTTGCACTGTGTCATTCAATTATTGAAATCAAATAATTCAGTTCAATAATTGATTTCAATAATTCATATCAATAATTTTTTTTATTATATATTCTATGTTTTCATCACTATTGCAGACATGCAATTAAAAAATGGCAGATCTACCAACATCATCTTCTTCTTCTTTTGAACCAAGTATCAAGCAGGTTTTGAGGAAAAGGATTCAGCAACAGATTCAAGAGGATCAATCTTGTCAAGAGATGTTGGAGGCCAACATTTCTCGTGTAACGGAAAACATGAAGAGAAGACAAGAAATTCTGAACATGTTATCCCAGATGCAAGTGAGTAGTCTTAAAGAAATTGCAGTTATGTTTATGGTGGATTTGGATGAGAGGGATGAGAAACAGTTGAAAGAGTTGGCTGGTGCAATAACTGTATTAAGATGCTCTATGAAGATGAAAATAGAGTTTCTTTCATCTTTTGATTGAACTTTTGTTTTTTTTTTATGTATGTTTTGTTCCAATAAATTTGCATGTTTTGTTATGTAATGGACTTTGTATTTCGCAAATTTTAAGAATTCAATGTGAAACATGCGACTTTCATACAAAACACATGCGAAATAAAAACAAAATTGACAATTAAGAAACACCAATATATGCGATATTAAGAAGAGAACTAAAGCAGTTTGAAACAGGTGTAACAGTTGAAATATGTAACATAAATACATCATCAAATGTAGTTTAGTTTCCCCTGTCAAAATATATTTTCATCCTTTCTGGGATTTCCTTATCCAGATCTTTCATATATCTCTCTTTGTCTGGCATTTTGTCGAAAGCATTGGCCATTTTAATTATTTTAAGACGATGCATGTTGTGTTCTGACAGAATGATTTTGCTGAGATATCTTGTCCTTAGGAGATGAAGTTGTGCTTTCTGTCTGTTGTTTACTTCATCTTCATTCACAAATCCTGTCGCCCATGGTTTTTGGTCACCTTTGTACGTTTCCATGTGACGCATCGTAAACACTCCACAGTCTACGCAGTTATTCTTCGTCCTCCATTCCATTTCTTTTCTTTCTATCACTGAGGTTGCAAGTTGTTGTATAGCCGGTGTTGGTTTTAAAGCATTTTGTAGGTATAAAACCAATACCCTTCTCTGTAACATTGTAACATTGTGTTAGTAGCTTTTACATAAAATATAACATGTATAAGTATAGGGTTTTGTATTACCAGTGTGTCTGGGAGCCCCTTGTATCTTTCCTTAAACTCTTGTTTTGCAGCTGAATTGTCAATCAGCTCAATTACGCCGGTTTTTAAGTTGAAGCACAACACATAGAAGTGGTCACCTTGAAGTACCGGAATAAACACCAGGTCAACCGATTCAAGTTTTTTTACCTCATATCTATTTAACATGTCTTCAAAATTTGAGGCAAATATTTTGAGTCGTTGGTCATCTGTGTATTTCTCCTCGTCGTAAAAGATATCCGGCTGTATGTTATGTAACAAGAGTCAAATCCATGAAAACAATGTACCAAATGCGAATAGTGTATGTACCAAATGCGAAATTACAACAGAAGGAGAAAGGCAAACATTTGATTTTTTTCACATGCGAATAGTATATACAACACATGCGAAATTACAACAGTATGAAAAAGTTTCAATAGCAAAAATTCTGCCATAATACATGCGATTTAGATATAAATAGTTTGCGAAATCATTTAGTATGCATTTACCTTTTAGAATTTCAAATGACAAAATGTACATGAAAACATACCATCATTGTGGAAAACAAGAAGAATCTGTGTGGTGATGATTTTCTATCCCTTTTCTTCTCTTCAAGGTTTAGAATATCTACAAATGCATCTATCCCGTTCGATGCTACGTATTGTTCCCTGAAGAAGCTTTCAAACACAGCTTTGAATGTTGCAACCTTAGTTTTTGATCGGTAAAACTCTTCTCTGCCAGTCATAAAAACAAATAATTAGTTGTTGTTTTGTGTATATTTTTATTATATTCTTGTTTGTTTGATATATTTTTTTGCTACTTACTGCAAGTCTGCAAAGGTAGCAAATGTGAAGCGGATCACACTCAATTCTTGGTTCAAGAGGGCTTCATGCATGTTCACCACTCTATTGCAGTAAGGTGAGCAAAATTTGTCTCCAAGTTCTGCACATCTTTTTTCACCTCTTATTCTTGCTTGTTCTATTGTCTTGTAAAGCAGTTCGTTTAAACCTTTTGGTATGACTTGTTTTGGAACTTGCTTTGGCTTTGTGTTTTTTCTCCCCCTAGTTTGTTTTTTCCCTTTATCTTCTTCCAATGTTGGCCCTACGCTCAAAACCAACTCAACTGAATGCAGTTCTTCAGCTGTTACCTGAGGGCATTCAGGTTCCATTTCCTTTTCAACTTCAACGTCCGTATCGAGTTGTGGGGGGTCTTTTTCCAGCACTTCTTCCTGGACCTTTTGTGTAGATTCTGCCAAGTTCACTGTCTCTTCGTCAACAGTTTCATTTTCACCAGTTTCTGCATGCCAGAGTAATTTAAGATATACAATAATTTATGATGTTTAATTTTTCTCAAAAAGTAAAGGGTTTTTATTACCATTGGCAGTTGTTTGGTAAGCATATACACCCGGTTCCACTGTTTGAATATTTGCAATGAGGGTGTCTGTGACTCCTCCATCATCTGGTTGCAGTGTACCTATAGATCCAAATTATTTTATTTAATACAGCATAATCAAAATCGCAGGAGTATACATGACATTGTGTGCGAAACCAAATCTGAAATGTTTTTTCATATTATCGCATGTGTTTTTTATAGGTTTCGCAAATGCATAAGTTTTAGTGAATTTTTACATTATATCGCATGTGTTAATATATGAGTTCGCATGTGTTACCTTCTGATGCCAATTGTACCAAAACACTGGATATTACTTTTTGTGCTTCTTCATCCTCTCTACCTTCTTTGTTTGTATCAACTTCATGATGAACCTCAGAAGTTGGGTTTTCAGGTTCTTGATGAACAGGAGAGGCTGCAGGTTCATCCTCTTGAACCCGTTCAGGTGGCAGACAAATGAGATTATTCTTAAGCGCCTGATCCCACTCCTTACAAGCATTCATAACCTCAACATCCCAAAAACACTTAGTTTTTGCCTCTGACACTAAGTTGTTCATCTCTTGAACATCTCGAACCATTTTAAGGTATTTTTTGACATTCGCTTTCATCTTTTTCAACACATTCTGTAATATCAACATAGAAGTTAAATATAATTAATTAAGTTAAATAAGTTTATTTAGTATTTTTTTTACACTTACCTTTTTGGCTGCTCTTGAAGCCTCTAGTTGTTGTTCGTGGGCCGTGTCATAGATTACTGACGGTGAAAGTGGAGCAGGAGTGTTGCAATAATCCATCATTTTCTGCGTCTGCGTTCCAACTTCAAAGTCAATGTTCATCTGAGACATTTCATTTATTTCAAAACTGAAATTCATGAAATCATCGATGTTCTCGTTATCTTTTGGCTCTGCCCCGGTTTCTTCGTTTTGTACTGCACGCGCAGTCCTTCTTTTGTAGCTTATTGTCGTGTCAACCGGTGGTCGTAGTGTATAATCATCATCCGGAGGACCCTCTTCTTCTTCCTTGTTTTCTTCATTTTCTTCTTCATTTTCTTCTTCACTTTCTTCTTCTTCTTCTTCACTCTCACTTGATATCCATAGAGGTCCGTTATCCGAAATATGTTCTTCGACTTTATCAATCTCTGAAGATGTTATATAACGAATAACCGGCATCTCCACGGCTTTCTCAAACAGGTTAAGCTTTTTGTTGTATTCATGCGTGTACAAAAGCTGTATAAATCGCAAGATCATTTAATTATATAAAAGAACAAACTAGTATTTTTAAATGTGTTATTAAATGTAGTAATGTATACCGTAAGAAAGGCAACTGGTCCTACGAACTGTATCTTATAGTTCTTCCAGCCCGCTCGTGTCCGGCGCAAGGTTTCTAGTAGATATGAGCACCAATCTAGATTTTTTATTTCCTCAACATCTTCTACACCGAGCAAACATCTATCATTTGCAAGTGTTGCCTTTGTAATTTCTGCAAAGAAAGTCATCCAGTATACAAGGAAATTTAATTTAAACAGATGCCCTCCGTCTCTTTGGTTTTCCATTGTATTTGCTATTAAGCCATGGGTAAGTCTCGCGTTTTGTCCCCACTGGCGGATGAATGTATCCCGGACCGCATTTCCCGGTTCTTGACTTTTTTCAATTTTGTCTTGCTTTTTGACTTTCCTCTTATCGGCTATTATTTCAACCTTCTTTGGACCTTTTGGTAATCCAAATACCTCATATATTGTGTTCGATGTTATTTTGATTTGGTGGTTTCCTACGTTTAGCTTATCCAACTTTTCATCAAAGTTTCTCACTAGCCAATACGCCAATCTTGTCGAAATATGGTTGATGTTGATATCAAGAATAGCTCCAAACCCCATATCCCTAAAATCATCTATCTGTTTCTTTGAAAATCTTCTAACAGTATCCATATATGAGTTAGGTTGGCATCGCAGCAGTATTGCTTCATTACTGTATTTGAAAAACTCTCTATGTTCTGTTTTTGGTTGTTGCCCCTTCTTTGAATGTTTTTTCGTGACTATCTTTGATTTTTTTTTATCTTCCTTCTTCTCATGCTTTTTCTTTTTTTGTGGTGGTTTAACAAATTCATCATCTTCTGAACTTTCTTGAATCACCAATCTCTTTCTATGCTTTTTAATTTTTATCAGACTTGATATTGGTCCTTCAAAGTCTTCATCAGATTCTATTTCTACAAAATCGCAAGCTATAGTTAAAAAACACTTACAAAATCGCATTTGTCAGCTAATCATGCACAACAAGTCATCAGTTCGCATGTGTTAGATATCAATTCGCACGTTTTATTTTATCAATTTGCTTTTAAGTGTTATGATTTCGCATTTGTTACATAAGCATTACCTAAACAATACAACTAACTTCTGATATAAAATCGCATTTGCATTTATATCAATTCGCAAATCTAATTTAACCTAAAACAAAAAAACAATACAACTAACTTCTGATATAAAATCGCATTTGCATTTATAGCAATTCGCAAATCTAATTTAACCTAAAACAAAAAACCTTATACATACCAGCTTTTATCATATGAAATCGCAAATATCAAAAAAAGCACAATAAAACCCTATATGATATCGCACATCCATCAGTATCATTAAGACAACTGCATAAAAAATTCAAAACCTAACAAATAAATATACCAGTAACAAACCCTAGCAAAATTGATGTTGTTATCAATATATAATGTTATAAAACTTATATGTTTAGTTAAAACGTTAATAAACAAACAAAATCGCATTTGATTTTAAAGCACCTATATATTACACTTTAAATCGCAAATGTAAATTGATACCTGGATTCATCTTCTTCGATTGTGGTCTGTCGTTGTTTGCTTTGCTTCTTTTCTCAATATTCATGGAATCGTAGTTGAAATCGCAATGCAGAGTAGCAGGTAATAGCATTGGAGAGTAGCAGGTGATGTTTTGGAGAAGGAGAATGCTTTTGATTTTGGGTTTACGGTATGATTTTGAGTTATTGTGTGCTGATAATCAGGGGTTTTGTTCTCGCTATGGACGATTCTAACCTTGGCGGTTTCTTTTACTAATTTTATTTTGATTAATTTAATTATTTAAACACGCGCTTTTAATGAGATGATCGTACGGTTGTTGTTGTAGCGTACATAATGTACGATTAGAGCATTTGTATGATAACCGGCCTCTCTCTCTCTCTCTCTCTCTCTATATATATATATATATATATATATATATATAGGAGAAAGTTAATTTGAGAAGAAATTTAATATGAGAAGAAAAAGAAGAAAGGGCATATTAGTAAAATGTCATTTCATTTATAACTCATATCATTAATTTTTCTCTCTTTAATTAATTAGTCAACTAATTATTAATTATCCTACATATAATCTACAAAACCTACACATATCAAAATTTTTCTACATATACCCTACACATTATAGATTTTTATCCTACACAGTCGAAATTTATCCTACACACCTCGAAATATATCCAACACAACTCGTGATTTATCCTACACAACTAGTAATTTATTCTACACTTTAAATTAAGTTGTTTTTTTAATTTGGAAAAAAAATATATTTTAAAAAGGAGTTACAAATTTAATTTAGCTAGTTATTAAATAGGAAGAATACACATTAATGATTTAGTAAGTTTACCAATATACCCTTATATTAAAAGTAAATACAAATATTAAATGAACTAAAATGAAGCATTCTTATTGGTTGAAACTTCTTCTTTTTTCTTCTTAGAAAAAAATTCTTCTCATTTGAACCCTCCACTATATATGTATTATAATCTAACTCTAATACTTTATTTATCTCATAAATAGGGCTGTTCAAATTGCTTGGAGCTCGACGCTCGTTCGATGCTTGCTCGGAAAATACTCGGAATTTGCTCATTCGATTCAGCTTGATTAAAAAAATGCTCGGTTCGGATCGGCTCGGTTTGTAAACGAACCGAGCACGAGCAAAGGTCCGCTCAGTTCGGTTCGGCTCGGTTGGCTCGATTTATTTTTTAATATATATATACATATATATTTGTGTTTGTGTGTGTATCATTTTTAATGAAATGACTAGAAACCAACATAAACAATATTTGGTCCAAGATCCAAATAGAGCTCATTAAGGTAATTAGAATTGAAATTCAATACCAATAGTTCATTATCCAATACTTAAATGTCCATTTGAGTAATTGAGTCAAAATTTCAAATACTAAAATGTGAAACGTTGATCAATACTCAAGTCTCAACCCGCCATTTGATTCAGAAGTGCAAGACCCTAATCAAAACCCCCATTGGCCATCATTATTCGATTTCTCCATCGCCACTCTCCAAGACGCCAACTCGCCAGTGTTTAGCTTCAATCGATCCATTCAATTTCAAACTTCCGATAGAACAAGGGTATGTTTCAATCGGTCGACGATTTATCTTCCCGCATAATTAATCTCGATAGAACTAGTTGAGTGTTTTTGTATTCCTTGTTATTTGTTAAATTTTTACATGTGTTCTATTGAATGAAACATCAGGGACGAAAACTGCGCTTTATTCTAATAACTAGCACTCCCATCGTCACTTTCCTTGTTTATTCTGCAACGCTCGATACTCGCTCGACGTTCGTTTGAAAAATGCTCGGATCGAAAGACGCTCGCTCGACTTTGGCTCGGTTGAAAAAACGCTTGGTTCGGTTCGGTTCGGATCGGTTTGTAAACGAACCGAGCACGAGCAAAGGTCTGATCGGTTCGGTTCGACTCGTGAACAACCCTACTCATAAAGATAATATTATATTAGTTATATTATATTATAACTAATATAAGTATCTCCTTTATTTTCTATTTATCTAATAAATCTATACTATCTATAATAAGAGATTATGAGCTGATGTAAAACTGCCTATGTGTCAATTTCTAAGGTATGCCACATGTAATCGTTGATGTCATAATTCCTTTTCAATATTAGAAATGTATGTATAAATCTTTCCAAAAGTCACGAATGATTATTCAAAATCAACCACTGATGATTCAAAATCAAAATTATGGCTCCAAATTCAAAATTCAAAATTATGGCTCCAGATATATAACTTATCATCTTCTTCAATCAATTACCCTCTCTAATCAATTTCTCTCTCAACTCTCTCTCTCTAAAATTCACAGTCTTTTGAAAGATAAATCATTCGGTTCACAGTAGCAGACCGCTCTTTTGAAAGATAAATCTTTCTTCTTTGGCAAGAATCTGGAATTATTTCAATTTCTTCTTCATATCGAAATCTTCTGCCCTATTTCTGTCTGCCGTCCTTCATCCTTACGAAATCTTCGTTACAAAGGTACAATTCCATCTCTTTGGTGAACGAGTTTTTTATTGAAATTACTAATTACTATGGTTGTGAGTAACAAGTTGATTTTTATTTTAGGTTATGGGGATTTCCGTGTCATCAGTATGTATCTATGGTAGAAGAAGAAAGAGTTTCAGGTATGAGAACCAACTTAAGAGTTATTAGTTATTATAAAGGAAGATATGTTTTTGCTTATAAAGGTGAAGTTAGAATTGATGACAACGTTATCGGAGAAAGATCTGGTGGCAAGAAGAAAGACTTTCAGGTATGAGTTTCAGTTTTATATATAGATATATAGATCATTATAGTGTCGGTGTATAGGCGTAGAACGTAATGGTTATTAATGTTTTGGTTGAATTTTATAGGCGTAGAGCGGAAAGTGCTGGAGAGGTGGAGGCTTGCAAGCGATGTAACTGTAAGAAATCCAAGTTTTTGAGGCTGTATGTAACTTTGTTGAAGAAGCAACCAGTGAGAGTGTTTTGGTGGAAAACTTGGAGGGGTCGGTGACGTTGTCGAGGTTGTCAGGAAATGCAAAGTGATAGCATTTCCTGACAACCCTCGACAATGTCACCGACCTCCTAATCTGAGCGTGACCCTCTGAAAATATAAATGTTTTGCAACTTCACCATGAATAGAGAAGAAATAGACAGTTGGGTTTCTACCTCCAGTTGTGTTGCAGCCGAATCAACGGCAAATTCAGCAGCATTAGTTGTTGATGCATGAATATGAAGATTGAATTTGTGAGGTTCAGTTAATAATCGACTGATTGAAATTATATTATTTATTGTATTCACCATTGTTAAACCAAAATGATTGAATTTGTGAGGTTCAGGAATATGAAGATTGAATTTGTGAGGTTCAGCAACAGCAGTTGTTGAGAAAAGCGGTTTAGGTAAATTAAATGAAGACTGAATTTGTGAGGTTCAGTTAATTTAAGACTGATCCTTATGCTACTCTCAATGGAACTGTTAGCAGCGAAGAATCTTATTGGTGCTAATCTGAATGGAATGTTGGATCCTTATGCAATCATCACTTGTGGTTCAGAAAAATAGATAGTATAAATTAAGTTTGTTGTGAAACATGTATTTGGCAAAGGTCTGTTTTATGTTTGAAACCTCTGTTTGTTGTGAACAGATGATAGAATATAAAATAGATGTTTCAAATGACTGTTGGGTTAAACAGTGTTTTGTGTAGAAAATAGTGGTTGAAACCACTGTTGGGTTAAAACGGTGGTTGAAACCACTGTTGGGGTTATAACGGTGGTTCAAACCACTGTTTTGTTCCAACCCCTGCTTGAAATACTGTTCGGTTAAAACAGAGGTTTGAAACCTTGGGTTAAAACAGTGGTTGGAACCACTGTTTGGATGTGTGTTGAAAGTGTTTGGATGTGTTGAAAGTGTGGAAGCGAAGGGTAATAAAGTGGTTTTGTGATTTGGTGGTTTCATATCAATGTAGTTATTTCCATTTACGTTTTTTTCTATTTGTATGTAGTGAAATTGGCTGAATTTATGAAATGTTTTTAGAGCTTTTTTGGAAGAACCGAGACGAGAGGGTTTTTGAACTAAAGTATATGGATACATCAACACATCTCCTGGAAAGTATAAAGGCAGAATGAAATCATACCGGTGGATGGTTAAAAGGAGAAAAATTGCGGATCTCACCTTGGATAGCTGGAACAATTTTGTAAAACTTGGATTTTGTATAGGCTTCTCTGTAGTTTGTTTGTTGTTTTTGTTCTATTTGGGGTGTATTTGTTCTTATGTTATGGCTAATATAGCAGTTATCAGATAGAAGCATTAGCTCAGGCAATTAAGGAGAACACTATAGTGTTCTTGGAGACGGGATCAGGCAAGATGTTGATCGCGATTATGCTTTTATGTCACTACGCTTATCTGCTGAAAAAACCCTCCCTGTGTATTGCTGTGTTCTTGGTAGTTGGTACCCACTGTTGTATTGGTCAAACAGGTATGTCGGTTGACTTAGTTGTTTCTTGAACATGTTTTCAACATGTGGTTAAAGCATACTAATGGAAGCTTTGTCTGTCTTATTAGCAAGCGGAGTATGTGAGAAAGCACCTTGATTTGAAAGTGGAGGAGTATTGGGGTGAAAAAGGTGTTGATTTTTGGAATGCTGCTGATTGGAAGAAACAACGATATCAGAATCAGGTATGACAAGTCAACATTTGACTTTTTTGTTGACCACATACAATCTCATCAGAATTTTGACTAATGATCAAACACGTAAAGTACCTCTGAGGCAGACAAATGCAGTCTTGAGTAATAAACTTTTATTGTGTTACTCTTTACCTTTGTTGTATCATGTAGTTTTTATTTTTCAATTTAAACTGAACACACGTATATGTTATACATCATTCTTACAGCTATTGGTCATGACCCCTGACATTTTAAGGAATGCATTGAGGCATAGATTCTTAACGTTGGATATTATCAAGGTGTTAATATTTGATGAATGCCACAACGCAAAGAAAAATCATGCGTATGCTATCATCATGAAGGTATATTAATGATCGTAATTTTTAACGTTATTAATTTGTTTTAGTTGAGTTTAAAAATTGAAATAATATTTGTTCAAACACTGCTTGAAACTACTGTTCGGTTAAAACGGAGGTTTGAAACCATTGTTGGGTTAAAACAGTTGTTGAAACCACTGTTTGGATGTGTGTTGAAAGTGTTTGGATGTGTTGAAAGCGTGGAAGCGAAGGGTAATAAAGTGGTTTTGTGATTTGGTGGTTTCATATCAACGTAGTTCTTTCCATTTACGTTTTTTTCTATTTGTATGTAGTGAAATTGGCTGAATTTATGAAATGTTTTTAGAGCTTTATTGGAAGAACCGAGACGAGAGGGTTTTTGAACTAAAGTATATGGATACATCAACACATCTCCTGGAAAGTATAAAGGCAGAATGAAATCATACTGGTGGATGGTTAAAAGGAGAAAAATTGCGGATCTCACCTTAGATAGCTGGAACAATTTTGTAAAACTTGGATTTTGTATAGGCTTCTGTGTAGTTTGTTTGTTGCTTTTGTTCTATTTGGGGTGTATTTACTCTTATGTTATGGCTAATATAGCAGTTATGCAAAAGAACAATTTCATCAGCATCTCAATATTAAAGTTTTCAAATTAGAAGAAGAGGTACCACCATCTTATTTTTCAATATCATAATATTTTTATTAACCATCGAGATAGTGTTGTTAATGATGTTTTTTTATAGAATGTTAGATGTATTTTGATATTTCCACTAAAGAAAATCCGTTTGTTACACTTAACTAAGAACAAGTTTTGTTTGGGCCAAATAAGACTGCTTTTAATGAAAGTTTGTGCGAATGTCAATTCATCAAATATTTGTTCACATGATAGTTTACATAGACAAAAACTTTTATCATTATGGTTATTATAATACTAATACATACTGTATTTAACATTATTTTATAAAGATATAAGACCACAATTTAAATGATATATTATAATCTGAATTTGATGCGCCTCTTTTGTACACGCCTCTTTTGTTTGGATTGAACCCTATCAGAGGAACAAATAATAAGAGCCAAAACTGGTTCACATCAGTGGATTCATCATAAGCAGCTGTTTGCATTAGACTATCCCCTTGAAAATGGTTATAACATCTGATGGCCCTCATCCATTGTTTGTATACTACAACTACTGTCCATTAAGTACTGCTTGTGTACAACAACTGCTGAAGACAAGGTGCTGCTACTTAATCTACTGTCCTAACTCAAGTGCTGCTAAAGAGCAAGCCCTGCTTGGAATGAAGCAGTGGAATGTAAAAACTGCTGACAAATTAATACGATTAAAATATGAAGTATTAAGAAGGTAGCAATTACATACAAAAAAGAAAACTAATCAGACACGTGTAACTCTAATAACAAGAATCAAGAAACTTTAACTTCAACTCCATGGAGCGCAGAACCTCTCGATGTATCTCATTGATCTTTCTCATGAACTCCAGGTCTCTTTCTCCACATTCTATATTACTCGCAACACACAGGTCACGAACGGAAGTAGTCGGCATTGCCCTCAAGTCCCTCGAAACCTGGTCTCTTGTCAGCAGACCAACTTCCAGACCGTTAAAACACCTCTTCAACTCTTGAAGAGTATACCTATCAGCCAAAACTTGGTCTTCGATTTGTTTAATAAAACGTTGCTTGAAATCGTCATATTTTGCAGAAGTATATGACTCCATTTTAGTATATTTATAAGAATTAAGGCAAAATAATAATAGTTATTCTTCTGTTTCACTGAATGAATCTGTTTTGATGAAAAAACTTTTTATTAGCAATGCTATTATATAGAATATATGTAAACAGGCCAAAAGTCAGATTTAAATGCAATCATTAAATAAACATTTATACTTAAAAACCATGTACATTTAATGATTTAACAGTAAAAAACGTGTATATGGGAGATGCCTGTTCAGTCACCCTATCAAACATTTTAATGCAAAACCTTTGAAAAATGAGTTTTCATGAGAAAACAAGTAAAATTAAATATCTAGAAAACCAAAGAACAAAATGAAACCTTCAAAAAAAAAGCATCATAATTAGGAGACGTCTCTTCAGTTATCCTATCAAACATTTTAAACACTATAAAGGATCATTATTAGTTTATTTGAAAACATCAACACTTCAATTTAAAAAAAAACGTTCATCCTAAAGCAAACCGTCCAAAAACACTCACATTCTTCGTAAATGGCAAGGAAAACCTTCTACCACTGGTCGGATACTACTGATCTTAAAATCGAATTTTCAACATGGTCACTCCAAGAACAGAGAAACGCTGAAGAACTCAACAAAAAAGTTGGTACGGTTAGTGATAAATATTATAAGCAAACCTGGAGTAGCATTGCACTGCTGGATGAAGTTGCCTCTTCTACTCCAACAGAATTTAAAGAAAAAGTGGAAGAGTTTATCACAAATTTGCTGAAACAGGATCAGAAGACCTGTGATATGCTAGCTGGTCTGCAAATTAAAACAAAAAATGAAATTGGATGGAAGAAGGCGAGAGAACGAGATATTCTAGGAAGTGTTAATTGTAATGTTTAATTTTTAATTTTTATTCTTTTTCAAAATCATAATTTTGTAATACTATGGTTTATTATTGAATGAATGAAGAAAATTCAAACTTTGATAAGTTTTACAGTACTGAAAAATAATCTAAAGAGTGTTGGGATTGAACCCTATTAGAGGAACAGATAATTAAAGCCAAAACTGGTTCACAACAGTGGATTTATCATAAGCAGTAGTTTACAACAGGCTTTCCCCTTGAAAGTGTTTATAACATCTGATGTCATCTAACCACTGTCTCTATACAACAGTTGTTGTCCTTCAAACTGCTGATGAAGTCCTGAAGACTGTTAAGGATTAAACACTGGTGATTCAATCTACTGATGCTATCTAAGTACTGCTGTTGATTAAAGTACTGCCCACTTAAGGACTGATCAACTTTGAAGAAACCACTGGGTGTCAAACATCAGTGCTTGACATGCAACAATGGAAGGAAGAAGCAGTAGTTTAGTTTGTCACTTATATTGTATAGAATCAGTGGTTAAGTTAGCAGTGTTTGAAACCACTGTTCGGCTAAAATAGTGTTGTTAATGATATTTTTTGGCGCTGTCGTGGAAACCTTCTCAGGTGGATTTGATAACTTGTGCCTAAATTCAGTAACTGTATGGTGTATAGAGTTTTCTTATTACTATTAATCATTCATCATAAGCAGTAGTTTACACCAGGCTTTCCCCTTGAAAGTGTTTATAACATTTGATGTCCTCTATCCACTGTCTCAATACAACAGTTGCTGTCCTTCAAACTGCTGATGAAGCCCTGAAGACTGTTAACGATTAAAAACTGTTGGTTCAATCTACTGATGCTATATAAGTACTGCTGTTGATTAAAGTAGTGCGCACTCAAGGACTGATCAACTTTGAAGAAACCACCGAATGTCAAACATCAGTGCTTGACATGCAACAATGGAAGGAAGAAGCAGTAGTTTAGTTTGTCACTGTTCGGTTAAAATAGTGTTGTTAATGATATGTTTTGAAACCATATTTGGGTTAACACTGTTTGAAACTACTGTTGATTTAAGGAGAGTGTTTGAAACTAATGTTTTAAACCAAAAGTGTTTTCAAAACAGTTTTTTAACAACACTAAGTATAATTCACCAATCTATCATTGTTTGTATCTTCAATGGTCACACAACTTGAATCGTCAAATCATAACATTGAGAGCAGCCCATTAACAAATATTACAAACTGTATTCTCTATAGAGTTTTCTTATAACTATTAATCATTCATTGAGAGCCCCTAAATTCATTTTTGCGACTTTCTTAAGAAATCTAATAATTCAAATTAATTCTTTCATTCTTAAATAAATGCAATCTAATAATTAACTCTTTTTAAATAAATACAATATAATAATTAAATGTATACTATATATAACAAACTATTAAAGCCTAAATTCTCTTTTATTTTTAAATAAATGCAATTTAATAAATGCAATATAATAATTAAATGTATACTATATATAACAAATTATTAAAGCCTAAACTGTATATTAAATGTAAACTTTTAATACATACAATATAGAGACAAAACGTCATACCAACTTCGTAGACTTGACGGAACTTACAGACTCGATAACAAAATATCGTAACATACAATACAGAGACAAAACGTCAAAGATCCACAAGCAATTGTGGATCTTTACTGACGGGTGCACTTCGGAATGTAGCAGAAATGAATGAATACAACCCCAGTGTAGGTAATTACATATCTGCCACTGGGGTTATGAATGAATATAACCCAAGTGGTAGATATGTAATTAGCGAGCTCTGGAATTTCAAGGAAAATCGAAGAGCTACACTGGGGTTATACTCATTCATATCAATCACTTCCTTATGTGCACCGAACCATCTTCTAGGAGGTTGTCAAGTGTTTTCGCCTTCGTAGTTGGTGTTTTGCGTATCTTTACATTCGCAGCCATTTTATACAACAAAACACATTCAAATGAGGAACACATTCAATCCGAAACTGATCCGATCAGTTCTTAATATGAGGAACCCAAATCATCGAATCAAACCAAAAATCAATATGATGAACACACAAGAATCAAAACCAAAACACATTGAAAACCACTGATCCGATCAGTTCTTAATATGAGGAACCCAAATCATGGAATCAAACCAAAAATCAAAACCAAAACACATTCAAACCCACATTCAAACCCTCTGTTTTGATACCCTAACACATTCAAACCAAAAATCAAAACCAAAACACATTCAAACATAAAATCAAAACCAAAACACATTCAAACCCACATTTAAACCCTCTGTTTTGATACCCTAACACATTTAAACCAAAAATCAAAACCAAAACACATTCAAATCCACATTCAAACCCTCTGTTTTGATACCCTAACACATTCAAACCCACAAGAATCAAAACCAAAACACATTCAAACCCACATTCAAACCCTCTGTTTTGATACGTTAACACATTCAAACCAAAAATCAAAACCAAAACACATCAAACCCACATTCAAACCCACAAGAATCAAAACCAAAACACATTCAAACCCACATTCAAACCCTCTGTTTTGATACCCTAAACCCTAAACCCATAAGAATCAAAAACAAAACAGATTCAAAACCTCTGTTTTGATGCATTTTGATACCCTAAACCCTAAACCCACAAGAATCAAAACCAAAACAGATTCATCGAATGGAACCCAAAATCATCTAATGGAACCCAAAATCAACCCTCTGTTTTATTCAAAATCAACCCAAAATCACCGAATAGAACCCAAAATCAACCCTCTGTTTTTTCACAATATAAAGACATTCAAATCATCGAATCAAACCAAAAATCAGTATGAGGATGAAGATGAACCTGATCTGTTCGATGATGAAGATGTTCGATGAAGATGATCTGTTGAAGATGATGATGATGATTGATGAAGATGATGAAGATGATCTGTTGAAGATGATGATGATGATGATGATCTTGGGAGTTGGGAGAGGTATTGGGAGTTGGGAGAGCTATTGATGATGATAATGAAACTGATTGTCTGCTATTAAGTGTAGATATTAAGGGTGGGGGGTATTATGGACTTTTCACAACTGTCAAACGGTAAAACTGACGGAACACTGACAGCAGGGGCTCATACTGTTATGAATTTATAAAGTCAGGGGCTCAAAAAACCAAAAATTTAATTTAGGGGCTCAGGTTGATGTTTGGGACATACCACAGTGACGCAAATTGCATTTTTCTCTAAATTAATTAGAAAAGATTAAACTAAAATAATACTTATCTATAAAACGTGGTCTAATATAGTATAAATAGAACTAAAGACCAAAATTTAAATGATATATTATATTATGATGTAAATCTGCCTATGTTACGGGTATTAAGCGATAAGGGTATTAAGGAATATTAAGGGATATTAAGGGATAAGGGTATTAAGGACATTTCATACATGTCTTTAACAAATCTAGTCCACATTTGATAGAAGGGTTTTAACTGGCCTACAAAATCTAATCCATTAGTAAGCTTAATTGGATCAAATATAAGGGGCTTTATTGAACTGTTTAATAACATTTGGTTATTTGAATTAGGTCCGGCTTTAATTATTAGACAATATAAAATTAGGTCATGCTTTCAGTTTAGAGAAGAAATTTTGAGTTAGTTAGCTAATTTCTATATCAAACATGAACTAAATACAAACAATTTAAATGATGTATTATAATCTATTTCGATGGTTATTAAAACTACCCGTGTGGTCACACATACTGTCTTCAACATTACTTTATAAAGATATAGAAATAAAGACCAAAATTTAAATGATATATTATAATCTGTTTTTTAGTATTTGATTTCGATCATTACTAAACCTACCCGTGTGGTTACACGGGTGCTACACCTAGTAAAATATATTAAAGTATTTAAAAATAAGAAGGGTAAGAAGCCACCAGAGAGTGACAAGTGTCCTAGGAGGAATTAAATGGAAAGGGTAATTTTGTCTACAAGAGGAAAGAGAATATGCACATGCATGTCACATGTTATCCTCCCCCTCAATTTTTAAATGTCTGTAACTTTTTTTATACATCATTTGTATTTTAAAAAAATTATACCATAAAATCGAGCGTTTTTTTATCTTTAATATGAGTACCATATTGTTATATTTTTCAAAAAAAAAAAAATTCAAAAACCCAGTTGCATATTACACAATGGACATGATGTAAAACACAATGTAAAGTAGATCAAAAACACAATCAATGACAACAGATAAAGACACAATGGACAACATACTAAAACACAATGACCATAACGTATAACACAATGGCGATAACATATAACACAATAAGTATCAGACTAAATAAAAACACAATTGATAACAACAAATAAAAGACACAATTAATGACAGCAGATAAAAGACACAATGGAGAGCAGATGAAGACACAATGGAAAACAAACTACAAACACAATACACAACAAACTAAAACACAATGAACAAAGATAATAAAAAAATTGAACAAATTATTAAAACACAATGGACAATATATTAAAACACAATGAATAACATATTAAACACAATGACCTGAACTAATAACACAATTTATAGAAAACCCAGATATAACACCATCTTCATTGTGTCATATATTGTGTTATAGGTTCTTATAAAAACGCAATGGATAGAACCCAAATTAACATTGTGTTATAGGTTTTGATATTAACACAAGGACATGATGTAAAACACAATGTAAAGTAGATCAAAAACATAATCAATGACAACAGATAAAGACACAATGGACAAGATACTAAAACACAATGACCATAACGTATAACACAATGGCGATAACATATAACACAATAAGTATCAGACTAGATAAAAACACAATTGATGACAACAGATAAAAGACACAATTAATGACAACATATAAAAGACACAATGGAGAGCAGATGAAGACACAATAGAAAACAAACTAAAAACACAATACACAACAAACTAAAACACAATGAACAAAGATAATAAAAAAAATTGAACAAATTATTAAAACACAATGGACAACATATTAAAACACAATGAATAACATATTAAACGCAATAACCTGAACTAATAACACAATTTATAGAAAACCCAGATATAACACCATCTTCATTGTGTCATTTATTGTGTTATAGGTTCTTATAAAAACGCAATAGATATAACCCAAACTAACATTGTGTTATAGGTTTTGATAATAGCACAATGTATAGAAACTTTACTGAACAAAACCCAGTTAAAAGACACAATGACGTGAACCTTTAACACAATGCAAAAAAAACCCAGTAAAAATGAAATTTTTTATTTTATTTTTATATGGTAATATGGTACTCATATTAAAGATAAAAAAACGCTCGTTATTATGGTGAAATTTAAAAAAAATGTCGCATGAAAAAGTTATGGATGTTTTAAATCGATGGGGGAATTGACATGTGCCTTGCATGTGGAGAGAGAAAATCCATAAATATAAGATTCTCTTTATGCCTTTCTATTATCTTCTTTACCCTACAACTAATCCCAACCCTCCAAATCTAAGATCAATGGACTAGAAACCTTCTTACCCTTCTTATTTATTTTATTTTTATTATTTGATCCTAACCCCTATAAATAATATTCTTTCATCATTTATTTAATTGACATTTAATTAAATAAACAACTAAATACTAATCATTATTTCACAAAAAATTAATTAGTAAACGTCTAAACCGCATTACCATTGCAAAACGCATATGTGTGAGCAATAATACTTATCTAATGAATATTATTCTTGGTTCGTTATCCAAAGTGTAACTCTCTAGATCATACCTCGTTAGTAACGTTCAGATAATTGTGAGTCGGACGTCTCATATTCAACAATCTCCCACTCAGACGAGTTATCGATTAACTGACTTAATGTCACACCCCAACCGATGGCGGAATCATCGGGGCATGGCACTGAGCGAAACAGATTGTTCAGAAGTTTCCATAACAACTATTCATACAATCCAGTTAATGATACGTCCCATACCGTATCCCGAATAAACAAATATGTCATTACAGATAACATCCAAACAAGAAATTCCGTTCCGACAACTCAGATTCAAATATTATTACAGCAATTGTTTATCTGCTTCTAGACCCCTATTCTGTTGACTTTCTGGCTGTATTGCCAGAGGACAAGATCTACAGACAATTATGCCCCAGACGCTTGTTCCTGGCAGACAACCATTTGTTGGGGGCTTCTAGAAACTTATTCTAGCCTCGCTTTCCTAGCAAATAAGCATCCTAAATACCTGTCACATACGTTAAAATAAAGTCAATACATATAATGTAAAGGTGAGCATACAAGTTTGATAATAGCATATAGAGTTTGAATAGTTTACGCGTAACCAGCACGTACACAAAGGAAAACGAAGCATGTTAATTATCGACATGGATCTATCGATACCAATGACTGCGGGTGGACCGTCCGAGACGGTTCGCAATAAATGATTACCACCGTAATCCATGCAAGTAATTGTCCTTAACAACCCCCGTGTGAACGGGTGCTGAGTCCAAACTATAGTACTACGTTGCTAAGGCAGGTAGACAGCATTCCACGTGTAAACAAAATCAACAAGCATTCATTAAGTCACGTAATACATGCATATTGGTTAGCATTCAAATAGTTTGAGTAGGGTGATCGATTGTATTTTGATATAAGCAACGTATGTAACACCCAAAAGTGCTAAAAGCAAAAGGGGATCGAGTATACTCACAGTGATTGGTTGTGGATTGAAGGGAGCGCTGGGAGTAGGGTTAGCCTGAATAGTTCGATAGCATAACAATGAGTAACGTGGAAACGTAAACAAGTGCGGATGGATCGAACATGCTGGTCGATCGAACGGCAGGTTCGATCGAACGGACTGTTCGATCGGCTGGTATGTCTGTTGAACAGTCTTGTTCGATCGGCCGGTAGGCTCAATTGGCTGGGCCATTCGAGTGGATTGTTTCTTCCTCTGGTGTGTTTGTGTATGATGGTTTAAACTTTTGAAGTTTTCGTTGTAGTATATGAGAACACTAAAATGTCCTTACCTTTCAGGTCGATCGATCGATCGGTCCGTTCGATCGGCCGGCTTAACCGATCGGCTGGGAACTTTAGAAGTGATTCTCAACAGGATGTCGCTCGATCGAACAGACTGTTCGATCGGCTGGCATTCCCTACTACGAACGAGTTGTAAAATCAATTGAGTGTTGAAGCATAGTATCTCATGATCCGAAGAGTAATGTTTACCAATCGAGTAGCATACTCGATCAAACATCACTTCGTCAATAGCATACTTCGTAAAGTTTGAAAAATGTGAGACCATGTGCTAGCCGATCGGTTGGCCCGGTCGATCGGCTGGTATGTCCGATCGGCTGGGCTGTTTGAACAGCCTAGCCGTTCGGCCAGCATTTCTGACCTAGTCGGCCTTCGTCTAACACTTGGCTTTTTGATTATTCGTCATGCTTTTAAGGTAACTTGACGGCGAATTAAACTGTAGAACGTGGGTTCTTACTTGTTGCACCGGTTCGGACAGGAATCACCCAAATCCGGCCGGTGAACTGCTCGGAACGGTAAGTCGACGTTTAACCCGAAATTGTCACACCCTGGCTTTGCGGAAGCGTGGTTAATTTGGTGTGACTTCTTAATACCATAGCTTAATCATAACAAAGCTATATGAAATAAAATCATGCAAGATCATCCATTTAATTAAGTTTTAAAAACCAAATACAACAACATTGTTTTAACGGAAACACATCCTAAAAACATTGTTCAACAAACATAACATAAACACAGTTTAAGGACTGTGACTTGTCCAGGAAAGAGTCACATCCCTAAACCCGGATGACCTCGAAAATAGTGCAGCGGGAAAACGTGTCATACCGCGCCAGATCCTTTAATTCCCTGAAATACATGTAAGTTGAAAAATCAACAATAATGTTGAGCGAGTTCATGCGTAAGTGAGTAAATAAACCTTTGTATGTATAAAAATCCTGGTATGTAGCAATTAAGGAAAAGAGATCACCAATGGTTTGCAAGGCCATTGATATGTGTGAAGTGCAAGTAGGAAGACTCAAACCTAGCGGATTTATGCGTTGGGCACAAAGTCACCCCGAGGTCCGTACTGTTGGGCCTGGGGCTGGGCTCGCTACACCCAGATAGATCTACCGCTCCTGTCCCTCGGTCCTACCCTGAGGATTAATGGCCTCAAGTTTCCGCCTACCCACTCACATGATCTAAGTAGTAAACCTCCTTACGCTAACCATACCATGTATAAAGTACTCATAAATATAGTAACATGTATTTCACCCCCGCAGTTTAGAAAACTGAAAACAGTTAAGAGAAAAGGGGGACATGAACTCACAGCGGTAAGTCTCTACTAAGTATGTCTCCAAGTCAAGCAGCTGTGCAACGACCTACATGTACTAACTCTATTAGACGGACGGCCGTGCCTTAGCTTTATGGTTTAAGTTTTGGGAAATAGTTAGACAACTATTTCGTGTTTACATTATGTGCATACTTGGTAATTATTTTTCCTTCCCAAGGATGGGGGATTTAATACATGTGTGTTCGTATATCTTTGAAATATATTATTAAGTCTCACTTAATATATATTTATTCCTAACTCCAAAATATAATTATTTTTCTCAAAAATATTATATTTTCTATTATATAAGATTTTCCCAAAATAATACCTTAACAAAAATACGTGTTCATAAATATTTCCGTAAAATGCGTAAGTTACGTTTTAACGATCGAGTGGTAATAATAATTACCGGTGTAACTTATATGTTTATCGTGAAAGTGTTCGTATTATTTTGGATTCGTTAACGTTCGATAATATTATTTTTACCCTAAAAATAATATTTATACACTTCACAAAATAATTGACAAGTGACGTTGTGAAAAATGTATTTACTAAATATATATTTATCACGTTTAATTTTGTGAAAATCCCACCCCCGATATTTGTAAATAAAGTTGTGGCGAAACTTATATTTTGAAAACATGTCGAAAAGTATTTCTAACACTTATAGTGAAAATAATTCTAAGTGTTAGGTTTTTGGAAAAAAATTCGCCAGAGTTTCCTCTGTAACTGGAGGTGGCCACGCTTTCAAGCGTATCATTTTCTTTTATAAATCAAATCAACAATTTTCTTATTCAATCAAAACAATATTCAACGCGTCAACTAGTTAATAAACATGTAAATCACAAAAATTACATGAACTTGTAGTTTTTCCAAAACCTTATGGTGTAAATCCCATCACTTTTAACGGATCTTTATATAAAGCAATCAGATCTCGTAAAAACCTTGCTTTTAAAGAAATCCCGTCTTTACATCCTCTTGTAAATTTTACAAAAATTGTTATTTTGTCGAAACTTTGTGCTACACAAGTGTTTACACACTTGTGTGTTCTAAAAATCATTCTTGTTAACGTAAGATCCGTCTTTAGGAAAACATGATTTCTTTTATACTTGGTTCCTTGAAAATACCACTTGTAGATCCGTAGATCTACTAGTTTTAAACACTATTTTGTAAGTAAAATCATTTTTACACAAGTTCATGATTCGCGTGTGGTAGAGTTTCATCTTTTAACCCTTGTTACTTCCGAAACATCCTTATGTCATGATCTATGATCACGACCAATCCGGGTTAAATGATGATCCGAGCTACCACAACATAGATCGGGTCCAAATAACCACACAAATCAAACACTACAAGATTTACACAACAAACAAGCTTTTAACCATCAATATTAGTGTTTTTAGTGGACTTTTATGTGCCATCTTGTAAGATTACGAGTTTTAACCGTTACAAGTCATATTAACCATCTTAAAATAGTTCGAGAAGGTGATTTAAGCAACTTACTACTAGCTCGAGGCTAGGGAAGAATCTAGACACGAAAAGAGTGGATAAAAGCAAGAGAGTGAGGTCCTTTAAGCTCCGAGTGCACCAAGCCTTCTTATATGCGATCCTTGATACTTGTATGGACTTGGAATGTGAAGATCAAAATCGAAAATATGATGGATGGATATAGGGGATCTCGGCCGAAGCCTTTGAGAGAGAGAGGGAGTGTTTGAGAGTTGAGTTGTGAATGTTATGATCATATGTGCAAATCTATGTTTTTATAGACAATTAACAAGTGCTTTATCCACAAGTCCTTATGTCTCCTTGATATTAAACATTAGGGATTATTATAATCAAGATGGTACAAGTTATGGTCACAATGTGACCGAAATCGGCCAAGGGGGGGGGGGGGGGGTTCTTGGTTGGATTTCAAGTGTTAGTTAGATAATAGTTAGGTTAGATTAGTTAAGTTAGGGATTAACTCGGTTAGTAGTGCGTTGTGCTTTATGGCGGGTGTTAGGGCATTCAGGGACCCCAACTGGCTCAGAAAAAGACAAATAATGTTAATGACAATATTTTCATGTTCCGGGTATAGTCCGGTTGTTCGGTTGGATAGTAATCCGTTAAAGCGCTTAACAAAGCTTTAGAGTGTCGTTAATACCATTTTTAGCGACACAACTTATTCCCGACACTTTGGAATGTGTCTAGTAATATTTTTCTCATATTTTGGCACTTTATTAGTTAGCTAGAAGCTGAATTGTTTATTAAAGTGCTGAGTTTTGTGCATAGTGTACGTTTTAGGCACATCCAGTCATTGTAACTTATTCCTAGAGACGCAGTTCTACAACCCTTGTATCCCTACACTCACCACTAGTGTAGTAAAATATTTCTGGCTCATACAGGCCTTAGAGGCAGTGTCTGCCTGATGCTGGCTTTATCAGCATGTTCAATAGGTTATCCGTTTATGGTGCTATTGTGCTTTTGTGCATCATGTTTGTCACTAAGGTTCAGTATGTAAATAATGTAGTGACGGTATGTAAAGTATGATGCAGGAATATGCATGTATCAGCATTCAAGTAGCAGTTTGTTCACAAGTTCAAGTAAGCACAATAATCCAGCAGTAATTAATTATTAATTAAGTCGTACGGATACCTGGTTTAGTGAGGGTTGTCACATTCTCCCCCCGTTAGAAAAATTTCGTCCCGAAATTTTAAGTTCTGCTTCTAGTCGCAGGGTTCTTGGGAAATAAGTGGGGGTATTTCTCTTTCATCCAGTCCTCACGCTCCCAGGTGTATTCAGGACCATGTCGGGCATTCCAACGAACTTTGACGAGCTTGACACTGCTCCGGCGAGTCTTGTTCACTTTCCAATCCGTAACCTCAACAGGTTCTTCAACGAAGTGGAGCGTGTCATCAACATGAATTTCGTTGGTAGGAATGACAACGGTATCTTGCGTTGGACTCTTCCTCAAATTGGATACATGAAATGTATCGTGAACACCATTTAGTTCAGCAGGTAAGTCCAGCTTGTATGCTACTAGCCTAATTCTCTCCAAAATTCTGAACGGACCAATATACCGCGGGTTCAACTTCCCACGCTTCCCGAAGCGTGCCACACCCTTCCAGGGTGATACCTTCAACAAAACCATATCACCTACCTCAAACTCTAGAGGTTTCCTTTTTCGATCCGCGTAGGCTTTCTGACGGTCACGAGCCGCACTGATGCGATCTCGGATCTGTGCAATCTTATCTATGGTTTCCTGGACCACATCAGGACCAACCAACTGTCTATCACCTGCGTCAGACCAACAAAGCGGTGACCTGCACTTACGTCCATATAAAGCTTCGAATGGCGCGGCACCAATGCTGGTGCGGTAGCTGTTGTTGTATGAAAATTCAACCAAAGGCAAATGCTTATCCCAGCTACCGCCCAAATCCATAACACACGCTCTCAGCATGTCTTCCAACGTCTGTATCGTTCGCTCGCTTTGACCGTCAGTCTGTGGGGGAAACGCGGTGCTCATATTCAATTGCGAGCCAAAAGCTTCTTGGAAGGATTGCCAAATCCTTGATACGAACCTTCCGTCTCTGTCAGAAATGATTGAGAGAGGTACTCCATGGCGTGTAACAATCTCTCTTATGTAAATTTCGGCCAACTTACTCGTATTATCCTTCTCCCTGATAGGTAAGAAGTGTGCTGACTTTGTTAATCGGTCCACTATTACCCAAATAGTGTCATGGCCTTTTGGCGTTCTTGGCAGCTTTGTAACAAAATCCATGGAGATTTGTTCCCACTTCCACTTGGGAATTTTCGGTTGTTGCAGAAGTCCCGAAGGCTTCTGGTATTCCGCTTTCACCTTAGCGCATGTTAAACACTTGCTCACATAAACCGCAACATCGCCTTTCATCCTAGGCCACCAATAATAATCTTTAAGATCTTGGTAAATCTTATCCGCTCCTGGATGGATAGAGTACCGCGATTTGTGAGCTTCATCAAAGATAACTTTCCTTAAACCTCCAAACAAAGGAACCCAAATCCTTTTCTCAAAACATAACGTTCCTTCCTCGTTTGGTACCAATAGCTTCTCCATCCCACGGAGATATTCTTCTTCAAGGTTCCCTTCCTTGAGAGCTTCTTTCTGCGCAGCACGAATGCGCAAGGAAAGATCGGTCTGAATTATCATTTCTAAAGCCCTAACCCTTATGGGCTTGATCCTCTCTTTTCGACTTAGGGCATCGGCGACCACATTCGCCTTCCCTGGGTGATACTTTATCTCGCAGTCGTAGTCATTCAACAACTCTACCCATCGTCTTTGTCTCATATTCAACTCCTTCTGGTTGAATATGTGCTGTAGGCTCTTGTGATCTGTAAAAATTGTACACTTTGTACCATAAAGGTAGTGTCTCCAGATCTTTAAAGCAAAAACCACTGCGCCAAGTTCCAAATCATGTGTGGTATAGTTCTTTTCATGCACTTTCAGCTGACGCGATGCGTAAGCTATAACCTTTTGGCGTTGCATCAACACGAAACCCAATCCTTGACGCGAAGCGTCGCATTATACCACAAAATCATCTATACCTTCCGGTAGTGCTAAGATTGGCGCATTGCAGAGCTTATCCTTCAATATCTGGAACGCTTCTTCCTGTTTGATTCCCCAATCAAACTTCTTATCTTTCTGCGTGAGGAGCGTCAATGGTTGAGCGATTTTTGAAAAATCCTCAATGAATCTTCGATAATAACCAGCCAAACCTAAGAATTGTCGAATCTCGGTTGGCGTCTTTGGCGTTTCCCAATTCTTGATCGCTTCGATCTTGGTGGGATCCATGTGGATTCCATCTCCATTTACCACGTGCCCAAGGAATTGTACTTCTCGTAGCCAAAACTCGCACTTAGAGAACTTGGCGTACAACTGTTCTTTCTTCAGCAGCTCCAAAATAGCTCTTAAATGTTGTTCGTGCTCAGCCTTCGTCTTTGAATAAATCAAGATATCGTCGATGAACACTATCACGAACTTATCCAGGTACGGCTTGCAGACTCTATTCATCAAATCCATGAACACTGCAGGTGCGTTTGTTAACCCAAACGGCATAACTAGGAACTCGTAGTGTCCATAACGAGTTCTGAAGGCTGTCTTTGGGATACTCTCCTCTTGTATCCTTAACTGATGGTATCCAGATCGAAGATCGATCTTTGAATAAAAGCTTGAGCCTTGCAGTTGGTCAAACAGATCATCAATCCTTGGCAGAGGGTTTCTATTCTTGATCGTCAGCTTGTTCAACTCCCGATAGTCAATACACATTCGAAAACTACCGTCCTTCTTCTTGACAAACAAAACTGGAGCTCCCCAAGGCGAGAAGCTTGGTTGGATAAATCCCTTGTCTAACAACTCTTGAAGTTGTGTCGACAGTTCTTGCATCTCAGACGGAGCAAGTCTATAGGGTGCCTTAGCCACAGGCGCGACGCCTGGAATTAAGTCGATGCGAAACTCCACTTGCCTCTGAGGCGGCAATCCAGGCAAGTCCTCTGGGAAGACTTCTGGATATTCCCTCACGACAGGGATGTCTTCGATCTTCGGTTCTTCAGCTTTCTTATCCACAATGTGTGCCAGAAAGGCAGCACATCCCTTCTGTAAACATTTTCGCGCTTTCAAGCAACTGATAATTCTTAACGGCGTATCACGCTTCTCTCCGTGAACCACAATGGTCTCACCATCATTAGTTGGGATACGAACTACCTTTTCGTGACAAACTATCTCAGCCTTGTTGCCTGATAACCAATCCATTCCTACCACCACGTCGAAGCTTCCCAACTGGACTGGTAGTAGATCCAGAGCAAACTCACGCTCTCCCAATTCGATCACACAACCTCTGATAACTTCATTGGCTTCTACCAACTTTCCATTAGCCAATTCGATTGAGTACGGAACATCTAATTTACTAGCGGCTAAACCAAGCATATTCTTAAACTCTAACGACACGAAGCTATAATCGGCGCCAGTATCAAATAAAACGGATGCATAGCATTGGTTTATAGGGAACGTACCAGTAACAACATTGGGATCCTGGCGCGCTTCCCTTGCTTCAATATTAAACACTCTTCCACGAGCTTGGTTCAACTCGGGGTAGTTCCTCTTGTAATGCCCAAGATCACCACAGTTGAAGCATCCGGATCTCTGCCCGTTTCCACCAGCTTGATTATTCCTCTGATTACGATTCACAACGCCCGCTTGATTAGCATTGTTGCCTCGGTTTCCATCACCTCCATTGTTCCCTTGTGGGCGATTTCCATTTCCGCCCCGGTTGGTGTTTCTGTTATCCTCCCTGGCCTCTCTGGCCAGCTATGGCCCAACAAGAATCCTTCATGTGGCCAGATTTCCCACAAGCTTCACATACCTTCAACCCACAACGGCCAGAATGGTGGCGCTGGCAGGTATTACACTTGGGCTGGGTGCCCATGTATCCTTTTCCTCTCCTTCCGCTACCAGCTGTAACCTGAGCTGGCATGCTTGCTTCTCCTTTCTTGACAACACCACTGGTGCCCTGCTTGAAGTTTGAAAACTTTCGCTTGTTACCTTCTGATGACTCCACATGAGTCTCTTTCTTCTTAGGCTCAGTATCATCGAACTTGTTCAGGCGAATAGCCTCCTCTGTGAGAGCCACGCTCAAATCAATTGCCTCAGTAATAGTCGCAGGCTTGGAGGAGGTCACCATGCTTATGATTTGAGGAGCTAATCCCCAAATAAAACGTTCAATCCTTTTGAACTCTGGAGTGACCATGTAGGGTACCACATGCGATAAGTCATGAAACCTCTGAACGTATTCTGCGATCTTTGGACCTTCCATCTTTAAATGCCAGAATTCTGTTTCCAATCTTTGGATTTCAGCGCGGGAACAGTACTTTTTGCGCATAAGTTCCTTCAATTCGGTCCAGGTTAGCGCGTAGGCAGCAGCTTCACCAAGTGTCTGTACTTGCAAATTCCACCAAGATAGGGCTCCATCCAAGAATAGCCCAGAGATATAGGTGACTTTCTGATCTAGTGCGCATTTGCTCATGCGAAGAACAGATTCAGTTTTCTCAGCCCAACGAACAAAGGCGACAGCACCTCCTGTGCCATCAAAGTTGACCGGCTTGCAGTCTAGAAACTGCTTGTAGGTGCACCCTGCACGTACAGTATAACATGTGAACGACATTAACATCTTTGCTACAGATATCCAATTAGGTCATGGTATGTCTTAACGACTTAGTATTACCATGAGGTGGGTTGTTGTTGTTGCCAGTATTGCTTGAGTTGCTTCCACTAGTCCCTCCTTGAGAGGCGGCGTATTGTGCGATGGCAGCAGCGATGATTTGCTGGAGTTCTGCCTCATTGGTAGGCATTTGCGGTTGTTGACGTCTCGGTGGCATCTTCTAAAGATGTGTTTACGTTGGTCAGGCCATAGTAGAATGTACGTATATAATGATAGTAATAGTACATAACATCTCATGTTATCAATATATCATCCACATAACATCCCATGTCATAAAAATATAAACAACCAAATCAAGCATCAAATATGATGAGAATACTGCGATTGCCATATATCGAGACCACATAGTAAGTGTACAAGTACATCACAGTGTCATACAACATCAGTCGACTAAGGGCTACATCACCCTAGTCCAAAAACTATATCGAATCAGTGTCAATACATCAAATACATGTCATCAAAAGTTAGAATCATAATGTAGTCTCCAAAAATGCTGTGCAGTCAAAAGCAATCGCCGTCTTTTCACCAACGTCTACCCATACGGTACTGATGAGCTCTACACAGATGGCGGTGGAGGAGGGGGAAAGTGAGTGTAAAACAAACGATGCAACTGGAGCCAGTCCTCCTCCATGGCTCTCTGAGTACGCAAGAAAGAAGCAACCTGCTGCTCTAATGCAAAGAGGCGTGCAGCATAATCCGACGGTAAGGGTCGAGAGGGCTACAAAGGAGTGTGGGTCTGACCCTGGCACTGACACGGCGGCGGCTGAGCTCTCTCAAGCTCCTGAATGCGCCGTGTGTGTGCCTCGTGTTGGGCGACAAAAGACATCAAAACATCCTCAATGGAGTATCCCATGTGGAAACGATGGTAAGGGTCGGTCGGTGGCATGGCAGGTGGTGACGACCAAAGGAATGGCTCACTGGTGGGATCAAAAGGTGCCACATGAAATGGAGAAACAGGGGGTAAAACAGGTGAAAACTGAGGCATGAGGGGAACAGACGTCGGCACATGCCCAAAGGGATGGGCCGAAGAACCCTCTCCAGGTCTAGCTGGAGGTGTAAACTGAGGAAAAGTAAAAGAGGTATCAACGTGACGTGTATCAGTGATCTGAGGGGGAATAGGTGGAACCTCATCATCAGCAGGAATCCACCCGTGCTGGGCGTGCTCATCTCGTGGATCCATGTGGGTCGCGAATAGAGCATGCTCGGGCTCTAGTGGAACGGGATCAGGTGGGGGAGCAACAAGAGGGTCAACAGGTGCATCAGCAATAAGTGGAGGATCAACGTGATCAGCAGCAATGTCATGATCGCCCTCCAACAACGGAGCATCCACAGGGTGATCATCAGTAGGTGGGTCAGCAATCACAGGCTCAATAGGCATGCCAACATGAACGGGGTCATGCTCAAGCACAGGGTCTAGAGCGGCTGCCTGCTCAGGGGTGATGGCAGGCTCGGGATCATCAAAGGCCATCTCAAGATCAAACTCAGGGTCAATGGGATCAGCTGGGTCGACTGGATCCTCCATAAGCTGATCCATAGGTATAAACTCTATATCCTGATCTGGGTCGAATCCTGGGGGAAAGATAGGATCGGAATCCTCCACATCATCGTGGTCGAAAGCAAAGCTAGGAATAGGGGCAGCAGAGGATGCCTGGTCAGGATCTGAACCATGTGAAAAGTGCTGTGCGCTCAGAGTGTGGGAAGGTGCGGAGGCCACAGACTCGAAGGAGTCTGGAGCAAGTGAGTGTGCAGGTGACTCCGCAGCGGGAGCATCTGCGAGCAGTAAAAGTCCTCCGTCGGCTATAAGGGCCTCGCCCTCCTCATCGTCCTCTAGGAGATCATCGTCAAACAGATCAATATCGCCATCAGCATCGGCGTCAAGAAGCAAATCGTAAGCAAGATAAACAACTAAGGGTATGGGAGCAGGGATCTCTACAAGCGGTAAGTCCCCAATAAGAGGGCCATCAGCGAGCTCATCAGCCTCGTCAGGTAGCGCGAAGGGCTGAAAGTCGTCCTCGTCCGTGCTAGTAACGTCCGACGTGTGCACCTCGTGCTCTGAAGATGCTAGGTCATCTGATACTATAGGTCTAGGGCCTGTGGTGTCTGAGTCGCCAGTGCCGGGCGAGTCCATGTGTCTGTAACATAAACACAAATATGCACAAATAATCAGTCATACAATCAGGTAAACACATTAGTCACCAAGTAAGAAATCACATAATTCTCCTAGTCCCACTAGCCTCCCAGTCTCCTAGACTGACACTCCTAGGCCCACTAGCCAAATTCCTCCCAGTCTCTAAGACTGCTCTATCATCTACCTCGACCTCTTAGATCGAGCCTCGGCCTCCAAGACCGAGCCTCAGCCTCCATGACTGAGCCTACTCTGCCTAGTCTTACTAGCCATCTACCTCGATCTCTTAGATCGAGCCTCGGTCTCCAAGACTGAGCCTCAGCCTCCAAGATTGAGCCTACTCTTCCTAGTCTCACTAGCCATCTACCTCGATCTCTTAGATCGAGCCTCGGTCTCCAAGACCGAGCCTCAGCCTCCAAGACTGAGCCTAAAAATAATATATAAAATGTGCTCAACATTTGTTTGTAAAAACGTTTTGGATCTGGACTTAAGTGGTATGCAGTAAAAATGTTTTCGTGAGAGCCCTAGTGATCATAGTCTAGACTCGAGAAGGAATCCTAGTTCGCTATGATCAGAGCTCTGATACCAAGCTGTCACACCCTGGCTTTGCGGAAGCGTGGTTAATTTGGTGTGACTTCTTAATACCATAGCTTAATCATAACAAAGCTATATGAAATAAAATCATGCAAGATCATCCATTTAATTAAGTTTTAAAAACCAAATACAACAACATTGTTTTAACGAAAACACATCCTAAAAACATTGTTCAACAAACATAACATAAACACAGTTTAAGGACTGTGACTTGTCCAGGAAAGAGTCACATCCCTAAACCCGGATGACCTCGAAAATAGTGCAGCGGGAAAACGTGTCATACCGCGCCAGATCCTTTAATTCCCTGAAATACATGTAAGTTGAAAAATCAACAATAATGTTTAGCGAGTTCATGCGTAAGTGAGTAAATAAACCTTTGTATGTATAAAAATCCTGGTATGTAGCAATTAAGGAAAAGAGATCACCAATGGTTTGCAAGGCCATTGATATGTGTGAAGTGCAAGTAGGAAGACTCAAACCTAGCGGATTTATGCGTTGGGCACAAAGTCACCCCGAGGTCCGTACTGTTGGGCCTGGGGCTGGGCTCGCTACACCCAGATAGATCTACCGCTCCTGTCCCTCGGTCCTACCCTGAGGATTAATGGCCTCAAGTTTCCGCCTACCCACTCACATGATCTAAGTAGTAAACCTCCTTACGCTAACCATACCATGTATAAAGTACTCATAAATATAGTAACATGTATTTCACCCCCGCAGTTTAGAAAACTGAAAACAGTTAAGAGAAAAGGGGGACATGAACTCACAGCGGTGCGTCTCTACCAAGTATGTCTCCAAGTCAAGCAGCTGTGCAACGACCTACATGTACTAACTCTATTAGACGGACGGCCATGCCTTAGCTTTATGGTTTAAGTTTTGGGAAATAGTTAGACAACTATTTCGTGTTTACATTCTGTGCATACTTGGTAATTATTTTTCCTTCCCAAGGATGGGGGATTTAATACATGTGTGTTCGTATATCTTTGAAATATATTATTAAGTCTCACTTAATATATATTTATTCCTAACTCCAAAATATAATTATTTTTCTCAAAAATATTATATTTTCTATTATATAAGATTTTCCCAAAATAATACCTTAACAAAAATACGTGTTCATAAATATTTCCGTAAAATGCGTAAGTTACGTTTTAACGATCGAGTGGTAATAATAATTACCGGTGTAACTTATATGTTTATCGTGAAAGTGTTCATATTATTTTGGATTCGTTAACGTTTGATAATATTATTTTTACCCTAAAAATAATATTTATACACTTCACAAAATAATTGACAAGTGACGTTGTGAAAAATGTATTTACTAAATATATATTTATCACGTTTAATTTTGTGAAAATCCCACCCCCCATATTTGTAAATAAAGTTGTGGCGAAACTTATATTTTGAAAACATGTCGAAAAGTATTTCTAACACTTATAGTGAAAATAATTCTAAGTGTTAGGTTTTTGGAAAAATTTCGCCAGAGTTTCCTCTGTAACTGGAGGTGGCCACGCTTTCAAGCGTATCATTTTCTTTTATAAATCAAATCAACAATTTTCTTATTCAATCAAAACAATATTCAACGCATCAACTAGTTATTAAACATGTAAATCGCAAAAATTACATGAACTTGTAGTTTTTCCAAAACTATGGTGTAAATCCCATCACTTTTAACGGATCTTTATATAAAGCAATCAGATCTCGTAAAAACCTTGCTTTTAAAGAAATCTCGTCTTTACATCCTCTTGTAAATTTTACAAAAATTGTTATTTTGTCGAAACTTTGTGCTACACAAGTGTTTACACACTTGTGTGTTCTAAAAATCATTCTTGTTAACGTAAGATCCATCTTTAGGAAAACATGATTTCTTTTATACTTGGTTCCTTGAAAATACCACTTGTAGATCCGTAGATCTACTAGTTTTAAACACTATTTTGTAAGTAAAATCACTTTTACACAAGTTCATGATTCGCGTGTGGTAGAGTTTCATCTTTTAACCCTTGTTACTTCCGAAACATCCTTATGTCATGATCTATGATCACGACCAATCCGGGTTAAATGATGATCCGAGCTACCACAACATAGATCGGGTCCAAATAACCACACAAATCAAACACTACAAGATTTACACAACAAACAAGCTTTTAACCATCAATATTAGTGTTTTTAGTGGACTTTTATGTGCCATCTTGTAAGATTACGAGTTTTAACCGTTACAAGTCATATTAACCATCTTAAAATAGTTCGAGAAGGTGATTTAAGCAACTTACTACTAGCTCGAGGCTAGGGAAGAATCTAGACACAAAAAGAGTGGATAAAAGCAAGAGAGTGAGGTCCTTTAAGCTCCGAGTGCACCAAGCCTTCTTATATGTGATCCTTGATACTTGTATGGACTTGGAATGTGAAGATCAAAATCGAAAATATGATGGATGGATATAGGGGATCTCGGCCGAAGCCTTTGAGAGAGAGAGGGAGTGTTTGAGAGTTGAGTTGTGAATGTTATGATCATATGTGCAAATCTATGTTTTTATAGACAATTAACAAGTGCTTTATCCACAAGTCCTTATGTCTCCTTGATATTAAACATTAGGGATTATTATAATCAAGATGGTACAAGTTATGGTCACAATGTGACTGAAATCGGCCAGGGGGGGGGGGTTCTTGGTTGGATTTCAAGTGTTAGTTAGATAATAGTTAGGTTAGATTAGTTAAGTTAGGGATTAACTCGGTTAGTAGTGCGTTGTGCTTTATGGCGGGTGTTAGGGCATTCAGGGACCCCAACTGGCTCAGAAAAAGACAAATAATGTTAATGACAATATTTTCATGTTCCGGGTATAGTCCGGTTGTTCGGTTGGATAGTAATCCGTTAAAGCGCTTAACAAAGCTTTAGAGTGTCGTTAATACCATTTTTAGCGACACAACTTATTCCCGACACTTTGGAATGTGTCTAGTAATATTTTTCTCATATTTTGGCACTTTATTAATTAGCTAGAAGCTGAATTGTTTATTAAAGTGCTGAGTTTTGTGCATAGTGTACATTTTAGGCACATCCAGTCATTGTAACTTATTCCTAGAGACGCAGTTCTACAACCCTTGTATCCCTACACTCACCACTAGTGTAGTAAAATATTTCTGGCTCATACAGGCCTTAGAGGCAGTGTCTGCCTGATGCTGGCTTTATCAGCATGTTCAATAGGTTATCCGTTTATGGTGCTACTGTGCTTTTGTGCATCATGTTTGTCACTAAGGTTCAGTATGTAAATAATGTAGTGACGGTATGTAAAGTATGATGCAGGAATATGCATGTATCAGCATTCAAGTAGCAGTTTGTTCACAAGTTCAAGTAAGCACAGTAATCAAGCAGTAATTAATTATTAATTAAGTCGTACGGATACCTGGTTTAGTGAGGGTTGTCACAGAAATCGGCGAACCTTGTATATAGAATCCGAATCTTGAACCTCTTAATTGTTAGGATGATTAGTTAGCCGGTTCAAGCTCCGTTTCTACCGGTTGTAAGGTTTTGAGTGTAAAAGGTTGAAGAAAGTTGGAAATCATTCATAAAAATGTTAAGATTCTTACAAATCTTAGTTCGTTTATGTGGAAACCGGTCAGATCTAAGCTATTCATGGTTGAATGAGGCCAAAGTTTGGTGTTCTTCAAGAACACCATGATGACATCACCCAAGAACACTTAGATCTTGGTGATTTCATGGTTAGAAATCAAGTTTTGAAAGATAGAAAGGTGTAGAATCATGCAATGATAAAAAACGTACAAGAATTAGAGTGAAAACTTACCGGATTTGAGAGAAATCTGAGAAAAAGGTGAAGGAGAAGGCTGGTTCGGTCAGAGCTTTCCAAAAATAGAAAGTGTGACAATGACAGCCCTATTTATAGGCTCCAAAAGAGGAAAGTGGCAGCCGATCGGCCAGGAGCTCCGATCGAATGGGCTGCTCGATCGGCTAGGAAGATGCTAGCCAGTCGGCTGGCCTGCTCATTCAGGATGCCTCCTGTTCGATCCGCGACCCACTTTGAGTATTTCGCGACGATTTTCGATGTTCGATTTTGATGGACGACGATATGAATACGATAGAGTTCCTAGCCAAATTACTTTTAGTCCCAACTACTATATCTAACATACAATCTTCTATAAGTCACGTTTCGATGTCGGTTTCGATTGAGTTCGATTGCTTTTCGAGTTTCGATTCGATTTTCGTTTGATTCGCTTGAATTCCACACCAAACAAATAAGTAAACACGCACAAGTAACACATAAGGCACACACACACGTATAATAACACCAGAGTTCGCATAATTCGAGTCTCGAGTTTGATTGATGAATCGATTAACTTGATTGTTGGTTGATTAACTTTATCGCATTGTTACTTCCTACTATTCACAGTCGTAAATCGGTCGCATTGATTAAACATTCGATCACTTCATTTAGACAACACTTACTCCACATAATACAAAAAGTAAAAAGAAACATTAACAGTCAAAGAATTCAAAGTTGACTTGGACTTTGACTTTGACATTCGAAAACACGGGGTGTTACAGCCTCCCCTTGTTTAGGGAATTTCGTCCCGAAATTAGGCTCGAAGCTGCACATCGCCGTGAGTCGTTTGACCAATTTGACGCTTCAGATCTATTTAAACAACTGCGGGTACTTGGCCTTCATGTCGCCTTCGAGTTCCCAAGTGAACTCCGCGCCTCGTTTGCCCTCCCATCGGACTTTCACGATAGGGATGCGTGAGCGCCTGAGTTGCTTGGTTTGGCGATCCATGATTTCGACAGGCTTTTCCACGAAGTGTAAGGTTTCGTTGCCCTGAAGATCGTCGAGTGGCACGATTAGATCATGATCAGCAAGGCATTTTCGGAGGTTAGAGATGTGGAAAGTCGGGTGGACGTTACTGAGTTCCTCCGGTAGTTCGAGTCTGTAGGCGACTTTTCCGATCCTTTCCAGAATCCTAAAAGGTCCAACATATCGAGGCGCCAGTTTCCCTTTCTTGCCGAATCTGACTACACCCTTCCAAGGGGATAACTTTAGGAGTACGTAGTCGCCAACGTCAAATTCAAGGGGCTTGCGTCTCCTATCGGCGTAACTTTTCTGTCTGTTCCGAGCTTTCACCAAGTTGTCTCGAATCTGGTGGATTTTGTCAGTCGTTTCTTGTAGAATCTCGGGACCGGTTAGTTGTGAGTGACCGATCTCGTGCCACACAATAGGCGATCGACATCTTCTACCATACAAAGCCTCGAAAGGTGCCATTTGGATGCTGGCATGATAGCTGTTATTGTACGAGAATTCCACCAATGGCAGGTGTTTGTTCCAACTACCACCAAAATCTATGACACACGCTCGGAGCATGTCTTCAAGAGTACGGATCGTTCTTTCAGTCTGTCCGTCGGTTTGAGGATGGAATGCAGTACTCAGATTAAGCGACGTACCAAGGGCCGCTTGAAACGTTTCCCACAATCGCGAAGTGAACCGAGCGTCACGATCTGAAATGATGTCACGAGGCGTACCATGATTACAAATGATCTCGTCGGTCTAGATTTGGGCTAGTCGTTCCACCTTATAGTCTTCTCGTATCGGAAAAAAGTGGGCTGATTTCGTTAGACGATCAACTATAACCCAAATACTGTCGTGACCTGATGGCGTGGGCGGGAGTTTTGTTATGAAATCCATAGCTATACTCTCCCACTTCCATATAGGTATCGGCGGTTGTTCGAGTAAGCCAGAAGGTCTTTGATGTTCAGCCTTGACTCTTGCGCAAGTTAAGCAACTTCCAACGTAGAGGGCGATATCTCGATTCATGCCCGGCCACCAGTACTTATAACGAAGGTCCTGGTACATCTTATCTGCACCGGGATGAATAGAATACCGGGATTTGTGGGCTTCATTCATGATAATCTTTCGCAATTCGGTCCGCCTAGGGATCCAAATTCGGTCCAGATAATAGAATATCCCATCGGATTTGCTTACTAACTGAGCTCCATCGTGATAGATCCTTTATTTCTTCAATGTACGCTCGTTAAAGCAAGCATGTTGAGCTTCGCGGATAAGGGTTTCGAGATTGTGCTGGGCTTGGATGTTTCTGGTACTGAGCACGTAACTCTTTCTGCTGAGCGCGTCGGCAACCACATTCGCCTTGCCTGGGTGATAACGAATCTCACAGTCGTAATCGTTGAGAAGTTCTACCCATCGGCGTTGACGCATATTAAGTTCCCTTTGATTAAAGATGTGTTGTAGACTACTGTGATCAGTGTAGATTATACACTTAGTGCCATACAGGTAGTGTCGCCAAATCTTCAATGCAAAGACAACCGCGCCTAGCTCGAGGTCATGGGTTTTATAGTTCTTCTCGTGGATCTTGAGCTGTTGAGATGCGTAAGCTATAACCTTGTCTCGTTGCATGAGGACACAGCCAAGACCAAGGTTAGAAGCATCACAGTAGACAATGAAATTGTCGCTTCCGTCGGGCAGCGTAAGAATCAGAGCGTTGCACAGCATATGCTTGAGGGTTTGAAAAGCAGTCTCTTGTGCGTTTCCCCACACAAAAGGCTTGTCCTTATGAGTAAGGGCGGTAAGCGGCACAGCGATTTTGGAGAATCCCTCAATGAATCGTCGATAGTAGCCCGCTAATCCGAGAAAAGAACGAACTTCTGACGGGTTCTTAGGCGTAATCCAGCTTTTGACGGCTTCAATCTTCGCGGGGTCGACATGGATGCCCTGACTATTCACGATGTGACCCAGAAACTGAACCTCCTCCAACCAGAATTCGCACTTGGAGAATTTAGCGTAGAGTCGGTTCCCCTGGAGTAACTCGAGAACCAAACGTAGATGTTGCGCGTGTTCGGCTTTCGTTCTGGAATATATCAAGACATCGTCGATGAACACGATGACGAAACGGTCAAGATAAGGCTTACACACGCGATTCATCAGGTCCATAAAAACCGCGGGTGCGTTGGTTAGACCAAAGGGCATAACAACAAATTCGTAATGGCCATAGCGGGTTCGAAAAACGGTTTTGGGGATGTCTTCCTCTTGAATCCGCAATTGATGGTAGCCTGAGCGTAAGTCGATCTTCGAGAAACATGATGCGCCTTGTAGCTGATCAAACAAATCGTCGATTCGGGGCAAGGGGTATCGGTTCTTGATGGTTAGCTTATTCAATTCCCGATAGTCGATGCACATCCGGAACGATCCGTCCTTCTTTTTGACGAAAAGGACTGGCGCGCCCCAAGGAGAGGTGCTTGGGCGAATAAAGCCTTTTTCGAGTAATTCCTGGAGTTGGTTCAAGAGTTCCCTCATTTCGGATGGTGCGAGTCGGTAAGGGGCTTTGGCAACGGGGTTAGCTCCAGGAATGAGGTCGATACGAAAATCGATATCACGACTTGGTGGTCGTCCGGGAAGATCATCAGGGAACACCTGAGGAAATTCACGAACCACTGGGACGTCTTTGACTTCAACTTTCTTTTTCTTTTCCTTCTCCGCTACTACAATGTTGGCCAAGAAGGCTCGGTATGCCTTGCGGAGATACTTGTTGGCTTGGATGCATGACATAAGCTTGAGACCTTTCGATGCTGTTTCACCGTACACACACAATAGATCACCATTCACGAGCGAGAATCGAATCATCTTTTCGAAGCACACAACTTCAGCATGGTTTTCGCGAAGAAAGTCCATGCCTATTATGACATCAAAGCTTCCGAGTTGCATTGGAATAAGGTCAATTGGAAAGATGTGATTGTTGAGTTCGAGAGTACAATCACGGAGTACTGAATTAACGGCAATAGTTCTTCCCGTAGCGACTTCGACTTCGAATGGCGAGGACAGATAAGAGCGCTTACGACTAAGGAGCTTCTCGAATTCAAACGACACAAAGCAGTTATCGGCTCCAGTATCAAACAAACATGATGCAAAAATACCATTCACAAGGAACGTACCATTAACCACGTTGTTATCCGCCTGAGCCTGACAGGCATTGATGTTGAAGGTTCGGGCATGGGCTGCTTGCTACTGTTGTTGCTGCTGGGGCTCTTGCTTGACCACCCTGTTCGGGCACCTGTTTGCAAAGTGGTTAGGGTCACCACATGCAAAGCAGACTCGAGTATTGGCTGCTGGTGCTTGAGCTGCTTGTTGGCCTTGAGGGGCAGGGAGTAGCGCTTGGTTGACAGTGGCTTGAACTGGGGCTTAACGGGGACCATAGCGACAGTTCGCAGTGAAATGACCGTAAAGGTTGCAGTAAGCGCAAAAACGACAGGCTAGACCCACCGGGTGATGATACGAACACGTTGGGCAGAGTGGGTGAGGGCATGTGTATGCACGCTTCGCTAGCGGTGCATTGATCACTGGAGCTGAGCGGTGCTGTTGCTGCTGTTGAGCTGGTACAGCTTGTAGAGGAGCAGCAGCGGTTGTCACAGCACAGTTCTTGTTGCTGGAGCTGTTGTTGTTGTGCTTCTTCTTTCTCCTCGATGACTTGGAGGATTGAGCAGATGAGTCGGTGGGTGCTGCGGTGGCTTGGTGCAGAGACTTGGTTTGCTTATCCCAAAAACCAGACTTTACTCACTTGTCATTGATCTCAGCGGCGAGTAGGTAGGTTTCTTCGATCGTTGCTGGCTTGGCGGCGTGAACAAAGTCGGCTACACAGTCGGGCAGGGCTCGAATGTACTTCTTGATGGCTTGATCTGAGGTCTTGACTTGATCGGGACAAATGATGCTAAGCTGCGTGAAGCGAGCAGTGAGAGCAGCGTTGTCTCCATCCTTCTGCTTGATTACCCAGAACTCGTCCTCTAGCTTTTGGTGTTCATGAGGAGGGCAGAATTTGTCGATCATAATTGCCTTCAATTCCTCCCATGTTGTCTCATAAGCTGCATCATTTTCGCGCTTGTTTCGTTCGGCCGTCCACCAGTCTAGAGCACGGGACTGGAAGACGCCTGTAGCATTGAGAGTGCGGAGATGTTTAGGACATCCGCTCTGGCGCAGAGTGACTTCGACTGAGTCGAACCAGTGAAACATGGCTGTAGGACCATCTTCGCCAGTGAACTCTTTTGGTCCGCATGCTTTGAACTGCTTGAAGCTGAAAGCAGCCTTGCTTGAATCCTTAGGGTTTTCAGCTCGGGATTCTTCAGACGTTTTGCTGGCATTTTCATACACCTCACTCAAGGCTTTCGCCACTTGCTTGGAGATGATAGCAGCGAGGCGTCGGTCTCTCTTTTCTTGGCGAGTCAGACGGTGTCGGGATCCAGACGACGACATGGTCTGCATTAGACATCGTCACGAGACTCAACACAACAAAATCGAATCTCACCTCACACGTCTACTACTATCTAAAGCTTAGAATCACGTCGAATTACGTACATATAAGCACAGGATCACAGATGCGCATAATCATGGAGCACAGAAGCACATAGAGCACATAGGTCACAAAAGCACACAAGCACGTAGAGCACAAAACACAGAAGCACATAAGTACCTAGGTATTTAATCACAGAAGCAGTCAGAAAACAGAAACCTATCCTTCAAAGCTCGTGTGTCGTTCGGATAGCATATCGAATAACATCGTATAGTATAGCCTAACTTAATCGTATAGCATAACGTAGTGTGATATCGTCTAGGTTTGCGATAACTGGATGTCGATTTGAGATAGAACATCAAATGCGAGTCGTGTGTGTTGACCGAAATGACAGCAAAATCGAATAATGCCCCAAATATAAACACGTAAACAGACAAGCACACAGAAACACATAAAATAAACGAGTCATCAGAGTACGCGGCTGCGGTTCTCAGAATCGAAACACATAAAAATCGAGAGGTAGATTGTCTGCGGCTACTAAACATCGACTACCCAAAGCGATTCGACTATTCGCAACGGACATGTTGTCACTTTCAACGTTCGGGCTTGTGTCCTTGCCTCGATTCTTGGGCATTGGACACGTATTCCCTAGGTCATACTTTGTGAGTTCAGGTCGTTGGAGTCCATCGAGGCCTTGGTGAGATAAATAAAGTCCAGAACAAACTGCCAAGGTTAGGGTTGCACCCCTTGGCTTAGCAATTTCTTCCTTGTTTTAAGAAAATTTAAGGAGAATTTTCATCAAAATGAGGGTTTCACTCCTGATTCGGTATAATTCTCCTTATGTGTAATTGAAAATATTAGGTTAAGCATGAGTAAATGGATAAAATCATCATAAGTCAGCTAATTTTGTTGGGAGTTTGCAGTCTTCACACCTATTCCTGACTGAATTGCCTGACTTTAATTGGGAATTCGAGTGCAGTGATAGCGAAGGATTGCAGAATAAGGCACATAAACTTGGTCTGTTGGTTCCTAACAATAGTCTAGGTCTCTAAGACAGCGACCCGGACTAGGTCGTGTCTAACCTAATTCCCTATAGTTATGGCTCTGATACCAATCTGTCACACCCCAACTGATGGCAGAATCATCGGGGCATGGCACTGAGCGAAACAGATTGTTCAGAAGTTTCCATAACAACTATTCATACAATCCAGTTAATGATACGTCCCATACCGTATCCCGAATAAACAAATATGTCATTACAGATAACATCCAAACAAGAAATTCCGTTCCGACAACTCAGATTCAAATATTATTACAGCAATTATTTATCTGCTTCTAGACCCCTATTCTGTTGACTTTCTGGCTGTATTGCCAGAGGACAAGATCTACAGACAACTATGCCCCAGACGCTTGTTCCTGGCAGACAACCATTTGTTAGGGGCTTCTAGAAACTTATTCTAGCCTCGCTTTCCTAGCAAATAAGCATCCTAAATACCTGTCACATACGTTAAAATAAAGTCAATACATATAATGTAAAGGTGAGCATACAAGTTTGATAATAGCATATAGAGTTTGAATAGTTTACGCGTAACCAGCACGTACACAGAGGAAAACGAAGCATGTTAATTGTCGACATGGATCTATCGATACCAATGACTGCGGGTTGACCGTCCGAGACGGTTCGCAATACATGATTACCACCGTAATCCATGCAAGTAATTGTCCTTAACAACCCCCGTGTGAACGGGTGCTGAGTCGAAACTATAGTACTACGTTGCTAAGGCAGGTAGACAGCATTCCACGTGCAAACACAATCAACAAGCATTCATTAAGTCACGTAATACATGCATATTGGTTAGCGTTCAAATAGTTTGAGTAGGGTGATCGATTGTATTTTGATATAAGCAACGTATGTAACACCCAAAAGTGCTAAAAACAAAAGGGGATCGAGTATACTCACAGTGATTGGTTGTGGATTGAAGGGAGCGCTGGGAGTAGGGTTAGCCTAAATAGTTCGATAGCATAACAATGAGTAACGTGGAAACGTAAACAAGTGCGGATGGATCGAACAGGCTGGTCGATCGAACGGCAGGTTCGATCGAACGGGCTGTTCGATCGGCTGGTATGTCTGTTGAACAGTCCTGTTCGATCGGCCGGTAGGCTCGATCGGCTGGGCCATTCGAGTGGATTGTTTCTTCCTCTGGTGTGTTTGTGTATGATGGTTTGAACTTTTGAAGTTTTCGTTGTAGTATATGAGAACACTAAAATGTCCTTACCTTTCAGGTCGATCGATCGATCGGTCCGTTCGATCGGCCGACTTAACCGATCGGCTGGGAACTTTAGAAGTGATTCTCAACAGGATGTCGCTCGATCGAACAGACTGTTCGATCGGCTGGCATTCCCTACTACGAACGAGTTGTAAAATCAATTGAGTGTTGAAGCATAGTATCTCATGATACGAAGAGTAATGTTTACCAATCGAGTAGCATACTCGATCAAACATCAATTCGTCAATAGCATACTTCGTAAAGTTTGAAAAATGTGAGACCATGTGCTAGCCGATCAGCTGGCCCGGTCGATCGGCTGGTATATCCGATCGGCTGGGCTGTTTGAACAGCCTAGCCGTTCGGACAGCATTTCTGACCTGGTCGGCCTTCGTCTAACACTTGGCTGTTTGATTATTCGTCATGCTTTTAAGGTAACTTGATGACGAGTTAAACTGTAGAACGTGGGTTCTTACTTGTTGCATCGGTTCGGACAGGAATCACCCAAATCCGGCCGGTGAACTGCTCGGAACGGTAAGTCGACGTTTAACCCGAAATCGGCGAACCTTGTATATAGAATCCGAATCTTGAACCTCTTAACTGTTAGGATGATTAGTTAGCCGGTTCAAGCTCCGTTTCTACCGGTTGTAAGGTTTTGAGTGTAAAAGGTTGAAGAAAGTTGGAAATCATTCATAAAAATGTTAAGATTCTTACAAATCTTAGTTCGTTTATGTGGAAACCGGTCAGATCTAAGCTATTCATGGTTGAATGAGGCCAAAGTTTGGTGTTCTTCAAGAACACCATGATGACATCACCCAAGAACACTTAGATCTTGGTGATTTCATGGTTAGAAATCAAGTTTTGAAAGATAGAAAGATGTAGAATCATGCAATGATAAAAAAACGTACAAGAATTAGAGTGAAAACTTACCGTAGTTGAGAGAAATCTGAGAAAAAGGTGAAGAAGAAGGCTGGTTCGGTCAGAGCTTTCCAAAAATAGAAAGTGTGACAATGACAGCCCTATTTATAGGCTCCAAAAGAGGAAAGTGGCAGCCGATCGGCCAGGAGCTCCGATCGAATGGGCTGCTCGATCGGCTAGGAAGATGCTAGCCGGTCGGCTGGCCTGTTCGATCAGGATGCCTCCTGTTCGATCCGCGACCCACTTTGAGTATTTCGCGACGATTTTCGATGTTCGATTTCGATGGACGACGATATGAATACGATAGAGTTCCTAGCCAAATTACTTTTAGTCCCAACTACTATATCTAACATACAATCTTCTATAAGTCACGTTTCGATGTCGGTTTCGATTGAGTTCGATTGCTTTTCGAGTTTCGATTCGATTTTCGTTTGATTCGCTTGAATTCCACACCAAACATATAAGAGCATTCACATCCATTCCATCAAATAATGTGTGTGGAGTTTTTATAATGTAAAAAGTATAAAAAGTGGTTGTGAGTGGAGGAGAGAGAAAATGTTACTGTTCATCTGTATATTTGGGGGGACACTGTTCACCCCATATAATTTTTTAATATATTTTGAAAGTGGTTGTGAGTGAAGGAGAGAGAAAAGGTAATGATAAAGGTATAAAAAATATTATTTAATTGAAAATGAGAGAGAAAATGTAGTGTATTTTAGTGTAATTTAGGGTGAAAATATAGTGGAATGGATGTGAGTGCTCTAAGTAAACACGCACAAGTAACACATAAGGCACACACACACGTATAATAACACCAGAGTTCGCATAATTCGAGTCTCGAGTTTGATTGATGAATCGATTAACTTGATTGTTGGTTGATTAACTTTATCGCATTGTTACTTCCTACTATTCACAGTCGTAAATCGGTCGTATTGATTAAACATTCGATCACTTCATTTAGACAACACTTACTCCACATAATACAAAAAGTAAAAAGAAACATTAACAGTCAAAGAAGTCAAAGTTGACTTGGACTTTGACTTTGACTTTGACATTCGAAAACACGGGGTGTTACACTTAACGTAGACAATGGTGGACGCCTAGCTACATGTCACTGTCCCTAACTAGATAGGTATTACAAATAATATTCGTTAAGTGGTTCCTTGTGAAGTAACTCTTTACTTAAGCAAGTACTAAGGCCATGGAAACCTTATATGGTATCCCTTATATCTAGAACATTTGTTAAACATAAGGCATGCATGAGCATTCATTCTCATAAGTTGTTTAACTATTCTTGTTATCGTTCTTTAATTTGAAGTGGTCTAACAAACCACTCTTAGTTTGAGTGTGACCACGCAATAACACTAGTTCTCATAAACGAGGGCGCCAGAATGTTCAACTCCATTTTGCAAGGGAGAACAAAATCCCTTTGGCAACATACAAATCCCACTTAACTTCATATTTATTCCCAATCAAACACCCTTATTAGTGCCTTGCACAGGAGCAACCTTAGATAAGATCCAAGAACAACCTTTGATTAGTTCTCATATGTTCCTCGGGTTTAAGGATAGAGGGATCATTACCAGTTTCACTTTCAAAAGAATTTATGACTATGATCCACGAAGATCGTTTTCAAGTGAGTTACGTCCGATACCATTGGTTTTACATGTAAAAAACTCATAAAAATCATTTTTACATAATTTTTTCGGAGCTTTTACAACATGTAGAAGCCGTTCAAATAAAAAAAATACTATATTTTTGTAGAATTTTTTTTTCAATTGTTTTTAAACTTGTTTTTTTTATTCTTTATTTTTATATAAAAAACTCCATAAAAGATTTTATGAAAAATGAATATTTTATATATGTATAAAGGTTTATCTACTTGGCTGCTACTTATATATTCTCTCTCACTTTGAATGGGCCATGTAATAATGGGCTTATGAAAAAGAAACGAAGACCAAGTGAAAATAAAGTTTAAATACCAACCCACAAACAAAGCCCATCACAGGCCACAGAGTACAGACTACAGACTGTATAAAGAACAAGAAAAAAAAGTATATTCAGTGGCGGACCTAGGTGAAGCCCAGGGTGGGCGCGCACACCCCTTGAATAAAAAAATAGTGTATTTTTTAGGTATAAACCCGACCGCACCCCCTGAAAATGTGATTGAACCACTCATTCGCACCCCAACAAATAATTTATGGGTCCGCCACTTAGTATATTATCCATTTATCATTCGATTGGATTTGGACGATGTGCAATCAGATACGTGAAAACTAAACTAAAAACGACATGTTCGAAAAATATTATTCGGTTAAGTGTGGTTTATTTAACAAACGTGGCATACCATATAATAAAAATCACTAACAAGACACTAGCAAAATGTCACACTAAGTTACGATGAAATAACAATCGTGGCATATCATATAATAAAAATCACTAGCAAGACGCTAGCAATGTCAAACTAAGTTAAGATGAAAAATTGAAAAACAACAAACAACACCAATCTACCCGAAACATATGTTACACTATTCCCACTATTATATACACACCCTATTTTCATAATGTATGGCTTTAAGCTTGTCTAAAAACTCATTAATCAACATGTTCCAAAAATCGTCAACATAATCAGAATCCATTATATTAAGATAGATCAGAAAGAAGATATTTTAAATACGAGGATACCCCTAACTAAAAAATTATAATACTTGATTTTAGTAAAATTTAATTTTTTATAAGCCTAAACATTTTACAACCCGAAAATTTGTAGAATAATTAAGCCCGAATGATAAAATAAGCCAAAAATTAACCGAAAGAAAACCCAAAATATAATTGTTAAAGTTAGCCCAAAACCCAAAACAATAAAAAAAATTGGGATATCCCTAAATTAATGGGCTAGCTCCGCCTAAAGATGGGCATAATAACTGGTTCCAAACCCGACCCGGTAGACCCGGCCTGGAACCGGTTCCAGTTCCTATCGCCTTATTGAAGAACCGGTTCCGGATTAAAAAAACTCGTAGGTTCTTACCCGGTTCCACTTTTTATAAAAAAAAATTGATAAGTACCCGGTTCCTACCCGGAACCGGTTTCTCCATAACCAATTGAGACCCGATGCATTAAATTCTAGACGATGTAATGGTGGAATCGATTCCTAGCAGTTTCAACCAATCTTTTCATACAACACAAAGTTTTTATTAAAACCGGTTACATTACATTAAATCCAACATTACATAAAACACTAAACATTCGAAGAACCAGTTTCGGATACTTCACCAGCTTCATTTTTCTTCGCCTTTTTAACCGGACAATGACGACCGGTGTGTTTTTTAGCGTCGAGTTGGCCGTAGCCTTCATGAACTTGCCGCAAGCTTTGCACCGTGCCATCTCATGGCTATCGCTCATTAAGTACAAATCAAAGTGCTTCCAAACTTGGGGGTTTATTTTGGTTTCCAAAACCATGACTACTTCATCGTTGCACGCCATAACGAGCTTTGACGATATAGATTAGAAGGTGTAACTTGAAACCGATTATGTATTTTTTGAGTAGGAGTAACTTATGTTTGAAGGTGATATGTGTGTATATATATATATAGAAACGGGATCAGGAGAAAACACTCAAAAGTGTGAGAACGGTGAGAACGCTTCCTCGCCCAACACGTGTCACGCCGCTTAGAAAAGGGCGGATGGGCTTTTTTGTCCTTCCATCTTCTGCTTTTCCTGTTCCGCTTTTTCCCAATGTTGTTTTAATTTTTGGTTTTTGAGAATTTTGGCGTTAACCAAATTCAATAATTAATAGCGTTTTAATGGTTCCATTGTATCAACATTTTGGCGTTTATGGCGTTTATTCACAACGTATGCCATTGGAGCCCAGGGGGTAGGAAATCTATTCGAATGGCGTGTTTGAAGGGGTTTTAAACAAGATGGCTCATTGTTCTATTATTTTTATAAACATTTTGGTGTTTGGGTTATCTTGGCGTTTTACAATTGTTGGATTATATTTCAGCCACAGTAAAAAATAATAATACAAGCGAAGAAAATAAATTAAAAATGCTAATCGGATCTCTCTTCACAATATTCACTGTCATCAGTCTCTCTGTTGTTTAATAGTACAAGAACTGACACCAAAATATGGTGTTTTATGTAAAACTTAACAAACCCATCGGTTGATTATTTTGCCTGCTCATCTGTTGTAGTGGCTTTTTTTCTGGATGTTTGGGGACATAGATCTATGACGTGTGGGTGTGTTTTTCGCTTTTTCTTCATGCTGATCTTCTCCTCATCCAATCCTTCTTCAAGAACAAAAAATACAAAATGCCATATGACTGGCATTAGTATCTTTTTCTTGAAGTTTTGTCCATCTCATGCAGCAAAATCTTACTGAGTTACTTGCCTCCCTAACAATTCATTCAGTGAAACTTGACGAATAACAATACTGAATATCCAAGAAAGCATATTAGCCATCTTGATTTTTTTGGCGTTTTACAGTGAGTGGTATTTTAGTAGTATTGGAGTTTGTTTTTTTTTTTTTTTTTGGTTTGATCAAATGGAAGTTGCTGAGATGTATCGTTTTATAGGATCTCTTTTTGGTGCGTAAGTTAGGCAGTGCGTTATTATAATAAAGTATTCGTCTTTTCAGTTACTGTTTGTAATTTTTTTTTTTTTGACAAGCTTTATCTCTGAAGTCTGTAACACGTCCCATCTTTCAAGTTTGGCGTTTTAGATTCTAATATAATAAATTTTCCCTATCTTCAGTTTTTCTGATTTGAAGTTACTGTTTCTAGTTACATTTTCAAGTTTATTTTTTATTTTTTATTTTTTTGTGTTTTTTATAATACTTTTTTAAACTAATTTTATTATAGTTTGGGAGTTTTTGGTGGGGGCGTTTTAACTGGATGGTATCGTTTAAAGAAGCATTTTGGCTGTTTTGGCGTTTGTATTATATATGGCGTTTTATTATATACCACAATCAACTGAAAAGGAAAATAAACAAAAAAAGAATACACAAAAAAGAAATTTATAATACTTGTCCAAAGTCATTTTATGATGGTTTGATAAACGCCAAAGGTGTAAGACATTTGCTTTTTTGGCGTTTTTATTAGATATGTCGTTGTTTATTAAATAACAATCAACTGAAAAAGAAAATTAAACAAAATAAATATTGATCTTCAAATCTTCACTGTCACCAGTCTCTTTCTTCTTTTGAAGCATCTTCACTGGCTGTTTCGACTTTCGTATGAATTCAGCCTCTTTTTCTATAATTTTTGTCCATCTCATGCAGCAAAAATGTTATTGATTTTATACTTTTTCAGCCAAAATGTTATCTTTTTTGGCGTTTTACCGATAAAAAGAACGCCACATAAACCATCTTAAAACTGTGAATTTGATCATGCTAAAATCAATAAAGTGTTGTTGTATGGTGTTGGATAACGTTGTTAATCCTCAGTTAAGAAATATAACGGACAATGTGGTCCACACCATACAGCTACACTTTATTGACAGCAATATATTTGATGTTTGGGGTCTCTGGCGTTTATCAGTCTAGTGGTATATATTAAATAGGGCGTTTGGGGTTTTTGTTTTGTGTTTTTTTAATTGAATGTCTTAGTTGTTGTATATATAGGATTTGGTTTTTTTAGGAGGGATTTTACTATAATTAAGTTTGGAGTTTTATATCTAATGGCGTTTTTAGCAGAATGCTGTGTGATTTTTGTTTTGTCGTTTTACTTTCATGAGATGGCGTTTTGTTTGGAGTAATCAAAAGACGCTTTTACCCTTAATGAAGCGCGTCCACGTAATAAAAATGATGTTATTTACAAAAATGCCACCGCGCCAATCTAGTCCATAGATTGTTTTGATCGGACAATCGATAAGCGTTCTCACCGTTCTCACACTTTTGAGCGTTTTCTTTAAATCCCGACCCTATATATATATATACTTGAAACCGATTTAAATGGCCATAAATCGATTTCTAACGGAATTATAACCATTGGAATCGATTCCAACAGGTATTGCAGCTTTTTCTGTAAGTTACCCGAAGGAACCGATTCCTCCGAGGATTTTGAAATAATTCGAGTTGATTTTGAAAATTAAGAGTTCTAATTAGTAGAAAATATTAATTATACTCTTCATATATGATTACACAAACTCTTTCTAAACTTTGTTCTTCATCTCATCTTTATTTTGAGATTTAAGTGAAGATGATGCTAAGTTGGAAACCTATATGTTTTAAGAAGAGTAAACTACAGTTTCAGTCCATATGGTAAGGGGTGGGTAACACATTGAGTCCATATTTCTAAAAAATGAAAGGTTGAGTCCCCAGCCTTTCCAAAATCCATCAACCCACCCCCTGCCTTTGACGTCGTTACAATATTTCGTTAACCCACTAACGGAATAAATAGTTTGGGGGCAAAATGGTCTTTTCACCAATAACAAAACTTTGTGTCCCTTGGGTTTCATTTTCTCTACACTATGAGTCCCCCACCAGCACCTTCAGGATTAGCATAACCAACAATACAAACACAGTTAATCCAGTTGACATTATATTGATCATCAAAATGGTTTATTAATCCTCGCATGATACCTATGCAACTATATCCAAGCAAAGTCTAATAGTCTCTTAATAACAACTAATACAATACTATATCAAAGCATAAGTGCAACTTCCTAATTCTATTGGTTCTGTCCAGCAATAACATCACGTAGCACCATGTTTCCAGAACATCCCATGATTTAACAATAAGCCAATCCATAAACAAATTTAAAAACTTAACCAATTCAAACCCTAACCTAACACAAATCTACAGATCTATATTGTAACGCTTCACATTTCTTCACTTTCCTTATTTAGAAAGTTGTATTCACATTTCTATTTTTAGAAACTCGTATTTGTATCGTATTTCCTTTCCAATCTTGTAATCCGAGACTTTGATCATAATGGAAATTCAGTTTATACTCATACATGTTATACTTGTGTTATACGCAAGCAATTATCGAATACACATTTTCGTGCAAACCGAGGCTTATTACACACTTGAATTATCAACCATACGTGTACGATACTTATCACATGTTTACAAACATATTCTACTGTAAAACGAGCCAAAATACAATAAAACGACATAAAATAACTTCATTGCAAAGTACAATGGGCAATATTGAACAAAAAACAAAGTTTGAAAAAACATTGCTCGTCGCGCCACGCGACGGGGAATAATAGTTGGTCGTGTGGTGTAAGGACCTGCAAAAATGTCCATAAACGACCCGTAAGTGAAAACCCGGACCCCTGAAACCCTAACATACATGAAAAATAAAGAAATTAAGAAATTTGGTTTTCACGCGGGCCGCGTAAGCCATAAGGTAAGGCTACGCGGGCCGCGACAACTTAAAATTCTCTGGATAAGTGCTTAGGCCACGTGTCGCATACGTGGCGGACCTACCTGTGACACGCTAGCCTTACAGGTAGACTAGGGGGCCCTCGCGGGCCGCGTAAGGTTTAAGTAAGGGTTTACGCGGGCCGCGTAAAACCCAAAAAGTTGCTATAAATTGAGCAGGGCATGGGCTTTCATCTGTGTCCGAAAATTTCATTCAAAAACGAAGTCTACTGCTTAAATTCGAAATTCTAAGTAAGGAAACGCCGCTACGATTACAAGGTATTAACTCGATCACTACTACGATACAATGTCCGATCGATTGAAGCCGATCCGATGGATGTTTAAGTGCTGCCCGTATTTGGGCTATACTTTGTCATTCGTCGTGAGGGTTTTGATTTCGTGAGTTTATCGTAAATGTTGTATTAAGTTACTGACCTAGTTTCATGTGCATTGTTATTTATCTAGGTTACAAGGTCAAATTAGTAGGCGAGGTTCTGTCCAGTTAAACTTGTATCAAAGTGTTTTCCCAAAAACCCTGCTTGTTTTCAAAGTTATACTTACAGGGATTAAGTTTTTGTAATCTTCAATTACTGCCGGCATATGGGGTTTTGTATACATTACTTGATACCTGTCACCATTGGACAACGGGTTAGCCAATGGGTGATCTGACCATAGTCACAATGTAATCACCCTTAATGCTGTAAATTACAACAATGTGTCGTTTTGTGCAATTTGAATGACTCGCCAGTATTTATCCGCTGATAAAATCTCTTTAAAACATGTTTCAGGTGACTTACTGTGAACCAAGGAAAAAGTGCCGCGTAGCACTAAAGCTTGAAGAGGTGGCTCAGTAAAATAAATAAACATGTTTTATAAAACAGGGAAATTCCTCTTGAAATTCCTTTATTGTAAATTATGGGGTTTTATCCCAAAAGTGTGAAATAAAATAATTGGGTGTTTTTCAGTTTAAAAAGATCCCGTTAAAATTTCTGCTGCCAAAATAAACAATACCACGGGTTTCTGTCCCACGGCTTCGGAAACGGGTAAAACCGGGTCGGGGGCCGTGACAGAAATAGGAGGTATCAGAGCCACTGATTTAAGCCAATTAAGTATTTAGAAATACTTAATTTTTCTGATTGCCATTCTGTGATTTTTATAAAAACTTAATAAAATTTTAACTTAAATTTGTGTGTGTCTTCATGTGTGCTAACGGCATGAATGAACTATCGGAGGCACTCCGAAATTTCACTATCCATACCACCGATATGGATATCACAGGAAACCCATCCGGCTACCAAGCAGATACTGAGGAGCCCATGGTGTTCCAGGCCCAACCACAGGAGAAACCAAAGCCTAAAAAGAGGAGGAGAATCTTGGACTGGAAGCGTGGGCGTAGGAAGAAACCAGCTGCACAGAAGGTTAAAAAGACTGAGGATCCGAAGGATAAGGGGAAAGGAAAAGAGATCGGTGAAAGTTCAGGGCAAGCCAAGGAAATGCCACCATAGGAGGAGCTTGATCGCAAACTGGCAAATAGCGACCTCATCGGACCTGCCGATAAAAACCTCTTCAATTACCCAGCTGAATCACAACTTCCAGTTAATTTGGAACCTGCTATCCCAGATCCTATTGTCAACCCCCGTCCTGTACAAGGAGAGCTGGAAGAATGGTGGACAACTGACTGGCAGTTTCAGAATCTTTTGAATAACCTTAATACCTATTTCCCCCAGTTTGACCCTGAGCCTGCGCCAAACCCACCTATGAGCACAGAAAACTTGGCTGAACTCCGCCACTATGGTGAGGAACTGGTGAACGCAGGAAATCGAATCCGCGAAGTGGGGGAACAGATCTCATGGAAATACGACGAGAGGGAGCGTCGTTTCTGAAATGCCAGCTGAATGTGGTTGTGTGGTTGTTTAATAATAATAAAATAATAATAAATAATAAAAATATAATCATGTAAAATAACTTAAAATAAAACTTTTGTAAGATAACTGGTGTGTACGGATGCATACTAAAATATATAAAATATGAAAGTCGCAAAGTCGACAATTTTGGCTATACGTGTTGACGTGATTTTGTGCGATTACTTTATTACGTTTGGTTGTTATTTATTTGTGCCAATAACTTGTATATATTGTTAATTATCAGATGGAACACGCTGTTAATGAACCAGTTAATGAAGTTAATCAATCGGGACACAATAATGAGGATCACTTTCTAAATCGGCAAGATATAGAAAACATCGTCGCTCAAGGAATAGCCAATGCTATCCCGAAAATCGTCGCTGCTGTTAAAAGTCCTGTTGAGCCTTCACAAGCCAATCCCAGTAAACACACGCACGACGATAATTTTAGTAACAGTGTAAATGGAGGCGACAACAATGATAATAATGTGATTCTGTAGGATCGTATTCTGACCTAAATGAGTCGTTCAGAGGCTTTCTCCTTGGTTTCAGGTGCGGAATAACAAGAAACTAAGGTAGAAATAGCACGCAGATCACTTTAACTACTTGTTTTATTGATTTTACACTGATTACACTTCAAATCTCGCACCGGCAGCACTTCGGCACGATTTCTCCAACTGTTACAAATAAGATCGCTCCTAAGGTATTTATACTAATCTGGAACCGCTTATTGGACAGGCCCAATAAGCGATCCAAGTAGTTGACACATGAGCGATCCAACTATGTTGTCACTCGAGCGGTTCAGCCCATTTGCCATTTGAGCGATCCAGGTTGTTGTCGTACGAGCGATCCAATATATGACCTATACAATTTTCACTATTTCTAGTATTACGTGCCCAGATCTATCATTCTAAGACTATGACTCGATACAAGACGTAATCAGCAGATGTAGTGCATCAACAAACTCCCCCTCAGATGTTGATGGAGTCGACTATCGAGTCACAAAAATGTTGTGTCTTCAGATCTTCAGTCTTGATCAGTCTTCGGGCTACTCTCTCTTTATCATTCTAACACTCTAAGACTCGAACGAAGATGTAGTCGACAGACAACTGCACCAACAGACTCCCCCTTGAATGTTGACGGAATCTTCAGTGAGAGTCTTCAACATGACATTCTCGGATATTGTTCGGTCTTTTTCAAGAAATCTGCCTAGATCTTTCTTTCTTTGGCTATAACTTTCGTCAGACTTCCCCTATCATCCTGCTAGGATAGTCGTCTGGGATTTGTTACCACCATAGAAATCATCTCCTGGCTTCTCTCTGTTCAGGTTATCATCTGCATCATCTGCATACATCTCAAACACTCTATCATAAACAAATAAAATTGTGATTCAACTTAATGAATCAATCTAAACATTTGAGAATATTTACAATTATACACAGATCACAAAATTTGAAACATTCCAATTTCGGATTCAACCTAATGAATCAATTTAAACATTTCAAACCACTTAACCAACCTGTCTGTCCATCAAGTTTAGCCTTTGAGATTTTGAAAATCAGCTCTTCACCATCAGTTGTCGAAAATCTTTTTGGATTTTTCAAAATATGAAACGTAAATGCAAAGACAGAAATTTAAATGCAGAACAAACATATTTTTGTGAGTTTGTGCAAGAGGATCATATCAGATTTTGAGACACATCACAAGCACCGTTAAGCTTCTAATCGTTTTAAGTTCTAAACGATTCACGTAGATTGACGATATAATTGTCCTCTTAAATTTTCATACAATTTTCAATCTATTCAGGATACTATTTAGGTGTTTTATGAACTTAGTTCAATTCATGTGTCCCACCTCTTGAATATACTCTCGTATCCAGAATCCCAATATTCAGTCTTACAGGTATGAATACTACAATGATATCTGTACATAAATTAGGGGAAAGATGCGAGAACTGAGGGATCTCAGGTCAGAACTTCCGTTCAGTAGAGAGATATCAGCTTCGACTTAGCAGTGTGTCCCCTTTAGAGGATCTTTTTAGCTACAACAGATGATTATCAATTTTATTGTCTAATCAACTGAGGGCTTTATGCTATGTTTCAATCATTTTGCGGAAAGTATTAGCCAAGGACTAGGTCAGAACTACCGTTCAGCAGAAGTCCCGGAATAATACCCCAGACATCATAGAGTATAAACACCTAGTATATCAGAATACGAGACCTTTCAAACGAGATTTCAGGGGTTACCTATATATCCAAGTAGTGTTCCCCACGAATTTCACAAGTTTGAAATTTTAGGTTTATATCCCGAATAAATCTACTAAATGTACAAAAACCTATCGTCACATCATCAGTGAGACCGTTTATTACATTTGACATTACATTTCTTTAGCATGCTGTGATAGTCCAACTGATTTACTATCATTTCCTCTTTTTCACAACAAAACTCATTTTTAAATTTTTAATGTTTTTGACATTTTCAAATTTTCTAATTTTTTTAAAATTTTTCTCCCCCTAAAATCAAAATATGTTTCAATTTTGATTTTCTGAGAAAATTTGAAACAAACTGTACAAAGTTGACAACTTGATGAGAATCACTTCAATTCTCTATCCACTTTGGCGTAAACAATTAGAACTCCCCCTCACAACAAACTATTTTCCCATTATGATTTCAAAACACTTAAGTTTGTTTTAATCAAAATGGTTTTTCCGGAAAATTAGTTTTGTGTGACGTTTCATAAACACGGGGTTTCATCACCTTGTTTTTCGATCAGATGTAGGAAAATCCAAGTACAAGTTAATGTCCTTGATTTACCATTTGTAGTTCAGAACCCTTTGTACCACTTGCAAAAATATAAACTCGTCTAATACCACTTGAAAGAAAAACACAAACAAACCTTTTTACCGTTTGTTTGATTGACGTTACCGATTAAAATTTTAGACAAATGCCGATTCATGATCCACGATACCATCTTGGGATCTCCGGCAATTCCTGCAAAAACCTTCAAACACAGATTTAAAAAGATGCCGATTCATGCTCCACGCTTACAAACTTGGGAGCTCCGGCAAGTCAGGGTTTTTCATTTAAACAGATTTACCCAAGCCTGACCAGCCTTGGGTGATTTTGAATTCTTGTTCAACAATGGTGGAAAATTTTTCTCATCCATTGTTAAACTAGAATTCTCAACTTTTACCTCAACACAAGGCTCTTCTGGCTTTGACGAACCCGAATCATTGCGTGAATGTGGCTTGTCTGACTTTAATGAGTCAGATTCATCGCCGACATGTGGCTCCTTTGTTTCCGAAGAAACAGATTTATCGTCACAGAATGTTACCTTCTTCTTTTCCTTTTTCGTCCTCAGATTTGTATCTGATGAATTTGGTTTACTTGACTTTGTTGTCGAGTGAATCAATTTATCAGCACTCTTATTCGATCTGTCGGGTGAACCTGAGGACAATATCTTCTCGAGATATTCTCTTGCCTTCTTTCTCTTTTTCCTCAGTCGGTCTTTCTGCCCCTGAGAAAGCTTCACTTTTGTTTCTTGAACTTCAGGTTTTTTGACCTTCTGTTCTTTGACATTTTGGCCCGCAGCTTTCAATTCTATGGGCTTGACTACGACTGGTATCTTCTTTGCCATTTTCTGAGAATTGGCCCTCAATCTTTCATGCGATCTCCTTGGGCAATCTCGGGCAATGTGACCTTTGATATTGCAATTATAGCACCTCCTGGTCTCATAACTCCAGTACTGGCAGTTAACAGCAATGTGTCCGTGATATCCGCAGCTGTAACACACTCTGTTATCGTACCGTATACCACCTTCACACCAAACGCTCAGATCATAGCATTGTCTGGCTTGGTGATATTCCTTCCTCAAATCTGCTGGATTTGGCTTTGAAGTACTGTGGTCTGTCCTGCACCCAACAATTTTTGAATTTTCATTTTCTACTTTTTGTAATTTTTTCTTTTGATTGGATGATCGTACTGATGAGTTTTTTCCTTCATTTTTAAATTTTTGTTTCTGTTCTACAATCTTCTTCACAGGTTTTTGCTTAGAGCATTCTCCCTTTTCAGTCGAGTGCAAAACAGTTTTCTGAAATTTTCCTCTTAATTTTGAAATTGTTTTCTTTTTCTTAATTTCAGCATCAGACTCTGTCTCAGACTCATCTGCTGAATAAAATTTCTCATTTTCATCATCAGTTTTCTCATCACAATCTGCAACTTTGACTTTGTCAAAGTTTGTAACATTTTCACTTATTGGAACTGAATTGATTGGTTTTGGACATGGAAACTTCAAATTGTCTGATGAAGTCACAAAACCTATCAATTTTTTCTCAAGTTCATCAATTTTGTTCCTCGAATTCTCAGCTTCTCTTTCAAGCTGAGATATTCTCCCTAAATGAGACCTGATTGTTTTCTCATTATCATTCTTCAAATTTTCAAGAACAGATTTTTCATTTATCAAAACTTTTATCTGTTCCTGAAATTTTGATTCATTCGCTTTCAGATTCTTGTTTTCAAGCTTAATCCAGAAATCTAAATCTTCTGAAGATTTCTGTTTGCTTTCAAGTTCTTTTACCAACTCTTTGATTTTCTTTTGAGCGCGTTCACCTTCTTTTTCAAGTTCGATAATTTTTTGAAGATGGGAATTTATCATCTTCTGTTTTTCAATGTTGTTTTTACTGAACACATTTCTCCCATCTTCAAGAATTTTCACTTGCCCTTCAAATTCTTGATTTTTCAAAGTCAAACTGTTAAAACCAACCAACAGTTTGTCATTTTCAGCTTTCAACTTCTCACAATTTTCTTTCAGAATAAGAATCTGATTTTTAGCAACGTGCTTCTCGTCTTTCAACTTTTTGACTTCAGATGCCAAACTTGCCATGTCTTTCACAAGTTTATCATTATCAGTCTTGACGTTGTCGCATGTTGAGCACATTGTTTCATTCTTCACCGATTCTTCAGCTTTTGAAGTTTCTTCTTCCTTTGCTATGAATGTACCTGCACAGAACATTTTAACAAAATCAAGAGGATTTCCATTATTATCAATATAACAACCTCTCTTAAAATCGTATTACATCACATGTTTTGCCCTGATACATTTAGTAACCCTTTTGTGCATATCCTCAATCACATCTGAACTCAGATCTAGTACATTATTCTCCAAAACCTTGATCATTTCTTTCTTTTTCTTTCTGATTTCAAGTTCATGAGCTTTAAGTTTGCTGATGGATTGATTTAGAGGTAGTTTTGAAAAATTTGAGTCCTCCCTTAAATTTTTCAAACATTCACCCCATTCAATCGGTAATGCATCTGCAAATTTCTCAACATTTGACGGATATATCTCATGATCTTTCAGATAATTCAGTAAAACACTATATCGGTCTTTAAGATCATCCAACGTTTCGTCTTTCAGACACACAAAATATTTAAACCTTTTTGCCCATCCATCTTTGCTCACTTTTCTATACCCCTCATCTAGAAATCCGTGATGCCAATCATTAAATCTCTCGAAATAATAATTCTCTTGTCATCAAACACCATTGCCATGTTTTGCAAAAATCCAATACGTGTTTGTTGACAAATAAGCGAGCTAAGTGTGACAAAAAAAAAATTGACCAATCAGCAATTAGACACAAAAGCAAAACTAATTGGGCCAAATAAGCGAACTAGAATGAACCAAATAAGCGGTCCAGACTAACTGTCCAAATAAGCGGTTCAGAACTGGTCCAAATAAGCGGTCCAAATCAGTTCGAATAAGCGATCCAGACTAGTCGTTCGAGCGGACCAAGAGTTGTCCGTTCGAGCGGTTCAAGAGCTGTCCGAATGAGCGGTTTAAGCGCTGTTCGATCGAGCGCTTCACATTCAATTTCAATTTTGATTCACTTAAACTTAGAATTTTGATCTGAAACTTTCTAGGGTTTGTCTCTGTGTAGTTGCGCACAATCCCTGAGATTTTGAGATGATTCTGACCGTTAAATCTTTCCGAACGAAGAAAAGAAGGTGTAGAAGTAAGAAAAAGTGACGAAATCTGGCTAATTTCTGCAGAGAACCTCCTCCTGAGCTCTGATACCACTTGTAGGATCGTATTCTGACCTAAATGAGTCGTTCAGAGGCTTTCTCCTTGGTTTCAGGTGCGGAATAACAAGAAACTAAGGTAGAAATAGCACGCAGATCACTTTAACTACTTGTTTTATTGATTTTACACTGATTACACTTCAAATCTCGCACCGGCAGCACTTCGGCACGATTTCTCCAACTGTTACAAATAAGATCGCTCCTAAGGTATTTATACTAATCTGGAACCGCTTATTGGACAGGCCCAATAAGCGATCCAAGTAGTTGACACATGAGCGATCCAACTATGTTGTCACTCGAGCGGTTCAGCCCATTTGCCATTTGAGCGATCCAGGTTGTTGTCGTTCGAGCGATCCAATATATGACCTATACAATTTTCACTATTTCTAGTATTACGTGCCCAGATCTATCATTCTAAGACTATGACTCGATACAAGACGTAATCAGCAGATGTAGTGCATCAACAGATTCAAGCCCCAATACTTAAGAAAATGAAAGTTGCAACACCTAGTTGCACTTATAAAGAATTTCTTGCCTGTAAATCCGCCGAATTTGCAGGCAATGAAGGGGCGACTGCTGCACTGCGTTGTTAGAGAAAACTGAAGCAGTAATTAAAATAAGTAAATGCACCGAGGAAGATAAAGTTATGTATGTTTCTCACCTTTTCAAGGAAGAGGCATTAGAATGGTGGAATACGGTATTACAGGCCAAAGGAAGTGACATGGCTTACGCTATGAATTGGGAAGAATTTAAGCAATTGGTGGAAAGAAAATTCTGTCCCGAATATGAAAAGGAACAAATGGCAAACAAGTTCTTGAGCCACCGAATGGTGGATGTTGACTGTCGAGGGTATACTTCGAAATTTTTCGAATATGCTAGAATTGTACCAACCCTGGCCTCGCCAGAACCGGTACTTATTTCTCGCTACATTTGGGGTTTGATTAGTGAGATTCGTGACATCGTTAAAGCTGCGAGACCCCGCACAATTAACGATGCGGTGGAATTAGCCAACACCTTGACCGACGGGCTGGCGCGTACACGGGAAGAAAACAGGAAAAAGGAGTTAGCCCAAAAGATTACCCAAGGATTTAGTGTGGGTAATAATAGTAATTTCAAGAGAAAGGGAACTGGGCAATCTTCCACCCCTCCATTCTACAGAAATTGTAAAAAGAAGCATTTTGGAAGATGTAATGAAACTTGCAACTTCTGCAAAGCTCTAGGGCATCGAGAAGAGGAGTGCAGAAAGAAAACAAGGATCTGCTACAACTGCGGCGAAGCTGGGCATTTCAGACCAGAATGCCCTAAATTGGTCAAGCCAGCAGATAACAAGGCCAAACCTGCTGAAGGAACTAATAAGAAGAACGCAAGAGCTTTCCAATTGACCACGCAGGAAGCCGAACTAATTCCCGACGTAATAGCTGGTACGTTTCTGGTACACGAAGTTTATGCCAAAGTATTATTTGACTCTGGTGCAAACCAAAATTTTATAAATACTTCATTTTGCCAAGCTCTTAAGCTACCCTTGACCACTCTTAGGCAGATTTATACGGTAGAAACGACAGATGGGAATTCTGTTAACATAGATAAGGTTTTACAAGAAGGAAAGATAGAACTCTTAGGCCATAAATTTTCTGCAAACATGTTACATATGAATTTAGTTGGATTCGATGTTGTGTTAGGAATGGATTGGTTAGTAGCCAACCATGCTCGAATCCTCTGTGATAAGAATTCCATAGAAATTCATTCACCTGCAGGAGAAATAATTATGATTACAGGAGATAAGCCGCGCAAACCCTTAAAGTTCATTTCAGTAATGAAAGCTGCTAGTTATGAACGAAAGCAAGGAATAGTGTATATGATTTCGGTAATCATTAGCAGTAAGGGTAAGGAACTTACAGAAATTTCTATAGTATCGGAATACCCGGACGTATTTCCGGAAGAACTACCAGGATTGCCACCAGATAGGGAAGTAGAATTTAGAATTCATTTAATTCCTGGAACTGCACCAATAGCTAAGACACCCTATCGCTTAGCACCCACCGAAATGTTAGAACTGAAAAAGCAGTTAGATGAATTGCTCAGTAAAGGATTTATACAACCTAGTTCGTCCCCTTGGGGAGTACCGCTGCTGTTTGTAAAGAAGAAAGATGGTTCAATGCGAATGTGTATTGATTATAGAGAATTGAATAAGGTTACAATTAAGAATCGATACCCATTACCTAGGATTGATGATCTTTTTTATCAACTTCAGGGAGCTAGATATTTTTCTAAGATAGATTTACGCTCCGGATATCATCAGTTGAAAGTACAAGAAGAAGATATACCTAAAACCGCTTTTAGAACTAGGTATGGTCACTACGAGTTTACAGTTATGCCCTTTGGATTAACAAATGCTCCTGCAGTATTTATGGATATGATGAATTGGATCTGTAAACCGTATTTGGATAAATTCGTAATTGTCTTCATCGACGATATACTTATTTATTCCAAGAGTCAGGACGAGCATTGTAAGCATTTACATGCACTCTTAACCCTGTTAAGAAAGGAAAAGCTTTACGCCAAATTCTCAAAGTGTGAATTTTGGCTTCAGGAAGTACAATTTTTAGGACACATGGTGAATCACGAAGGTATTCACGTAGATCCCTCCAAGATAGAAGCGATCACCAAATGGAAGGTCCCGCAATCAGATACGGAAGTTATAAGTTTTCTAGGATTAGCTGGGTACTATAGGCGTTTCATTAAGGATTTTTCTAAGATAGCAGTGCCATTAACTAAGCTAACCTTTAAAACAGTTAAGTTCGAATGGGGGCCTAAACAAGAGGAGGCTTTTAAGATTTTAAAACATAGGTTAACAAACACCCCAATTCTAGCCTTACCCGAAGGAACGGAAGATTTTGAAGTTTATTGTGACGCTTCTAAGTTAGGGTTAGGATGTGTGTTGATGCAACGCAAGAAGGTAATTGCATATGCTTCAAGACAATTGAAAAAGCACGAGGAAATTTATTCGACTCATGACTTAGAATTAGGAGCGATTATTTTTGCCCTTAAAATTTGGAGACATTATCTGTATGGAAGTAAGTTTACTGTCTATACAGATCATAAGAGTTTAAGATATATATTTGGGCAAAAAGAATTAAATATGAGATAACGAAGATGGTTGGAAATTTTAAGTGATTACGACTGTGATATTCAATATCACGAAGGAAAAGCAAACGTAGTTGCATGTCACACCCCGATTTCCACACGTTTCACCGGTGGGCCCGATGGGGGATTACCGTGACGTAGTTGGCAACAATATAGTCAAACCACACAATATTTAAGTGCACAGCGGAAGCATAAAGATAGATATATTTCAACCATTAAATGTAATATCCAAGTATCACAAGTAGTCGAAATAATCCACAGGGGATCAAAAATAAAATAGGAAATAATGTTCAACAGATAATGGCATCCGAGCTTGCGAGACTCTAACGATGCTAAGGAGTGGCCAGCCTATTTCGTGTAGAACCTGCATTTAATCTTTTTGAGGAAAATACGTCAGTTTACACTGGTAAATACATTCAACCGACACTTTTGTAAAATGTTTAATAAAATTGATTTGAATGCACGTGGCACAAACTTGTATAACTTGGGATAATTAATCAAATTTAATCTTGTAAAAGAATTACATGTTCATTATGCGTTCAGTCGCCCGGTTCGTGCCGGGTTTAAGGTTAATTGACACACCACATAGTACAAAACCGCGGCGGGAAAACCAACGGTCATACCTTTATAAATATGGACACATTGTCGGGTGTACGCCTACACCCGCGTGTCAAGGTCGTGGCCATTTCGTAAAATGATGCCAAGGATATCCGGGACATGGTCATTAAACTCCCAAAGGCGTAAAACAAACAAAACCAGATTTTTAAACGGGTCACATTGATAATACCCAACTACTAATGAGTTAGGGTCAATTGCCCGACCAAGCGGTATTTTATATACCGTACCCCAAGCCCGTATAAGGGAAAATAAGTTAAAAGTATTTACCTGAGCAAGTAATAACCACAACAAGCAAATGCAAGTATCTTTTACTGGTCTCCTATTCTGGAACGAAGGTTTATAATAACCTATTAGAATCCTAACGGGTCTTTAATTTAGCCTAAGCTTAGACCGGTTAGTTTCAGAGGATAAATACGGTTTAATCGCATGAAAGGCGAAAACCAGGAATGGAATGTGGTTTGGACCCAACAAGTTCGGAGACTTGTATATTATGGGTACACTAAACACATTCTGGATTTTGAGGTAAAAACGACAAGGTTGGACCCGTTTCGGCTAGTTTATGTAAACTAGTTATATAAACCGGACTGAACGCGTAAATGGCGTAACGGGTAACTGTAAGAGTCTTACACAGGTTTCCTAAGTCAATATGCTCTAAAGAGGTTGTGGTATCAGTAGGATACCTTCCATTATGCCCGTAACGAGTTTAATCGCAACATGTAGAACTCATTTTATGTTCGAAAAGGGTATATTCGGTATTTACCGAATCAACGCCATAACCGCAGGTTATGCGCGGGTTAAAAATAATTAAAAATCTTTAAAAATCCCAAAATATTATTTTACATCAGTGTGTAAAAGGTTTGGTGTCAAAATTTGGGTTTAGATAGGCTTTATGCTAATTGCGCCGTTAAATCATTAAGGTTTTCTTAATTGCGCTATTTAGCATAACTCCTATTCTAGACCTCGGATTGACATGAAATTTTAGGGACATGTTTATAAATCAGTAACTAAGGTTATTGTCCTTTCGCATATCCAAAATTCTTGTTTTAAAGTCAAAAGGGCATTATGGTCAACATTTAAGCATATAACGGAAATGTGCAAATGACTTGGACAAACAATGAACCATCCACAGAGGTTATACCATCATGTGACCTGGTCCTAAGAGAGTCCTAAGGCATATCTAAATCATATGAAATCGGGTCAGAACTGAAGTCAAAGCAAAAGTCAAAGTTTTGCGACTTTCGGTTCCGAACCGGGTCAAAACTGTAAATGGTCGGATCAAACAAGCTTAGATCAGTTATTATACCTATTATCAAGTTATATTAGTGATAAAACAGGTTACATGCCATCTACATTGTTAATTATGCATTAAATCGAAAATTATCATTCTGTTGACTTTTTCTAAGCAACTTTGACCCGTCATTTGGACTAGTTAGAGTGGGAATCAGAGGGTGCCCTCTTAGGGGTTTAATGCCCACATAATTACCAACACATAACTACCTTTGATTCGACTAATCACTGGACCATTAGTGACTAATCCATAAGTCAACCGTTAATTACGACGGATTGACTTTTAATCCAAAACTAAGCAAAAACTTAACAAAGAATGGTTGAGCACACTTACTGAAGTCCTATGCACGGTTTGTGAAGCTTAGAGAGAAGCCTTTAGCTCCAGAAATGCTCCAATATGCAGATGGAAGGTGTGAAGAAATTGTTGCAACTCATGGCCTTTATATAGTGATCTTGGATGCTTAGGATCATTACAACTAAGGCTACAAGGGTTCCTAGATCACCAATGTAACAACCCTCACTAAAATTAATATTTAGTATGATAATTATGCAATAAGGAAACCCTAATTAAGTTTAGTATGATTAATTAATCAGTTAATCAATATTAATTAAGCTAACAAGATTAATTAAGCTAAGTAAGGTTTATTAAAAATAGATATATATGGGGTCGTATAAGAACATTTAATATTAATAATTAAATATATTATTTTATTTCCCTTACTCCATTTTTAATGAAACTTAGGTTAAAACGTAGATAAAAATATGCTCATTCTAAAGACATATTCGTCGTTTTATAAAACGTTATATTTTAAAAGTTATGCAAGAAAAACGAGTGAAGCAGCTGAATTAATATATATAAGCAAGCTAGCTAGCACGTCAAGCAGGTAGGCAGGCACGTCACTATCCCACATCGACAGAATTAGGTTGAGGTGCTTGCTTGCTTGCTTGCTATAAATAGGAAGCTTAGGATTCATTTTTCTTTGCTCATTTCTCTTCTTCTCTCTATAACGTTGGTGTTCTAACCAATAATCACCGATACGATATTCTGTTCGGTCGATTCAGGAACCAACTAACGGATGCCAAAGTATTATACTTTGTGAATTTCGTTAAACGGAATCCAAAGTACTACTTTGTGAGTTCGTTAAACGGATGCCAAAGTGCTATACTTTGTGAGTTCGTTAAACGGATGCCAAAGTACTGTCTGAATAAGACTACACTTTGTGAAGTTCGTTAAGGTTCGAATCTCGTGACTATCGTTGAGGTTTGATTTGGGTTTTTACACAAATACGTATTTCGTTCTGTTAAGCTATATGTTTAACTACCGAAAATACTCCCCACCACACACACACGCGAATCACTAATTAGTATAGCAGGGTGCTGCTACGATACAGGGTATTAACTCGATCGCTATTACGATTCATTTTCCGACCGATCAATATATCCAATGGATGTTTAAGTGCCACCCACATTAGGGTTATACTTTGTCGTTCGTCGTTAAATCGATGGATGTTTAAGTATCGCACTTTGTCGTTCGTTGTGAGAATTTGATCTCGTGAGTTATCGTAATTGTTGTATTAAGTTACCTACCTAGTTCGTGTGCACTAGGTTACAAGGCTAAATCAATAGGCTAAGCTTTGCCTGTATAAATCTGCAATATATCAAGGCTTATCTGTAGACTAAACTTTGGCCGTATGAATCTGCATGTTTATAATGTGAGTCATTCTTCTTTTTAAACTGTTTTCTCACAGTTTGTGAGTAAGAATTACAATACCTCAAATTATTTTCAAGGTTATAATTACAGGGATTAAGTCTTTGTAATCACCAAATTACAGCTGGTATGTGGGGTATTGTGCACATTACTATTTTTATCACTCTAGGTGAGTGAGTATCACTCTATGTGAGTGAGTATTACTCTGTGTGAGTTAGCCGTCACTATTTGGGGCAACGGGACCCAATAGTGGTATGACCACAGTCACAGATCCGGTCGAGTGACAAATACCTATTCTTGATAATTGGTTGATAAAAACATTGTAATCGCTCTTAATATTGTGATTTATAACTAACGGGTCGTTTTAGAAAACAGAATGATTCACTCAGTATTTCCCGCTGACAAAACCTTTTTAAAACGCGTTTCAGGTAATTACAGTATATTGGAGTAAGAATTGGATCCGGCACCGAAGGCATCAAGAAGTGGCTTATTTTATTAATTAAATCAAATTAAGAAATATTGTTTTTATTAAAAGCTACCTTTGAAACAATGGAATTTATGCCATCTATTTAAATAAAATCCGGTGTTTTCTAAACTCTGATATTTTCCTAACTCACGGTCCTGATGAAATTTCCGCTGCAATGTTTTTATAAATAAAAATAATCACCGGTACCACTGGACTGCTCACGGCACCCGATTCCGTCCAGGGTGGGTCGGGGGTCGTGACAGAAGGTGGTATCAGAGCCACTGCTTTAAGCCTATAAGTGTTGTGATAATAATACTTAAGCTTAAATAAAAAGAGTTAGGAGATTTCTATTAAATGGTAGCACAGCTGATAGCAGTTAGACTTGAACATAAGAAAAGATGCCTTAGTATAAGCTAAGCCACTGGTTTACACAATTAGGTGTTATAATAATACCTAAGTGAAACGGAGAATTAGAAACTTAATATTATCTGATAGCACTCCGGATGATATTTAGACTTGAACTTAAGAATTTTGCCTTAAAATAAACTTTAAGGTAAATTACTTATATAAGTATAATATAATGGATACTGGTATAACGGTTAGCAGGCAATAGCACTTACTTGCTATTTATTCTTGCTTATTGATATTATTTGGTCTAGAATAAGATATGTTATGGGAATACAAATTTCCTTGATTCTGGATAAAAGCCCTAATAAAAGAGGCACTTTTTAAAAAGATACTATTTATGGGAAATAGAAAATTTTCTCCGGCAAAACTGGGTATAGAGTAGCAGACTCTCCAGCTTATCCGGACATATTGAGATTACCGCTCCGGCGCGAACCGGATAAGACGGGGTAAATGATATGTCAAATCAGTGACAAGATTTCCCTAAATAGTATCATGACCAAATACCTGAGTGGTTCTTGGAAATATGAATCTGTTAAATACATTGACCTGATAAATGGTATGTTTATTTCAGCATGTGAAATATGTGATTATATAGATAGGTATATCTATAAGGAAATTCCAAAAAACCATAAGGATTGACAAATTGAAATAAAGCACAAGCATCCGTGTCTAGAATTCTTTATCAGGAATCTCTTTTCCAATATCAAACATTATTTTGTTTGATCATTTACCTCGTAACTCATACAATGAGAACCCTTTAAAGATGGGATATCATCGAAAGTATAAAAATTTACAATGCACAAGTAAGAAACATATAAAGTTGTGCTAATGCACAAGAAAACACATGAAACTTAAAATATACGTCCACAGACGTTGATATATATCACACACGACTTTCCAAGGCAAGAACTTTGAAAAGTATAAATTGGGCACGATGACACCAATACTAATTCTGTCGGTAGAAAACTACTAATCAAAACGAAGCACTTTGCCACGTGATCCTACAAACGATCTACATTTCGCTGAGGTACGTTGGAACAAGATTTCACAATCATCGGTGCATAGTCTAACCTGGGTCATAATTATTAGCACTACAAAAGAAGTCATATAGTTTTGCAAATTCCCTATTTCATTTCATTTCATTCGTCATTCCTTGGTACTGTCACGTAACAACGGTTATCACACAAAATTCCAGATAAAATTTCTTATATTCCTTTCGTAGCAATTCTGACTTCTGCCTATAATAAGTTGACTTTCGTGTTCTTTTAATGGTCATCATACCATAAATAATTCTTTCATAATAGCAAATATTGATCCATTTCGTTTCTTGGTAAATCCATACGATACACATGCACTATTTGTTGCGCATGTGGTTCATTTGAGTTATAAGACCCTAGGAAGGCTTCATTCCAAATTATTGTTTTATCCAACCTCAAATATCATTTCGCTATACTTGATCTTTGCATTGTAAACCGCGTTTTGCAAAATGATTACTCTTTGATATTTGATCGATAAATTTTTTTTTTTTTGAAAAACTCGATTTTCTTTTTGAAGGTTATACATGGTTTCTGTTGTGATCATGTCCGAACTTCCTTATTAAAACTCGTTTTATCCAAACCCAGTTAACTTGCTCTCAATACGTAATCAATTCGAAGTCCCATATGATGGATTGAAACCATCATATTCAAAATAGTCCCAACAAGCACTTCAATTCTCTTGAACCATAACATGCTTGTTTAGTCTTCGAATTCATCAAATCATTTCTTTGATCACGATCCCTTTGTGAAGACATTTTCAAATTTGAAGATTGCGCTAATCTAGGATTTAATTATTTATTTATTTATATTGAATCCGCTTTGTTGATTTATTTTATGAAAGCAATCTTAACACAATTGTGTGCTAAGATAATGATCCACCATTTCATATCCTAATTCCTTAGTCCTTACAACCTAAATCGAGCCTTTCGTGATATTTCTTATCTTATCATCATTGATCGAAAAACATTATATAAATTTAATTGATTATATATAGAAACTTCCAATATAGTATTCCTGTATTTAAAATTTTTGTTAAAACCATTAAGGTAAAGAATTTATATTTTTACGTATAAAATTTTGTTTGAAGTATATTCTCATTTTATGCATTTATTATTGGTAATTAATATTAGTTTTATTAGTAATAATATATTAATAGTAATAGTGTTAGTATTATTTTTAGATACTAAAGTTATTATCAGGGGCATGTATTGAATAGCCTAGCCTTAGTTAGGCATGGACTGGCCACCTATGCTTAAACAAGGCAGCACTAACCAATACCCAACCATGATAATAACCAGTTAAGGAGAAGACATATTTTCATAAAACAAATACAAGAATTAGATGAACGAATAAAATTATTTAAATAACTATCCAAGTAGTCATGGACAAGACATTTTATAAACAATTGTTCATCTTGATTAATATTTCACAACCATTAAAAATATTCTTTTATATTAAAATATCAAATGTTATTTACGCAAGCCAATACTTAAATATGCTTGATATTAAAATAAACATTTATTATTCTACTTCTATGATTTAAAATACCATAATCTTATAGTTAAACACACTTGCTTTTAAAAATAATAATCATAAGTTCTAGAATATTGGGTAAACCTATATCATTATATTGTCAAAATTACCACAGGTTTTGATATTTAAAACTATCTATATTTATTTATTATTCTACCTTATGATAACATAAAAGGAAAAAGAATTTTAATAAATTAAAATATCACATATCTTTAATCAAACATTTTGATTAAAATCATCTGAATACAATTATAAGACAAAAATACACTAACTTTATTGTCTTTTCATGTATTCTTACAAATCACCCATCTCAGCACATTAGTTTTCTCATATCATAATCTAATATCTGACAAAACATTTTCATGTTTTCATTTTACTTTGACCCGGTCAATCTTAAGTCTTCCTTAGGTACCAATCAAGGTAACTTTTCTTCTGACAAAGAATTTTACTAATTTCAAAAAGTTCTTCACATTCATTTTAAGAATCTATAGATCATATATCTTTTGGCTTGAACCCAATCGCCTTGAAAAAAAAAATATATACCATTTCATCTTATTCGTTTAAACATTTCATCTTTTGAAATATCCAGATTCGCCTCCTTGAAACTCTCAAATTCGAAAACAATAAATTTATTCGGTCATCATTGAATTCTTTCAATCATTACAAACACTTTGTAGCGTCCGAATAGATTTGTAGCCTGTGCTAAACCCTATTCATACGCCATTCGTTTGATTTGTCATATTCTTGGTACAATTATGTACTCAGATTACAATACACTAAATTCTATTGTCCAGTACTGTGACAACTCGAAATCTAGAACCTGTCGTTGTGTCTTGATGTAACTTACTTGTACGTTATGTGACTAGTTAACTGATTAAACTTAATGATAAACATGAACCTTTATGCGATATGTGCCTTGTTTGTGTGTTAGTATGTATATATGTATGTATTATATGAGAACCGAGAACCCAACCCGAGAACAAGGAACCCGACTCGAGACCATGAGGTCTCGAGTGTATAGCAACCGGTTTGGGCCTTTGGCCGGTTGGGCCATTTGGGCCGTAAACCCTTAACCGAACCCATTAAGGGTGCACCACTTGGAACTAGCATATATATAGCACTCATTAGTTAACCTTGTCATTTTTGGAACAACACACACACACACCCTCCTATCTTCTCTCTCACTTAAACCTTAAGAACACAAACACATCTCCAAGTTTTCGGATCCAATCGGTTGGCACAAGAACTCTCGGATTTGGACTTTGGATCGGCACACACACACACACTTCACCAACCGGTTAGTATTTATCATGTTTATTGATTGATGATTGTTGTTGATTACATGATAATATGAGTAATATGATTCAACTAGTGTAAGATATGCTTGATGATGTTTTATGTGTGTTAAAAGCTCTAATGTCGAATGTGTTGCTAAAGAACTCATGATATATTGTGACCAAATATGACACAAACCCTTGATTATTGATGTTTATGAAAAAAAACCGGCTTGTATATGTGTAGTACCATGTTAATCGGATAGGTGTAGAATTGATTTTGAGATGTTTAGATGAGTATGTTAAGTATGTTACATTGTGGTTCATGAATTTGGTTGAACAAGGGTTGTTTATGTTATGAATAAACTTGATGAATGTGTTTGAATATATGAAGAACAATTTGAATGATAGTTGAAGATGTGAAAACCCTTGTGATTTTGATCCATTTTTACTAATAGCCTGATTAGGAAAACTTGTTAGTGAAATTCTATTGGTTGTTTCCTGATTTGGGCCTGATTACATTGTACCATTAAGCTGACCATATCTGAATCAACACTGAACATGAAAACGACAGCATTCCGACCCGCAATCACACGGTTGCGACTCGCAACCACAGCGTGACAACTCGAGACCACGCGGTTGCGACTCGCAACCATAACAGGACAAGCCGAGACCACAGGTTACGAGTCCCGTTGCGACTCGAGACCTTAGCATGATGAACCGAGACCACGGTTGCGACATAGGTTGCGACTCGCAATCATTTATGATCAGCACAAACAGCATGACTCGAGACCATGCTTGCGAGTCCGGTTGCGACTCGAGACCACACTTTTGGGCCTAAGTTAGTGGGCCGGACTTATGAACTTCTGTGCTACTGTTGACTTGTTGTTTGGGCCTGTTATCACGAGCCCAACTGATTGGGCCTCACACTTGGACTCTGGGTTTGTATCTGACTATTACCTGTGAACTGTTTATGTTAAACGTGTTGCCATGATTATTACCTGTGTACAATACGTGTTGAACATACGTGCACTGCTTGGCTTGAATCTGATACGAATAATACCTGTGATAGGACCTAATTGATTACCTGCAACTTAATTGACTTTCTGTGATTAACTGCCGAGCAAACCAAGGTGAGTTCACACCCTCTACAAAGCATGGGATTCCCTGGGTTGGGAACGGGGTTAAGGAACGTGGATTCCTCGTCCTCCTTGGGTAGGACGTCAGTGGTTCAGGAATGTGATTCCTCATCCGGATGGACGGATAAAACGTACTAGACTAAAACTCTATCACGAAGTCCCTCCTTTTTGTATCGACTAATCGCCGGGCCAATGGCGAGCGGGTCATTAGTTAGATAGCGCTATTTAGGTCTGACAAGCCTCACACCGTGCCGCAGAGGACGGGCGTGAACTAATGGATCTGGGGCACGTCAATGATGATAGACATTGATGTTTTTCAGGGCACATAAACATGACTACAGTCAGCAGTCGATATGGTAACGAGTCTAGTGTACGCATGGGGTAGCCCCCACGGCCGAAATGCCTGATAACTATCATGGGGTAGCCCCCACGGCTGGAATGCCGGAGTAACTGGGAATGAACATGTCACGTTTTTAAACTATGGGGTAACCCCCACGGCAGGATGCCAGTTAAAGGAAAACTGTTTTCGAACAACTAAAACGAACACCCAACTGTGAACTCACTCAACTAGTTGTTGACTCGTTACTATATGCTTTGCAGGACCATAGGTACTCAGTTGGAGCTTGCATGGAGGGGGGTCGTTGTGGGACACGGATTGCTGCGTACTATGTTAAACTTGAAACCATTTGAACTTATGTTATAACTTTAAACTTATGCTTCCGCTTGCAACTTAACTTGTTTGTTTTGAAACACCAATCGTATTGGTTAAACTTTTATAACTACTTATATGCTTGTTCAGTATGATTGGTGGCTGGATCCTGGTCAGTCACGCCTCCAAGCGGTAGTACTCCGCAGGTGGGATTTTGGGGGTGTGACAGATTGGTATCAGAGCCATTGGTTATAGTGAACTAGGTTTTAATAAAAGAGAAACGTTTTTGTTAAAACCAGAATATAACCGGTTTAGTGCTCAACGGTCCACAACGACGCTTCACTCCGCATGCAAGGCTCGACATTCTAGGTAACATGATGTGTGTATATTGCCTACTTGTTAGTTACGTAGTACATTGCTCATGGTATGCTTGATTAGTATAACTACTGCTGTTTGAACACGTGTGTGCTTACTCTGCCCTACTATCGTACTTTCGCGAACCTCTCTCACACGTATCACTCTTATTATGAAGAATCATGTCTGGACGCGTTAACATGACACAAGCCCAGTTGACGGCTTTGATCAACGAACGAGTTGCCGCAGCGCTTGCAGCTGCAAACGCAGGAGGTATATCCTGCAGTCTGAAATTGTTCTAGGATCATTTGGATCCTACTCTCGTGAACCAACCTTTGTGTTAAACTCTGTCTTTCTTTCACCTACCTTAGGTCAATATGCTCAGGCACCGGTGTGCACTTTTAAGACCTTTATGGACTGTCGACCCACAACTTTTAGCGGAACTGAAGGAGCAGTAGGTCTCCTACACTGGTTTGAGAAACTGGAATCTGTGTTCGAAATGTGTGAATGCCCTGAAGCGCGCAGGGTGAAGTATGCTACTGGTACTCTCGAGGGTTTGGCCCTCACGTGGTGGAATGCTCAAGTCCAGATGTTGGGGTTGGTTGCTGCCAACGCCACCCCATGGGAGAATTTCAAGGAAATGATCAGAGAGGAATACTGCAGTCGTGACGACATTCACAAACTGGAAGATGAGTTCTACAATCTCAAGATGACGGGGTCAGAGATTGAGGCATACACTAAGAGATCGCATGAGCTAGCCTTGTTGTGTCCTACTATGGTGGACCCTCCGTATAAGCGAATTGAACTCTACCTCAAGGGCTTGGTGCCAGAGATCCAAAGTCATGTGACTTCAGCAAACTTGACTACTATCCAGCAGGTTGTTCAGTTGGCTCACCGTCTCACTGATCAGGCGGTGGAGCAGAACAAGTTACCCAAGCGCATAGGTACTGCAACTACTTCTGGTACTTCTAGTGGGGACAAACGGAAATGGGATGGAACTTCAAGCAAGGGTTCAACTTCTGTGCAATCTCAGTCTCAGCAGAGAAAGACTGACGACTACAAGAGCCCTAGTCAGCAATCGTCTGGTGGTCAAAGTCATGGTGGGTACAAGGGGAATCACCCCAAATGCAATCGTTGCAACCTACACCACGGTGGGCCATGCACCAGGGGCAACTGTCATCGGTGCAACAAGCCTGGTCATGTCGCAAAGGATTGCAGGAGCGCATACCCCGCCAATCAGAATCGTCAGCAACCTCAGCAGAACCAGCAACAGCAGCAGGGTAACAACAAAGGGTGCTTTCAGTGTGGAGCTGAAGGCCATTTCAAGAGAGATTGTCCCCAACTGAACCAGAACAACAACAACAACAATCAGGGGAATGGTAACAATGGGAACCACAACAATAACAATGGTGCTAGGGGACGAGTGTTCGTGATTGGTCAAGGTGAAGCAAGGAATGATCCCAACGTGGTGACGGGTAAGTTCCTTCTCGACGACTTTTATGTTACAGTCTTATTTGATTCGGGTGCCGATACTAGCTATGTGTCACTAGAAGTTAGTAAGATGCTTAAGCGTATTCCTACACCCCTGAGCGACAAGCACACTGTAGAGCTAGCTAATGGTAAGAGTTTGGAAGCCTCACACGTAATCAAGGGTTGCCAGCTTATTCTCGCTAACCAGACCTTCTCTATTGATCTTATTCCTATTGTCTTGGGTAGTTTCGACGTTGTCATCGGGATGGATTGGCTATCCCAACACCGAGCAGAGATTCTTTGCAACGAGAAGATCGTTCGTATTCCTGGTTTAGGTAGTGAACCTCTCATGATTCGTGGCGACAAGAGAAGTGCTGTTGAGAACATCATCTCTCTTCTTAAGGCCCAGAAGTGCTTACGAAAGGGCCACACTGCGATTTTGGCTCTAGTTACTGATACCACAGAAAAGGAGAAGAAGCTAGAAGATTTTCCAGTTGTACGCGACTATCCTGAGGTATTCCCTGAGGAATTACCTGGTCTTCCGCCCCATCGCCAAGTCGAGTTTCAGATTGAACTAGCTCCTGGAGCTGCGCCTGTAGCCCGTGCACCTTATCGTTTAGCTCCATCAGAGTTGGAAGAACTCTCCACGCAACTACAAGAACTCCTGGATAAGGGTTTTATTCGTCCTAGCTCATCGCCATGGGGAGCTCCGGTGCTATTTGTGAAAAAGAAGGACGGTACCTTCAGAATGTGTATTGACTATCGCGAACTTAACAAGGTGACTGTGAAGAACCGTTATCCTCTACCGCGTATTGACGACTTGTTCGACCAGTTGCAGGGGTCGAGCTACTATTCAAAGATCGATCTGAGATCGGGATATCACCAGCTGAGAGTTCGAGAAGAGGATGTCCCTAAGACGGCCTTTAGGACTCGATATGGGCACTATGAGTTTTTGGTCATGCCGTTTGGGCTGACGAACGCACCGGCAGTTTTTATGGATTTGATGAATCGAGTTTGCAAACCGTACCTGGACAAGTTTGTTATAGTCTTCATCGACGACATCCTGATCTATTCTAAGAGCAAAGAGGAACACGAACAACATCTACGACTTATTCTGGAACTCCTTCGGAAGGAACAGCTTTACGCAAAGTTCTCGAAATGCGACTTCTGGCTTCGAGAGGTCCATTTCCTAGGACATGTGGTGAACAAGGATGGGATTCACGTTGATCCATCCAAAGTGGACTCTATTAAGAACTGGCCTGCACCTCGCACACCAAAGGAAATTCGCCAATTCTTGGGATTGGCAGGTTACTACAGGAGATTCATCAAGGATTTTTCTAAGATCGCACAGCCTCTCACCTTGTTAACACAGAAGGGCGTTGTCTATCATTGGGTAAATGCACAAAAGTTAGCTTTTCAGCATCTAAAGGATAGACTTTGTAGTGCACCTATCCTTTCACTGCCAGAGGGCACAGACGATTTTGTGGTTTACTGTGATGCATCAATTCAAGGTCTTGGTTGTGTATTGATGCAACGAGATAAAGTCATAGCTTACGCCTCACGACAACTCAAAGTTCACGAGAAGAACTACACTACGCATGATTTAGAACTGGGAGCTGTTGTTTTCGCACTTAAACTATGGCGGCATTACCTGTACGGAACCAAGTGCGCCATCTACACCGACCACAGGAGCCTAGAGCACATATTCAAGCAGAAGGAACTGAATATGCGGCAGCGACGATGGGTCGAACTGCTAAATGACTACGAGTGCTCTATCAGGTATCACCCGGGCAAGGCCAATGTGGTGGCTGACGCCCTCAGTCGAAAGGACACTGCGCCTAAGCGCGTAAGAGCTTTACAACTCACGATACATTCTAGTCTACCTTCGCAAATACGAGCTGCTCAGATAGAAGCACTGAAACCAGAAAACGTTAGAGCTGAAGCCCTACGCGGGTCAAGGTAACGCTTAGAACAGAAAGAAGACGGTGCTTACTACGTAACAGGACGCATTTGGGTCCCACTCTATGGCGACTTACGAGAACTTGTGATGGATGAAGCGTACAAATCCCGCTACTCGGTACACCCTGGTTCGGATAAGATGTACCACGACATTAAAACTACGTATTGGTGGCCTAGCATGAAGGCCCACATAGCAACTTACGTCAGCAAGTGTTTGACTTGTGCGCGAGTCAAGACGGAATATCAGAAACCCTCAGGCCTACTTCAGCAACCAGAGATACCACAATGGAAATGGGAGCAAATTTCCATGGATTTCGTTACTGGCCTACCTAGATCACAGCGCGGAAACGATACTATATGGGTGATCGTGGATCGACTCACGAAATCCGCACACTTCTTGGCAATCAAAGAAACGGATAAATTCTCCACTCTAGCGGAGATATACCTCAAGGAAGTTGTTTCGAGGCACGGGGTGCCCACCTCTATCATCTCTGATCGAGATGCACGTTTTACTTCGGAACTGTGGCAGGCAATGCACAAGTCTTTTGGCTCACGTCTAGATATGAGCACAGCGTATCACCCACAAACGGACGGGCAGTCCGAGCGAACTATTCAGACATTAGAAGACATGCTTCGCGCTTGTGTAATCGACTTTGGCAACAGCTGGGAAAGGCATCTGCCACTCGTGGAATTCTCGTATAATAACAGCTACCACACCAGCATTAAAGCTGCTCCGTTTGAGGCATTGTACGGACGTAAATGCCGGTCACCTCTTTGTTGGGCAGAGGTGGGAGATAGTCAAATCACTGGTCCAGAACATGTGGTGGACACTACTGAGCGGATTGCTCAAATACGACAACGCATGGCGGCCGCTCGTGACCGTCAGAAGGCTTACGCCGATAAGGGCAGGAAACCACTTGAACTCCAGGTTGGGGAGCGGGTTCTACTCAAAGTTTCACCCTGGAAGGGTGTGGTTCGTTTTGGTAAACGAGGCAAACTCAACCCACGGTACGTTGGACCTTTCGAAATCCTTGAGAAAATAGGCAAGGTGGCCTACAGACTGAACTTACCAGCAGAACTCGGGGCAGTTCACAACGTTTTCCATGTGTCGAATCTGAAGAAGTGTCTGTCAGATGAGACACACGTAGTTCCTCTGAAGGAACTCACGATCGACGAACAGTTGAAATTCGTCGAGGAACCAGTCGAAATCACGGACCGGGATGTTAAGGTCCTCAAGAGCACTAGAATACCTCTCGTTCGAGTTCGTTGGAACTCACGTCGCGGCCCAGAGTTTACCTGGGAGCGCGAAGATCGGATGAAACAAAAGTATCCCCAACTGTTTGAGAACAGTACAACCGCTACTGAGGCTGAAGCTATGGAATTTCGGGACGAAATTCCAGATCAACGGGGGGTGGATGTGACACCCCAGGATAACCGGGAAAACCTTGCAACCTAACTAGCTTCCTCAGTGAGTGCCATCAAATTTCGGGACGAAATTTCTTTCAACTTGGGGATGATGTGACAACTCGAAATCTAGAACCTGTCGTTGTGTCTTGATGTAACTTACTTGTACATTATGTGACTAGTTAACTGATTAAACTTAATGATAAACATGAACCTTTATGCGATATGTGCCTTGTTTGTGTGTTAGTATGTATATATGTATGTATTATATGAGAACCGAGAACCCAACCCGAGAACAAGGAACCCGACTCGAGACCATGAGGTCTCGAGTGTATAGCAACCGGTTTGGGCCTTTGGCCGGTTGGGCCATTTGGGCCGTAAACCCTTAACCGAACCCATTAAGGGTGCACCACTTGGAACTAGCATATATATAGCACTCATTAGTTAACTTTGTCATTTTTGGAACAACACACACACACACCCTCCTATCTTCTCTCTCACTTAAACCTTAAGAACACAAACACATCTCCAAGTTTTCGGATCCAATCGGTTGGCACAAGAACTCTCGGATTTGGACTTTGGATCGGCACACACACACACTTCACCAACCGGTTAGTATTTATCATGTTTATTGATTGATGATTGTTGTTGATTACATGATAATATGAGTAATATGATTCAACTAGTGTAAGATATGCTTGATGATGTTTTATGTGTGTTAAAAGCTCTAATGTCGAATGTGTTGCTAAAGAACTCATGATATATTGTGACCAAATATGACACAAACCCTTGATTATTGATGTTTATGAAAAAAAACCGGCTTGTATATGTGTAGTACCATGTTAATCGGATAGGTGTAGAATTGATTTTGAGATGTTTAGATGAGTATGTTAAGTATGTTACATTGTGGTTCATGAATTTGGTTGAACAAGGGTTGTTTATGTTATGAATAAACTTGATGAATGTGTTTGAATATATGAAGAACAATTTGAATGATAGTTGAAGATGTGAAAACCCTTGTGATTTTGATCCATTTTTACTAATAGCCTGATTAGGAAAACTTGTTAGTGAAATTCTATTGGTTGTTTCCTGATTTGGGCCTGATTACATTGTACCATTAAGCTGACCATATCTGAATCAACACTGAACATGAAAACGACAGCATTCCGACCCGCAATCACACGGTTGCGACTCGCAACCACAGCGTGACAACTCGAGACCACGCGGTTGCGACTCGCAACCATAACAGGACAAGCCGAGACCACAGGTTACGAGTCCCGTTGCGACTCGAGACCTTAGCATGATGAACCGAGACCACGGTTGCGACATAGGTTGCGACTCGCAATCATTTATGATCAGCACAAACAGCATGACTCGAGACCATGCTTGCGAGTCCGGTTGCGACTCGAGACCACACTTTTGGGCCTAAGTTAGTGGGCCGGACTTATGAACTTCTGTGCTACTGTTGACTTGTTGTTTGGGCCTGTTATCACGAGCCCAACTGATTGGGCCTCACACTTGGACTCTGGGTTTGTATCTGACTATTACCTGTGAACTGTTTATGTTAAACGTGTTGCCATGATTATTACCTGTGTACAATACGTGTTGAACATACGTGCACTGCTTGGCTTGAATCTGATACGAATAATACCTGTGATAGGACCTAATTGATTACCTGCAACTTAATTGACTTTCTGTGATTAACTGCCGAGCAAACCAAGGTGAGTTCACACCCTCTACAAAGCATGGGATTCCCTGGGTTGGGAACGGGGTTAAGGAACGTGGATTCCTCGTCCTCCTTGGGTAGGACGTCAGTGGTTCAGGAATGTGATTCCTCGTCCGGATGGACGGATAAAACGTACTAGACTAAAACTCTATCACGAAGTCCCTCCTTTTTGTATCGACTAATCGCCGGGCCAATGGCGAGCGGGTCATTAGTTAGATAGCGCTATTTAGGTCTGACAAGCCTCACACCGTGCCGCAGAGGACGGGCGTGAACTAATGTATCTGGGGCACGTCAATGATGATAGACATTGATGTTTTTCAGGGCACATAAACATGACTACAGTCAGCAGTCGATATGGTAACGAGTCTAGTGTACGCATGGGGTAGCCCCCACGGCCGAAATGCCTGATAACTATCATGGGGTAGCCCCCACGGCTGGAATGCCGGAGTAACTGGGAATGAACATGTCACGTTTTTAAACTATGGGGTAACCCCCACGGCAGGATGCCAGTTAAAGGAAAACTGTTTTCGAACAACTAAAACGAACACCCAACTGTGAACTCACTCAACTAGTTGTTGACTCGTTACTATATGCTTTGCAGGACCATAGGTGCTCAGTTGGAGCTTGCATGGAGGGGGGTCGTTGTGGGACACGGATTGCTGCGTACTATGTTAAACTTGAAACCATTTGAACTTATGTTATAACTTTAAACTTATGCTTCCGCTTGCAACTTAACTTGTTTGTTTTGAAACACCAATCGTATTGGTTAAACTTTTATAACTACTTATATGCTTGTTCAGTATGATTGGTGGCTGGATCCTGGTCAGTCACGCCTCCAAGCGGTAGTACTCCGCAGGTGGGATTTTGGGGGTGTGACAAGTACCATTTAAGTAAACGATATTGACTTTCGGATAATCATTGACAAATCATTTTCCATACTTCCATTCACAAATAGATATTTATCAATTCAGGATCTCCCCTAATTGATCAAAGTTAGTTCATTTCGGATATTGAATCCAATTGTTTCTATAAATCATTTCTATTTTTAAAATTCATACCCCTCAAAATATCTTTTGATTCCATTCCACGCTACATTATTCCTCCTACCTAAAAGAAGAAACATAACTCCAAGAAAATATCATAGTTCAAATCTCGAGGACGAGATTTTTATTAAGGTGGGGAGGATGTAACAACCCTCACTAAAATTAATATTTAGTATCATAATTATGCAATAAGGAAACCCTAATTAAGTTTAGTATGATTAATTAATCAGTTAATCAATATTAATTAAGCTAACAAGATTAATTAAGCTAAGTAAGGTTTATTAAAAATAGATATATATGGGGTCGTATAAGAACGTTTAATATTAATAATTAAATATATTATTTTATTTCCCTTACTCCGTTTTTAATGAAACTTAGGTTAAAACGTAGATAAAAATATGCTCATTCTAAAGACATATTCGTCGTTTTATAAAACGTTATATTTTAAAAGTTATGCAAGAAAAACGAGTGAAGCAGCTGAATTAATATATATAAGCAAGCTAGCTAGCACGTCAAGCAGGTAGGCAGGCACGTCACTATCCCACATCGACAGAATTAGGTTGAGGTGCTTGCTTGCTTGCTTGCTATAAATAGGAAGCTTAGGATTCATTTTTCTTTGCTCATTTCTCTTCTTCTCTCTATAATGTTGGTGTTCTAACCAATAATCACCGATACGATATTCTGTTCGGTCGATTCAGGAACCAACTAACGGATGCCAAAGTATTATACTTTGTGAATTTCGTTAAACGGAATCCAAAGTACTACTTTGTGAGTTCGTTAAACGGATGCCAAAGTGCTATACTTTGTGAGTTCGTTAAACGGATGCCAAAGTACTGTCTGAATAAGACTACACTTTGTGAAGTTCGTTAAGGTTCGAATCTCGTGACTATCGTTGAGGTTTGATTTGGGTTTTTACACAAATACGTATTCCATTCTGTTAAGCTATATGTTTAACTACCGAAAATACTCCCCACCACACACACACGCGAATCACTAATTAGTATAGCAGGGTGCTGCTACGATACAGGGTATTAACTCGATCGCTATTACGATTCATTTTCCGACCGATCAATATATCCAATGGATGTTTAAGTGCCACCCACATTAGGGTTATACTTTGTCGTTCGTCGTTAAATCAATGGATGTTTAAGTATCGCACTTTGTCGTTCGTTGTGAGAATTTGATCTCGTGAGTTATCGTAATTGTTGTATTAAGTTACCTACCTAGTTCGTGTGCACTAGGTTACAAGGCTAAATCAATAGGCTAAGCTTTGCCTGTATAAATCTGCAATATATCAAGGCTTATCTGTAGACTAAACTTTGGCCGTATGAATCTGCATGTTTATAATGTGAGTCATTCTTCTTTTTAAACTGTTTTCTCACAGTTTGTGAGTAAGAATTACAATACCTCAAATTATTTTCAAGGTTATAATTACAAGGATTAAGTCTTTGTAATCACCAAATTACAGCTGGTATGTGGGGTATTGTGCACATTACTATTTTTATCACTCTAGGTGAGTGAGTATCACTCTATGTGAGTGAGTATTACTCTGTGTGAGTTAGCCGTCACTATTTGGGGCAACGGGACCCAATAGTGGTATGACCACAGTCACAGATCCGGTCGAGTGACAAATACCTATTCTTGATAATTGGTTGATAAAAACATTGTAATCGCTCTTAATACTGTGATTTATAACTAACGGGTCGTTTTAGAAAACAGAATGATTCACTCAGTATTTCCCACTGACAAAACCTTTTTAAAACGCGTTTCAGGTAATTACAGTATATTGGAGTAAGAATTGGATCCGGCACCGAAGGCATCAAGAAGTGGCTTATTTTATTAATTAAATCAAATTAAGAAATATTGTTTTTATTAAAAGCTACCTTTGAAACAATGGAATTTATTCCATCTATTTAAATAAAATCCGGTGTTTTCTAAACTCTGATATTTTCCTAACTCACGGTCCTGATGAAATTTCCGCTGCAATGTTTTTATAAATAAAAATAATCACCGGTACCACTGGACTGCTCACGGCACCCGATTCCGTCCAGGGTGGGTCGGGGGTCGTGACAACCAACAAGTGTCCCTGAGTGCTAGGGGTCGTTTAGGGGGCGCCCATGCTGCTCATAATGGCTCCTAAGTCGGTTAAAACAGCAAACAGTGCTTCTGTCCGCATTTTCTGTATCTGGGCCATTGACGCGGCCCGCGTAAGGGTCCTCTTAACCTTTACGCGGCCCGTCTGAATCCTTTTGTCAGAACCCATATCTTTCACTGTCAGCGCGGCCCGCGTAAAGCCCTTTGCAACCTTTACGCGGCCCGCCTCAGACATGCTGCAAGATTTTCAAATCTTTTTCAATTATTACAGTCGGCTCTTGGCGTTTCGATGGGGTAACTTTGCGTTTTGGGCCTTTCTTATTTACGTATAAGGGCCTCGAAACTTTTACCCAACTTATTAATCCTCGGTTATTTTATAATTACCCGAAAAGTCGTAACTTTCAATGTTTGACGCTTTTAACCCTTCTTAAACGAATTTGGTCATAACCTTCTCATATTGTAACGGAACGTGATGAAATTTATATCGTGCATTCTAGTGAGTATAATTTACCATTACAAAGCCTCGGGTATGCCAAAGGGTCACTCAGAGGTATAACTTAAACATGTTGACACATTTGGCCCCTGTAGTTTGTAACTCCTCACTTTCTTCCACATTTCGTTCCGTACGATCCATGATGCATTCGTTCGAAGGTACGAGCATCATGTAGGGTTACTGTAAAGTATATTTATCCCTTGTTGACATCTTGAACTCTTGAATTCACATACTTTCTATGTTTGTCAACTTTAGTCCCTCTATAGTAATTATTGCCACGTGCTAACCTATGACACGCGTCATTACTTGATAGGACGCAAATTTTCGAGGTGTTACATTGCAGATGCCCTAAGTCGTAAGTATCATGAAAAGTAAAAGCAAGTTCGTGCTCTTAGATTAAATCTACAATTAGATTTAATGGATCAACTGAAGAATGTTCAAACAACAACAATCAAGGATGATGCTGAAGGAATGAAAGGAAGGATAAAAGAATTAGAACAAGGAACTGATGGAATTTGGAGATTCCACAAGAAAAGGATCTGGGTACATAAGCAAGGAAACTTAAGAAATAAAATTTTAGAGTTGTCCCATAAATCTCGGTATACCATGCATCCTGGTAATAATAAGATGTATACCAAGATTTAAGAAATAATTTCTGGTGGATAGGAATGAAAAAGGACATAGCTAGATATGCATCTAAGTGTCTGACATGTTCACAAGTTAAGGCAGAGCACCAGAAACCTTCAGGGTTACTCCAACAACTATAAATTCTTGTATATGGGAATTAATAACAATGGACTTTGTTACTAAATTGCCTAAAACCAAGAAAGGTAACGACACAATTTGGGTAATTGTCGATCGATTAACCAAATCAGCTCATTTTCTACCCATGAAGGAAACCTTTAGCATGGAGAGATTAGCAAAGTTATACGTAGATGAGGTAGTATCCTTACATGGAGTCCCACTCCCCATTGTATCAGACATGGATAGTCGTTTCACCTCACATTTTTGGACAAGTTTCTAAGAAGCAATAGGGACCCGATTAAACTTGAGTACTGCATACCATCCCCAAACAGATGGACAAAGTGAAAGGACGATCCAAACCCTGGAAGACATGCTCAGGGCATGTGTAATAGATTTTGGTGGAAACTGGGATGACCACTTACCCTTAATTGAATTCTCCTATAACAATAGTTATCATGCAAGTATCGAAGCTACCCCATTCAAAGCACTGTATGGATGAAAGTGTAGAACTCCAGTTTGTTGGGCAAAAATATGAGAAAGTCAATTATCAGGACCCGAGATTGTGCAGGAAACCACTGACAAAATAACTCAAATCAAGGAAAGACTGAAAACAGCTCGAGATCGCCAGAGGAGTTATGCAGACAATCGGCGCAAGCCGCTGGAATTTCAAGTTGGAGACAAGGTACTCTTAAAAGTTTCTCCTTGGAAAGGGGTAGTCTGCTTTGGTAAGAAAGGAAAGCTAAGTCCAAGGTACGTAGGACCATTCCCAGTAATTCAGCAAATAGGACCAGTTGCCTATCGCTTACAACTACCAGAAGAATTAGCCGGAGTACATGACGTATTTCATGTATCCAACCTCAAGAAATGTTTATCTGACGAATCTCTGGTAGTACCTCTTCAGGATATAGAGGTAAACGAAAAGCTAAAATTTGTTGAGAAACCACTCCAAATAGAAGACAGAAAGGTCAAGTTTCTCAAGCACAAAAGACTAGTACTGGTCAAGGTTAAGTGGGAGTCAAAAAGAGGACCTGAGTACACCTGGGAGCTGGAATCAGAAATGAAGCGAAAGTATCCTCACTTATTTCAGTAAATCTCGAGGACGAGATTTTAAATAAGGTGGGGAGGATGTAAGGACCTGCAAAAATGTCCATAAATGTAACACCTCGAAAAAATTTCGTCCAATAATGTCTTGACACGTGTCATAAGGTTCCGTTATGTGAAAACATACTTTAGAGGGACTAAAAGTGACAAACAGTGAAAACTATGGAACGTAAGGGTCCAAAGTGTCAACAATGGATAAATAGACTCTATGATAACCCTACATAATGTTTATAACCTTAAACGGATGGTTCATGGATCATACGACGCGGAAATTGCACAAAAGTGAAGTATTTCAAACTATAGGGGCCAAAAGTGTCAACATATTTAATTTATACCTCTGAGTGAACTTTTGGCAGACCCGAAGCTTTGTATAGCTAAAATATACTCACTAGAATATGTGGTAAAAATTTCATGAAGTTTCGTCAACGTATGAGAAAGTTATGGCCAAAACCGTACTTAAGGGACTAAAAGCGTCAACGTCGAATTTCAGGGCTTTTCGGTTGAGCGCAAAGTTATCCGAGGACATTACCATGTTGGTAAATGTCCTAAGGTTCTTAAAAACCAAGTTTGGGGGTTTACGGGTCAAATTAAGCAGCCGAAACATCGCACGCAAGCTCAGGGACTAAAGCTGTCAAAGATTGAAACTTGTTTTGCTGAACAGGGGTCAGGCGACCCGCCTGGCATGACCCAAGCGGGCCGCGTGGGGCTGCCAGCGACAGAAAAATCGTATTTGGGTGATTTGGGTCCGAATTTGAGTGTCATACAGCTGGTTCTTGCCTCCAAAAGCTCCAATGGGATGCCATGCATGGCTACTACAACAGTACCCTCGAAATTTCAGCTTTAAATCAGATTACAAACCATTTCTTGGACATTTGCATTTGATCAAGAACTTATTTCTCTCAAGAGCTCTCAAGAACTTTCAAGGCAGGCTTTCTGGAGTTAATCTGATCATCAAGGTCGAATCCTAGTGTTCACTAAACACCTATAGGACTCTTGTAAGCTCTCAATTCAATCTTTAATCCGTTATTACCTTGATTATTGCTAAAAGTCAAACTGGGTGTTCATAAGCTTTGACTTTCTGATTAAACGGGTTTCAATCAGTCATTTCTCGAATTGAAACCTGATACATGTTGGTAATATTATGGGAAACAAACCCTCTAAAGGGTACTCTCTGATTCCCACTACATGCATGCTAAATGTCGAGTCAAACCTATTTCTAAAAAGTCAACAGAAGCGATTTTTGTGAAAAATGACATGAATAATGATATAGATGACATGCAATCTGTTTGATCTTCATAGAAAGCTTTATTATGAATATAAGAATGTATTTTACCACGATCAACTCGACGATCTTTAGTGTAAACCCGGATTGGAACCGAAAGTCTTAATAAACGACTTTTTCGTAAACTATCGGTTCGGATCCGTACATGCATGTGTGAGATCTGTATTTTAGAGCATTTTTGACCATTGGCATTTTAGTTAAACTTTCTGGAAATTTTATGTCATAAGTCTATGCTTAGCCGATTCGAATGCATGTTTCCGATTTATGCATAAAGTTGACTATTTTGCCCTTTTTGATTTAAAACGTGATTTTTGGAAAAGTGAAAGGATAGAAATCTTCATTTCTAATATATAAACTTGCACCGAAAATTTCGGATCAGTTGGTGGTCCAGATTGTGAGTTATGGCCATTAGCGTAAAACTATATTATAAATTTACATAAACGGTCCTTTTCGCGTAGAACCCGTTTCTGGCCACGTTTTGATACGAAACTCTTTACCAACAGAAGTAATATAATATTCTGGGAATTTTGATGATTTTTAATTAATTTTTGGCTGAACGGATCCTAGATCGCCTAGTCATTTCGGCTTATGTCGGTTTTGACCGTTTTAGCCATAAAATGAGTTTTACACATCCTTTTGACCCGAAACCTTTTTCTACTGATTTTATATGATGAATAAATTATTTTAAGTATTCTGGAAATATAAAAATCTCAGATTTAATTTGAAAACCCGAAAACGCCCTTAAATCGCATATTTAGCGTTTTAAGCGCATAGTAAGCGTTATACTTGTTTTAAACATGTAAGACTTATACCTACTGATGTAATTAGCATATTTTCATATAATAACAGTAAGTATAAGTATATGATCTCAGATTTCCAGTTTTGGCATTTTTAGCCCTTGTGAATTTACTAAAATACCCCTACGGTGCATAGTTTGATTTTAAAATGATAAATTTGATATATGGGTCATACCCTACTGATATAATATGTTATATTAAGTATATTTACTGTATGAACCAGACCCGAAACTCAGATTTCTAATTTTACCCTTTTATTATCTTTTAAATGACCAAAATGCCCTTCTAAGGCATAAATTAGGTTTAAAATTATTCCGGGCAATATAGAACATAACTTACTGATATAATATCATATTTTAAGCATATTATCTCAGGGAACTTGCATTTGAATCATTGGTCTACCCGTATCGCCCTTTTCGCGTTCGGTTCGGTTTACGTAACTAGTTTGCGTAAATTGACCGAAACGGGTCAAACGATATCATTTTTATTTCAAAATCCAGAATGTATTTAGTATACCCATATTATACAAGTATTCAAACTTGTCGGGTCTAAATCACATTCTATCCGGTCTTTCGCTTAATCGTGCGTAAACCGTATCATTCTTAAGACTAACCGGTCAAAGCTTAGGCTTAAATAAAAGACCCGTTAGGAATCTAATAGGTTAATTATAAACCTTTGTTCCAGATTAGGAGGCCCGGTAAAAGCTACCAACACTTATCATTTGTGACTTATACTTGCTCAGGTAAATACATTTTGACTTATTTTCCCTATACGGGCTTGGGGTACGGTATTTAAAATACCGCTTGATCGGGCGCACAAGTCCTGCGCCTTATAGGTGTACAGTCTTGAATAGCTTGTGCGACTTCGTTTAAACAGTTTTGTCTTACTTAAAGGCTTTGGGGGGTTATTGACCGTGTCCCGGATATCCTTGGCATTATCTTACGAGATGGCCACGACCAGAGCACGGGGTGTAGGCGTACACCCGACGTGTATAACTCTTTAATGTGGTGTGTCATTTAATCTCTAGCCCGGACAGCAGATCCCGGGCCACCAGAGATATAAGTGCATGTAATTCGTTCACAAGTTTATATCTTATAAATATCCCAAGTTAATAAAAATATTTATGCCTTGTGCATTTAAATCAATTTTCAATCATTTTCAAAATGAGTCAGTCGATTTGTATTTACCAGTGTAAACTGACGTATTTTTCCCAAAAGGTTAAGTGCAGGTACTATACGAAAATAGGCTGGCTGTTTCCTAAGAGCGTCCACTATAGTCTCGCAAGCTTGGACGACAAATATCTGTTGAACTATTTTTATCTTATTTTACTTGATCCGCCTGTGGATCCGTTTCAACTACTGTGATATTTATTATTGCAAATTATTTAAAAGTTGAAATGTATCTATTCTGCTTCCGCTGTGCATTATTATATTGTGTTGATTGTCTATGACGATGCCAACTACGTCACTGTACCCCACACCGGGCCCACCGGTGACACGTGGAAATCGGGGTGTGACAGGTTGGTATCAGAGCCAACGCTGAGTGAATTAAACACTAGTCTTTTGTGTTTAATCTCAGTTACACAAATGCACATTCCTCGATTTTCGAGTCTAGACAAAGAACTTAGGAAATGTTCAACTTTTCGTTTATTTTATTTTATTTTTATTATTAGCTTTGTCTTATGTACTTGTTGTGCAACTTGTTTAATTTTTGACAGGATCATTATGCCGCCACGAATGAGAGGTCGAGGAGGATTTGCTACGTCTCACGACCATGAGGCAGGGCCCTCACATAGGCGAGCACCATCCGCCACGCACAACACAGCCGCCAACGACCTTTGAAGGTCTTTCGCCGAGCCTGCTAGACACTCGGTATCCGCCAGCACTTCACCGTCATTACCCCACTCGTTTGGGCCCCACTCGGAGAATGGGCCCCATGGTTCGCATGGATCCTACATACCTTTGCAGCAGTCACCGCACCAGTATCCAGCACCAGTCTACCAGGGTTTGTATAACCCTGATGCTTTTGTGGATGAGCCAGTGGGTCATAACCCACTTGGACCGGAGGACCACTTTTCTGGTGGTCACGAGATGGACGTCGACGAGGATACGGACCCCTCGCTACCACCATCAGGTACGCCTAACCATCCGATTGAGATATCGGATGGGTCGCCATTTAGGGGATCACCCTACAATGGTGGGGACAGCTTTCAGGAGAGATTTAAGCAGCATGATTGGTATTACACCCCCAGCCACAACTCTCCGATGCTCCAGTCTCACCAGGTTTCACCGGTGCACTCGCAGCACCACTCGCAGCAGCAGCAGCTTCAGCAGCAGCCGCCTCTACCGCAGGACCTATCTGAGGCTCTATGGCGTGACGTGATCACTCCGTCACCACCGCCGCCACCAGTTTTACCTCCTCCGCCTCAGAGGCCAAGGAGGAATGCGCGCATGTCTACGCGCGGAGGGATTCGCATAGGCACCCTTCCACATGTTGGTAGCAGCCGCTACACGTCTCTTCCCGGGGAGTCTGAGACAGGGGAGTCTCAGCATCCCGTATCGGAGGTTACTTCTGTACCGATCCCGCCTCTGCCGCCGCAGAACTTTGGAGAGCCGATTCCGGCTTATGCTAGTGCCGCTCAGTTTAACCCGTTCGAGCATGTTTTCCCTCAGGGTTATGATTACACAGGAGACCCTTATTGGCAAGCTGTGAACTACAGCTCACTCCCACCTAGTGGTCCATTGGGAGACACTTGGGCTGCTGGGCAGTCTACTTTTGGTTACCCTCCGGGTTACCAGCAGCAACCGCAGCCGCAGCCGTACCAGCCGCCGCAGCCGCAGCAGTACCAGCCACCGCCACCGGCGCCTATGATGTCGCCGCCGCAGGTTCAGGAAATCCTGCATGGGATTGATAGCATGCGACGTGAGTTTCAACACGAGATGCGAGCTGATCGCCGTCGCACCAGTGGCATGTTCAAGAAGGTGTTTGACCTGCTCAAGGGTAAGGGCAAGAGGGATCATTGAATCCTTTAATTATTGTCTCATTTACTCATGTCCCTGCGTGGACATCTATCCTTGTACTCTACCCCTGTGTGGGTATATCTATCTTATTCTACCCCTGCGTGGGTATGCTGTTCTGTTGACCCCTGCGTGGGTTTGCTTTATTTTATTTTGTTATTGTTGTTATTTGTTTAGCCCCTGCGCGGGCATGTTATTCATGTTATTCATGTTATTTCAAAGTCCCGTTTAGGGCAAATATGTACTGGTACTTTATTTGAAATTTGAAATGGTTAATCTAAATTTCTCATTTTATTTATATGCATGAATATAATATTTGAATAATGGAAAATATCAATTTTTATTTGATTTGCCATTTATAAGAATCTTAGTAAGGTATAACCTAGCCTGAATGCCTTATTAACAGGCCTGGCCCTGATGGTAAAACCTGGTTGAAAAGATTCAACTCCCTGTTAACATCTGAAAACATGTTAACATTCCTGGCTAAGCGTGATCGGTAGAATCACACAAGCCACCCTTTTTAATAAATTATCTACAGATTTTATCTGTATACAAGTCTATTAATGACTTGATACCTACGGGTTATGGCTATGTCATATAGTGGCAATTGTGGTTTATAACTCCCTGCCAAGAAAAGAAATATCTACAGATTATATCTGTACACAAGTCTGTTAATGACTTGATACCTACGGGTTATAACTATGTTATATAGTGACAGTTGTGGTTTATGACTCTCTGTCTAGTAAAGGATTATTTGTTTAATTATACAATTTATAATCCTATAAAAATCTAAATTTATAATTTAGTAATTGTCCATGTGACTAGGCCTATGGTGCCAATATATATATTTTCATTCCTTGATTGCTAATAAGAGCCTGAATGAAATTTATTAAATTAACTGCTAAGGTTCTTGATACCATGGTTAATAAATCGTCTAGAACGATAATACTGTTAGGTTCTAAATTAGACCTTGTCCTTTATTGTAGCTTAAAGCTACAATGGCCAAATCGGAGGAGACCAACAGTCATTCTGGGGAGCACCCAGACAATACCAGGATTCACGTCACTGGTGAAGAATTGCAAGCACTGATAGATAATGCTGTCGCCAAGGCTATGGATAGGCAGTTCAAGGAATCTAGTGGTACTCAGAGTAGAACCCGCACAGTGACGCATGTCAAGTCTAAGACTCATTCAGGGGCTCATAGTAAGCCGCCATCTAAAAAGAGTGAGCCGAAGAAAGCTGAGGATGATAATCACTCCTCCAACCACAGCAGCGTCCCAAAGCAGGAGATTGAGCTGAAACATGACACGTACAGCAGGTCCTGTACGTACAAGTATTTTGTATCTTGCAAGCCCAGAGATTTCACTGGGGAAAAGGGAGCCGTCGATTGCATGACGTGGATTGATGAGATGGATACTGTGGTTGATATCAGCGGGTGTGCTGATAGGGACGTCGTGAAGTACGTGTCCCAGTCATTCAAGGGAGATGCGTTAGCATGGTGGAAGTCACTCCTACAAGCTGCCGGTAAGGCCACACTGTACGGTTTGTCATGGGAACAGTTTGTGGCCCTGATCAAGGAGAACTTCTGCCCGCAGCATGAGGTTGAAAGAATTGAGTCGGATTTTGTGTCTCTAGTTATGAAGAACCTCGATTGTCAAGCGTATCTTACTACGTTCAACACCTTATCTCGGTTAGTGCCTTATCTGGTGACCCCGGAGCCGCGAAGAATTGCTCGATTTATTGGGGGTCTGGCACCGGAGATAAAGGCTAGTGTCAAGGCTTCAAGGCCTACAACATTTAGATCCGTAGCTGATCTATCCCTCTCCCTCACTCAAGACGTGGTTAGATTGAGAGCCATGAAGAGCTCTGAGGAGAACAAACGGAAACGTGAGGATGACACCTCACGAAGATCTGAAAAGCGACATAGAGGGAACAACGACCACAGGAAAGGGTCGGGGTCTAGGAAAAGTGATCATCAGTCGGGTGAGAAACCCAGATGCAAGATTTGTAAGAGGTATCACTTTGGGAGATGCAGGCAAGAATCTAAGTCCCAGTCCTTCGAGAAACGTTGTGGGATCTGCAAGTCCACAGATCATAAAGCTGTGGATTGCAAGAAAATGAAGGATGCAACATGTTTCGGTTGCAACGAGAAAGGGCATATTCGGCCCAACTGCCCAAAGAATGCGAAGAAGGTTGATGATGGGAAGAAGACTAATGCGAGAGTCTTCAGAATGGACGCCAAGGAAGCAGTCCTTGACGACAACGTCATTACAGGTACGTTTCTTGTAAATGATGTTTTTGCTAGAGTCTTGTTTGATTCAGGAGCCGATAAGTCGTTTGTAGATGATAAGTTTTGTAAATTGATGAACCTTCCTGTTAAAACCTTAAGCGTGAAATATGAGGTGGAATTAGCCGATGGAACCTTAGAAACCGCCTCGACTGTTCTAGATGGATGTGTTATATCCATTAGGAATCATTCTTTCCCGCTATCCTTGCTTCCCTTTAAGCTAGCTGGATTCGACATAGTGATAGGCATGGATTGGTTGTCGAGTAACCAAGCCCAGATTCTGTGCAATAGAAAGCAAGTAATAGTTAAGACTCCGTCTGGTGAGTCACTTACTATTCAAGGAGATACCCAGCATGGATTGCCGGAGCAAGTGTCCATGCTCAAAGCATCCAGATGCATGCAGAAGGGATGTGTCATTTATATGGCACAAGTTACCATTGATGAGCCGAAGCCGAAGATTGAGGATATCCCCGTTATCTCGGAATATCCTGAAGTATTCCCTGAAGAGCTACCTGGTTTGCCACCAGATAGGCAAGTAGAGTTTCGGATAGATATCATACCAGGCACAGCACCTGTAGCAAGAGCACCATACAGATTGGCACCAACGGAGATGAAGGAGTTGAGGACGCAGTTAGATGAGCTTTTAGCCAAAGGTTTTATTAGACCTAGCTCATCTCCTTGGGGAGCGCCAATCTTGTTTGTTAAAAAGAAGGATGGATCGATGCGTCTGTGCATCGATTACCGTGAGCTTAACAAGGTCACTATCAAGAATAGGTATCCGTTACCCAGGATCGATGATCTGTTCGATCAGCTGCAAGGAGCAAGCTATTTCTCCAAGATTGACCTGAGGTCAGGTTATCATCAGTTGAAGGTCAAGGAGGAAGACGTACACAAGACAGCGTTTAGGACTCGTTATGGACATTACGAGTTCCTAGTGATGCCGTTCGGGCTCACCAACGCACCAGCCGCATTCATGGACCTCATGAATCGCGTCTGCAAGCCTTATTTAGATAAGTTCGTCATCGTCTTCATTGATGACATTCTTATCTACTCGAAGAGCCAAGCTGAACATGAGAAACACCTTCGTTGTATTCTCAAACTTCTGCATCAAGAAAAGCTTTATGCCAAATTTTCGAAGTGTGAATTTTGGCTTCGAGAAGTCCAGTTTCTTGGACATGTTGTAAGCGAGCGTGGTATCCAAGTAGATCCCGCTAAAGTAGAAGCAGTCATGAACTGGCAGGAGCCGAAGACTCCTACCGAGATTCGCAGTTTCCTCGGATTGGCAGGATATTATAGGCGATTTATCGAGAACTTTTCAAGGATTGCTGCGCCCCTAACTTCGTTGACCCGTAAGAAGATTAAGTTCGATTGGGGCCCTAAGCAGCAGGAATCCTTCGATGTTTTGAAGAAGAAGCTGAGCAATGCTCCAGTGTTGACATTGCCTGATGGAATAGAGGAATTTGTGGTGTATTGTGATGCATCACATACTGGCATGGGCTGTGTACTCATGCAGAAAGGCAAAGTCATTGCCTACGCTTCTCGACAGCTCAAGGTGCACGAGAAGAACTACACCACCCACGACTTGGAATTGGGTGCGGTTGTATTTGCTTTGAAGCTATGGAGACATTACTTGTATGGAACCAAGTGTATCATTTATTCGGATCACAAGAGTCTTCAGCATCTGTTCAATCAGAAGGAATTGAACATGCGTCAAAGGCGATGGATGGAAACTCTAAATGATTATGATTGCGAGATACGATACCATCCAGGCAAGGCAAATGTGGTTGCCGACGCCTTAAGTAGAAAGGAAAGGGTGAAGCCAATCAGAATCAATGCCAAGCGCATTGAGATAAGAAATAACTTGAATGAAAGGGTGTTAGCTGCACAGAAGAAAGCTGTGCTGGAAGCTAACTATCCTGCAGAAAAGTTAGGAGTAACTGAGGAGCAGTTATCCTACGATAAAGATGGAATGCTACGTCTAAACGGACGAATATGGGTTCCAGTTTATGGAGGACTTCGGGATGTTATCCTCCAGGAAGCCCACAGCTCTAAATATTCCGTTCATCCTGGAGCTGATAAGATGTACCAGGATTTGAAATCAAACTACTGGTGGATTGGTTTGAAAAAGTCCGTGGCCGAGTATGTGGCCAAATGTTTGACTTGTGCGCAAGTCAAGGCTGAGCATCAGAAGCCGTCAGGTTTGCTTCAACAACCTGAAATTCCCAAATGGAAATGGGAAATGGTGACAATGGATTTTATCACCAAGTTGCCAAAGACGAAAAAGGGAAATGATACCATATGGGTCATAGTAGACAGACTGACTAAGTCAGCCCATTTTCTACCCATCAAGGAGACGTATAGCTCAGATATGTTAGCTCAATTATACGTCGATAAGATAGTAGCGCTACATGGTATACCTATATCTATTATCTCTGATAGAGATACTAGGTATACGTCGCATTTTTGGAAGAGTTTCCAACAGTCGTTGGGCACTCGTTTGAATTTTAGTACGGCTTATCATCCTCAGACTGATGGTCAGAGTGAGCGTACTATTCAAACTTTGGAAGACATGCTTCGTGCATGTGCGATCGACTTAGGTGGTAGTTGGGATAAGAACCTACCACTGATTGAATTCTCCTACAACAATAGCTACCATTCCAGCATAAAGGTTGCGCCTTTTGAGGCCCTATACGGTAGAAAGTGTAGATCGCCCATTTGTTGGGCAGAAGTTGGAGATGTCCAGTTGTCTGGACCAGATATCGTCTTTGAGACGACAGACAAGATCGTTCAGATCCGTGATCGTTTGAAAGCTGCCAGGGATAGGCAGAAAAGTTATGCGGATCCTAAGCGCAAAGATTTTCACTTCGATGTAGGTGAAAAAGTGTTGCTTAAGGTATCACCTTGGAAAGGTGTGATGAGATTTGGAAAGAAAGGCAAGCTGAGCCCGAGACACATAGGACCTTTCGAGATTATCGAACGTGTCGGGTCAGTCGCTTACAAGTTAAACTTGCCTGAAGAGCTTAGTGTTATTCATAATGTGTTCCATATCTGTAATTTGAAGAAGTGTTTCGCTGACGATTCACTGGTTATACCGCATACAGATATACACATAGACGAAAGTCTAAAATTTGTGGAAAAACCTTTGTCGATTGAGGATCGACAGGTAAAGAAGCTTCGAAGGAAGCACGTGCCTATTGTTAAGGTCAAGTGGGATGCCCGTAGAGGTCCCGAATACACGTGGGAAGTGGAATCCACGATGAAAGAAAAATATCCCCATTTGTTTGAATAAATCTCGGGGTCGAGATTTCTTTTAAGGGGGTGAGGATGTAACACCTCGAAAAAATTTCGTCCAATAATGTCTTGACACGTGTCATAAGGTTCCGTTATGTGAAAACATACTTTAGAGGGACTAAAAGTGACAAACAGTGAAAACTATGGAACGTAAGGGTCCAAAGTGTCAACAATGGATAAATAGACTCTATGATAACCCTACATAATGTTTATAACCTTAAACGGATGGTTCATGGATCATACGACGCGGAAATTGCACAAAAGTGAAGTATTTCAAACTATAGGGGCCAAAAGTGTCAACATGTTTAATTTATACCTCTGAGTGAACTTTTGGCAGACCCGAAGCTTTGTATAGCTAAAATATACTCACTAGAATATGTGGTAAAAATTTCATGAAGTTTCGTCAACGTATGAGAAAGTTATGGCCAAAACCGTACTTAAGGGACTAAAAGCGTCAACGTCGAATTTCAGGGCTTTTCGGTTGAGCGCAAAGTTATCCGAGGACATTACCATGTTGGTAAATGTCCTAAGGTTCTTAAAAACCAAGTTTGGGGGTTTACGGGTCAAATTAAGCAGCCGAAACATCGCACGCAAGCTCAGGGACTAAAGCTGTCAAAGATTGAAACTTGTTTTGCTGAACAGGGGTCAGGCGACCCGCCTGGCATGACCCAAGCGGGCCGCGTGGGACTGCCAGCGACAGAAAAATCGTATTTGGGTGATTTGGGTCCGAATTTGAGTGTCATACAGCTGGTTCTTGCCTCCAAAAGCTCCAATGGGATGCCATGCATGGCTACTACAACAGTACCCTCGAAATTTCAGCTTTAAATCAGATTACAAACCATTTCTTGGACATTTGCATTTGATCAAGAACTTATTTCTCTCAAGAGCTCTCAAGAACTTTCAAGGCAGGCTTTCTGGAGTTAATCTGATCATCAAGGTCAAATCCTAGTGTTCACTAAACACCTATAGGACTCTTGTAAGCTCTCAATTCAATCTTTAATCCGTTATTACCTTGATTATTGCTAAAAGTCAAACTGGGTGTTCATAAGCTTTGACTTTCTGATTAAACGGGTTTCAATCAGTCATTTCTCGAATTGAAACCTGATACATGTTGGTAATATTATGGGAAACAAACCCTCTAAAGGGTACTCTCTGATTCCCACTACATGCATGCTAAATGTCGAGTCAAACCTATTTCTAAAAAGTCAACAGAAGCGATTTTTGTGAAAAATGACATGAATAATGATATAGATGACATGCAATCTGTTTGATCTTCATAGAAAGCTTTATTATGAATATAAGAATGTATTTTACCACGATCAACTCGACGATCTTTAGTGTAAACCCGGATTGGAACCGAAAGTCTTAATAAACGACTTTTTCGTAAACTATCGGTTCGGATCCGTACATGCATGTGTGAGATCTGTATTTTAGAGCATTTTTGACCATTGGCATTTTAGTTAAACTTTCTGGAAATTTTATGTCATAAGTCTATGCTTAGCCGATTCGAATGCATGTTTCCGATTTATGCATAAAGTTGACTATTTTGCCCTTTTTGATTTAAAACGTGATTTTTGGAAAAGTGAAAGGATAGAAATCTTCATTTCTAATATATAAACTTGCACCGAAAATTTCGGATCAGTTGGTGGTCCAGATTGTGAGTTATGGCCATTAGCGTAAAACTATATTATAAATTTACATAAACGGTCCTTTTCGCGTAGAACCCGTTTCTGGCCACGTTTTGATACGAAACTCTTTACCAACAGAAGTAATATAATATTCTGGGAATTTTGATGATTTTTAATTAATTTTTGGCTGAACGGATCCTAGATCGCCTAGTCATTTCGGCTTATGTCGGTTTTGACCGTTTTAGCCATAAAATGAGTTTTACACATCCTTTTGACCCGAAACCTTTTTCTACTGATTTTATATGATGAATAAATTATTTTAAGTATTCTGGAAATATAAAAATCTCAGATTTAATTTGAAAACCCGAAAACGCCCTTAAATCGCATATTTAGCGTTTTAAGCGCATAGTAAGCGTTATACTTGTTTTAAACATGTAAGACTTATACCTACTGATGTAATTAGCATATTTTCATATAATAACAGTAAGTATAAGTATATGATCTCAGATTTCCAGTTTTGGCATTTTTAGCCCTTGTGAATTTACTAAAATACCCCTACGGTGCATAGTTTGATTTTAAAATGATAAATTTGATATATGGGTCATACCCTACTGATATAATATGTTATATTAAGTATATTTACTGTATGAACCAGACCCGAAACTCAGATTTCTAATTTTACCCTTTTATTATCTTTTAAATGACCAAAATGCCCTTCTAAGGCATAAATTGGGTTTAAAATTATTCCGGGCAATATAGAACATAACTTACTGATATAATATCATATTTTAAGCATATTATCTCAGGGAACTTGCATTTGAATCATTGGTCTACCCGTATCGCCCTTTTCGCGTTCGGTTCGGTTTACGTAACTAGTTTGCGTAAATTGACCGAAACGGGTCAAACGATATCATTTTTATTTCAAAATCCAGAATGTATTTAGTATACCCATATTATACAAGTATTCAAACTTGTCGGGTCTAAATCACATTCTATCCGGTCTTTCGCTTAATCGTGCGTAAACCGTATCATTCTTAAGACTAACCGGTCAAAGCTTAGGCTTAAATAAAAGACCCGTTAGGAATCTAATAGGTTAATTATAAACCTTTGTTCCAGATTAGGAGGCCCGGTAAAAGCTACCAACACTTATCATTTGTGACTTATACTTGCTCAGGTAAATACATTTTGACTTATTTTCCCTATACGGGCTTGGGGTACGGTATTTAAAATACCGCTTGATCGGGCGCACAAGTCCTGCGCCTTATAGGTGTACAGTCTTGAATAGCTTGTGCGACTTCGTTTAAACAGTTTTGTCTTACTTAAAGGCTTTGGGGGGTTATTGACCGTGTCCCGGATATCCTTGGCATTATCTTACGAGATGGCCACGACCAGAGCACGGGGTGTAGGCGTACACCCGACGTGTATAACTCTTTAATGTGGTGTGTCATTTAATCTCTAGCCCGGACAGCAGATCCCGGGCCACCAGAGATATAAGTGCATGTAATTCGTTCACAAGTTTATATCTTATAAATATCCCAAGTTAATAAAAATATGTATGCCTTGTGCATTTAAATCAATTTTCAATCATTTTCAAAATGAGTCAGTCGATTTGTATTTACCAGTGTAAACTGACGTATTTTTCCCAAAAGGTTAAGTGCAGGTACTATACGAAAATAGGCTGGCTGTTTCCTAAGAGCGTCCACTATAGTCTCGCAAGCTTGGACGACAAATATCTGTTGAACTATTTTTATCTTATTTTACTTGATCCGCCTGTGGATCCGTTTCAACTACTGTGATATTTATTATTGCAAATTATTTAAAAGTTGAAATGTATCTATTCTGCTTCCGCTGTGCATTATTATATTGTGTTGATTGTCTATGACGATGCCAACTACGTCACTGTACCCCACACCGGGCTCACCGGTGACACGTGGAAATCGGGGTGTGACAATAAACGACCCGTAATTGAAAACTCGGACCCCTGAAACCCTAACATGCATGAAAAATCAAGAAATTAAGAAATTTGGTTTTCACGCGGGCCGCGTAAGCCATAAGGTAAGGCTACGCGGGTCGCGACAACTTAAAATTCTCCGGATAAGTGCTTAGGCCACGTGTTGCACACGTGGCGGACCTACCTGTGACACGCTAGCCCTACACGTAGACTAGGGGGCCCTCACGGGCCGCGTAAGGTTTAAGTAAGGGTTTACGCGGGCAAGGTAAAACCCAAAAAGTTGCTATAAATTGAGCAGGGCATGGGCTTTCATCTGTGTTCGAAAATTTCATTCAAAAACGAAGTCTACTGCTTAAATTCAAAATTTTAAGTAAGGAAACGCTGCTACGATTACAGGGTATTAACTCGATCACTACTACGATACAATGTCCGATCGATTGAAACCGATCTGATGGATGTTTAAGTGCTGCCCGTATTTGGGCTATATTTTGTCATTCGTCGTGAGGGTTTTGATTTCGTGAGTTTATCGTAAATGTTGTATTAAGTTACTGACCTAGTTTCGTGTGCATTGTTATTTAACTAGGTTACAAGGTCAAATCAGTAGGCGAGGTTCTGTCCAGTTAAACTTGTAATGTGAGTCATTCTCTTTTTATCAAAGTGTTTTCCCAAAACCCTGCTTGTTTTCAAAGTTATAATTACATGAATTAAGTCTTTGTAATCTTCAATTACTGCCGGTATGTGGGGTTTTGTATACATTACTTGATACCCGTCACCATTGGACAACGGGTTAGCCAATGGGTGATCTGACCATAGTCACAGACACAGTCGAGTGACAAATACCGATTTGGGGTAATTGGTTGATAGAAACAATGTAATCACCCTTAATACTGTAAATTATAACAATGTGTCGTTTTGTGCAACTTGAATGACTTGCCAGTATTTCCCCGCTGATAAAATCTCTTTAAAACATGTTTTAGGTGACTTACTGTGAACCAAGGAAAAAGTGTCGCGTAGCACTAAAGCTTGAAGAGGTGGCTCAGTAAAATAAATAAACATGTTTTATAAAACAGGGAAATTCCTTGTGAAATTCCTTTATTGTAAATTATGGGGTTTTATCCCAAAAGTGTGAAATAAAATAATTGGGTGTTTTTCAGTTTAAAAAGATCCTGTTAAAATTTTCGCTGTCAAAATAAACAATACCACGGGTTTCTGTCCCACGGCTCCGGAAACGGGTAAAACCGGGTCGGGGGCCGTGACACGTGGCGCGACCAGTATCAATCCACATCATGATGTTTTGCTCAACCGGGTTTCAAGCTTTTCCACCTTCATTCTCCTCCAATCACCTTTTAACCTCTTTAAAACACTAACCCTAATTTTCCCCTATTAAACCAAGCCGCCTCCATCACATATTCACTTTACACAACTTCAAATTACTCTCAAACACTCCAAAATCATCAAGAAATTCTCAAGTTTGGGCAGAAAGTTTCCAGTGTTAAAGTGAGATTTCAACTTTACACAAATCCATTTACTCTCGAACTCTTTACCTAAGGTATGGGAGAACTAGCCTTCATTGCCTTTATCCACCAAATACGACACTGGTGAGGATTGAACTTGGGTCTCCAAGAAGAACCCAAGTCTTTCCAACCACTAGACCACAAGTGATGGATATGTATTGTATTAGTGTACACTAAAAAGTAATTACAAGGCATATATATTTGATGAAAGAATGACATGGTATTCAATAAAGATGACTTAATCTACATAACAAAATCAAATCTTCAAACTTTTGTTTTATGTAGTATTAAAGGAATAAAAGTTACCAATCAAAGGTAGATGGGGAAAGAGAGTGAACGTGAAAGAAAGGTAGATGTGTAATAAGTATGCAAATATAATGATTACACTTTAGATCCATATATTCTTAGACTTCAAGATGAAGTACCACTCATAAGTCTTAACCTTCTAAAGTATTTTCCATTTTAAGGTAGATATTTATAATATATTTATACTTTATTAACGTAGAATGGATATTGCCATTAACTAGTGAGTTACCATTCATGCTCTACGGCTGGTTAGAATCGTAGATAAACATAAGCAAATGGTGAACATAAAGATTAAAAACGCATCGCGACAGTATATATGAAAGTCATAGAAAAGTTATGTCGCTATATACGAAAGCCAAATTATTTGAATAAAATTACACCAAAACGTATATAAAGATAAACATGACGGTTGCATATTAGAGATAAAAAAACACGCCGCAATGGTGTATTTAGAGATGAGCGTCGTGCGGTTTAAAAAACCGAACGGTTTAAAGAAACATTTAAAACATCTGCTCCGTTTAAAAGCAACATTATGAAAATTCACGTCGAAACGCCGATAAAAATAACTCGCGTGGAGCGTTGATATAAAAACGAACCCTGAAAAAATCACGAAACAAGAAGTTCATTAAAACTTGAAATGATAAATTTATTAAAGTTTAAGAGTTATAGCATAAATCAGTTAAATTTAAAGGAAAAAAAATCAACCAAATAAACTCAACAAGGTATAAAAAGTTTAGACTAAAATGTGGTGTTGGGGGAATAAATTTATTAATCTTGAGGGTCTGTATAAAGCATATATCAAAAATGAGGGGTTGTAATAGAAAATAAAACCAAAAACACAGAAACCTAGAAAAAAGAAAGAAAAGAAAAAAAAACCTACTAGAGCTAAAGGAACGTGAATTATTATATTAATTACCGCCAGAATGGGAAGCGGTGGTTTTTTATGTGATAAAAAAACTTTAAATATCTTCCTGAACTTTACTGTTCATTCAGTTGTTTTATTAATATATAGGAGAATTATACATATTTTATTTTTAACTAATTGATTAAAAAGGAATGATTCATATGTTAGATACAATGTGAATTGGTATATAATAATCTCAACTAGAGGTTATTGGCTATTGACAGTCTCATCTTTAAATATTCCCCCACCAGTCCTACATTTCACCTATTTTTTCTACACCGGTCCCCCGCTAAAAAACTTAACGGATTTATGTTTTTTTTTTCCAAATTACAAACAATTTTTTTACGGCTTTTGATCAGAACGACAATACGAGTCCATTGACGTAAAACTTACCTCAAAATATAAAGTTAACGGGCCACAATACAAACATGATAGTGAATGATGTACCTTTGATATTAGTTGATGCCATAGGCTAAACAATATCATTGCATGTAATTTTATTGCATGTGACGTGTTGCAAAACTGAAGTAACAATAATCAATTTTGTAGCATACTTTGCCCTTGCAAAAAAAAAAAATAAATAAATAAATAAAAGAAAAAAAATGTTAGAAAAATAGGTGAAAATAGCATTTTTCACAAATATAGGGAAATGATTTTTTTCCTATTTTGGACTAAAAATAAATATAATAAAATGAGCGGGTTTTATATGTTTATTTGTGGGTTTGTGTTCTATGTTGGAAGAGCTTCGCAAGAACTAAACCACGCCCAAAACGGAGCTAAGATGAATGAGATATCGATGCTCAAAGTTGGGTGTTTGGAACATTCAATGCTGAAACTAAAGGAAAAGTAGCACCTTGTCCCACATCGGAGGAGAGATGGAACTTAAATGGGTATTTAAGGTGGAACTCTACATCCTTATTGTTTCATGGAAGCACACACTAGTGTCCTTGCGAAGGGTCGCCCTCGCCCTCACCCACGCGCGCGCGCGTGGCGTGGGCGATGAGGCCCAATGTGGCGCACTTTGCACTTCGCATTGCCGCGAGCCGCTTGAGAGCCGCCTTTGTATTTTTACCACGTGCGCGTGGTTGATCACAGGGGCTGCAAGGACCAAGTAGCGTGCGGATTCGAAGCGCGTGACGTAGCAGTCCGCGCACAGGTACAAGTGTCACGAAGGCGCGCGGTTGCGCATGGTGCATGGGTCCTGTTGTGCGTGCGCGGCGCACCAGAGTGAGCCAATACGGTGCGACTGTGTGACGTGCTCGTAGAGGCTCACAGGTGACGTGACGCACGCGCGCGTGGACCTGAGCCAGTGTGGCGCATGCGCGCATGGCAGTGAGCCAAGAGGACGCACCGCGCATGAGCGTGCAGACCTGGGCGCGCGCGCACCAGTGATACTTGCGCGCGCACGCGTGCACAGAGGTTTCCAGCATTGAATAATTGGGCAGTTACAGTTCAGCTTCGAAACTGACAGGTTAATGGTCTTTGACTGAGAATTAAATGACGTATTAAATTGAATTGAAGACGTTTAATGCAATTTAAACCTCTCTTTAATTTTGTTTTGACTGTTTCGACTTAGGAGCTGTATAAATACAGCTCCATACCCACTGTAGAAGCACACCAGCAACAACAGCTATATGCAAACAATTCTCTACACACTTATGATTATCTTCTTCCTGCAAGTTTCAAGGTAACCTTCGGGTTGTAGGTGAACTCCGGCAGTACCACTGCTTCGGCTGTTGTACCCTGGGAAACAAAACGAGTACTCTTGGGAGACTCGGAATTTGTTTTAAGGGAAGCGTGTGTACACGTGCCTCAGCCTTCTTCTTCATCTAAGTTCTTGTATTTCATTTTATTTCAGTTGTAATTGTACTGTAATTTTCTGCTTTCTCATTTCTGTATTGTAATAAGTAAATTAAATTTGTTTATTTTATTTAAATTACGCGAACGGTTCCTACAATCTTTAAACAAATTTTTAAAACCGTTCGTGTAATCAAAACCATTTTGTTTGTGATTCAAATTAGTTTTGTTTTCACTCAGTTTGTGTTTTAAAAACATTTTTTTTGTTTTCTTCTTCAAAGGAGCGACTTTGGTTGAAAACAATTGGTTACATCTCAGATTTTGTCCTAAAATTGCTAATAAACTTTCTGCCTTGGTCTTCAAAGTTGGACTTAGAAGCCAGTCAGTAAGTTTTAAATATTAAGAATTTTCTGTTTTGGTCTTCAAAGTTGGACTTAGAAGCCTAAACAGTAAATTTGTGGTAAAATTAAAATTTAATAGTTTACTTCTGGTTTTTGCGTAAATCAGATTTTTTGACTAAACTTTAAAAAATTTTAATTTTTCAGCATGTCGAACGAAAACGTCAACGTTAACAACACGAATGTTGTGACGGGAACCCCCCTCAACGCCACCACTGTGGGAGCGTCCACAGTGGCCAATCACGCTGAAGGACCCGAGAAGTTCTCAGGTCTACACTTCAAAAGGTGGCAGCAGAAGATGTTCTTCTACCTGACCACCATGAACCTTGCGAGGTTCTTAACGGAAACCGCTCCCCAACCTGTGGAAGGGGAGACCGACACACAAAGACAGTGTGCGGTAGATGCGTGGAAGCATTCGGATTTCATATGTCGTGGCTATGTGTTAGACGGCTTGTCAGATGCGTTGTATAATGTGTACTACAACGTCAAGACTTCCAAAGACCTTTGGGATGCCTTAGACAAGAAGTACAAAACGGAGGATGCTGGCACAAAGAAATTTGTGGTAGCCCGTTTTTTGGATTTCAAAATGGTTGATTCTAAAACAGTAATGAATCAAGTCCAAGAATTCCAAATTATACTTCATGACATCTCTGCGGAAGGCATGACACTTAGCGAGACATTCCAAGTGGCAGCGATGATTGAAAAGTTACCTCCTAGTTGGGTTGATTTTAAGAATTATCTTAAACACAAACGAAAGGAGATGACTATAGAGGACCTTAGGGTATAAGGAGTGGTTAAACATGTTAGAGTGGCAAAACATTGAACCGACCAATCAGAGCGTGCCGTGTCAATTTGGCAAAAGTGTTTAAACTTTGCTGAAAAGTGTTGGCATTGGTTTAAACACTTGCTGAGTGGCAAACTTAATTTTTATTTTATGTTTTTTTTTATATTTAAGATAAAATGGAAAAACATAAACTTTTTAAAAATAAAAATAAACCATTACATTTTAATTAAAAATAAAGCATTACATCTTAAATAAAAATAAAACATTACATTTTTAATAAAATCTAACTTAAAAAAAAACTAAAAATCACAAGGCCATCCATATTTTTTTGCGATCTCCCGTTTTCTAGCGAGTGCGACTTCCAACATCGCCGGGTTAAGGCCGTCGGTAGGCCGATTATACCACGCAAAGTCCTTCTCGTACATTGTTTGTCGCAACGCCTCTCGTTGCTCATCGGCCAAGGTCAAATATTTTTCTTCTCGTACACGTTTAATTTCCATTATCTCTTTTTTCATGGCCTTGTACTCTTCGAATTTGCTTGTTATATCTCTTGGTTCTTCGTTTTTTGAAGACGGCCCTTTGTCCTTTTTCTCCTTTCTCGTTTGTCGTCTTGGTGGTGGTGGTGAAGGATCCTCGTTTATGTCGGGAATAGTGAATCCGCTTGAGATTTCGACATTCGGTGATCCTCGGGCATAATTTCCCGAATCCGAAGACTTTCTTTTTAGACCCGAACCGGAGCTTTCTTCATTCAACAAAGGTACCGGCGACCACTTTTGACTTGTTCTAACAACCTCCCAAGCCGCAACATGAGCGAAGTCAATACTTTCTTTGCTTTTGTAATCCTTTAACGCTTGTTTCATTACATATGCGTCGTCACTCCCGCTAGGACGTAAACGATCCTATAAACCGTTTAAAAAAAATAAAGCGTATAAAAAAATAAAGCGTATAAAAAAATAAACCGTAAAAAAAAATAAACCGTATAAAAAAATTACCGCTTGATGATATAGACCATTGAATGTGTTAATTTTTGTTTGCATCGTCACCCATTTTGATCGAACTTGGTGGTGGGTTCGATTACTTCCGCCGACCGTTTCGTTAAAGTGGTTTAGAACTTTCTTCCAAAAGCTATCCTTCTTTTGTTGATTGCCTTTTTTTTTATTCAAAGTGCAATGAACAAAAGCCTTTGCCAACGCCTCTTCTTGTGTAGGCGACCAATTTTCCCGTTTGGCCTTTGCTTTTTTTTCCGGTTCATTCGCAACATCTTCATCATCCGCAACATCTTCATCAATATCATGTAAGTCATGTTCTTGTGTTTCCGGCACGAACTCCTCATCGGCATCATCTTGTTCGTCTTCGGTTGGTGTTTGTGACATTGGGTTTTGAAAAGCAAAAGGGTCAAAGGCATTTTGCGCGTCTTGGGAGTAATCATAATAACCGGCTTGAGTCATCCTCGGACCGTATTGCATCCAATTTTGGGTGGGTTGGGTATCATAACCGAAAGGTTGATGCATGGGTTGGTTAAAATAAAATGGAGGTTGGGTGTGACTCGCAAACCCAAGGTGCGGATTAAACGGGACACTACTACCACCCGAACCACGTTTATCTTGAGGCTTCGACTTTGAACCGGATCCTACCATTTTCTTCTTGCCTTCACCCTTCTTTGAGCCTTCCATATTTTTCAAAGTGTAGAGTAGATTGAGAGAGTGTAGAGAGAAAGATGTATTTTTCAAAGTGTAGAGTAGATTGAGAGAGTGTAGAGAGAAAGATGTATTTTTTTATAAATGTGAGAATGGTATGTATATATGGTGAAAATAATAGTTACAAAAAATAAATTTTTTTTTTTTTTGGGGGTCAAACGGTCATATGACCGTTGAAAAGTGGCAACATTTATGGCATTTCTCTTGTTTCTCGCTCGGTGATGGCTCACCGCCATCAAAGTTTTGCCGCGACCAAGAAAGGTCGGCGGCGGTGTTTGCCGCGCGGCATTCTTGTTTGCCGCCTCCTCACCGCTTCCACACCGTATGCCCTTATTGTTCGTCTTCGGATTGAAGAGGACAATAGAATTGCCCAAAAAGGCAGCCTTGCGCAGACTAGTGCTAGCGCAAATTTGGTTGAGCATGGGCAATCTTCTAAGGGTGCGAAGGGCAAGGGGAAAAAGGACAAAGGGAAAGCAAAGGCTAGCAACCTTGGACTAAAGAAAGGGGTTGTGAAAAAGAAACCTCAGACGTTCCAAGGGACTTGTTACAACTGTGACAAGCCGGGGCATCGGGCTAACCAATGCAAGAAACCAAAGCGTGAGCGTGCGCACATGGTGGATGAAGACGGAATGTCTTTGGTGGCAATGATTTCCGACAAAAGCGCAATGATGGATGAGGTCAATACTGTGACCAACACTCCAAAAGGATGGTGGGTTGATACGGGCGCGACCCGTCACGGTTGCGCAGACAAAAGCCTCTTTACCACCTCCAAGGCGCTTTCTGGAGAAGAGAAGCTGTATATGGGAAATGCAGCCACCGCTGACATCATGGGTGAAGGAACGGTGATCTTGAAGTGGACTTCGGGGAAGGAGCTCACTCTAAGCAACGTGTTGTATGTCCCGGACTTACGCAAGAATCTAGTCTCGGGATGGTTGCTTAATAAGTTTGGATTTCGTTTAGTTTTTGAGAGCGATCAATTTGTACTAACTAAACGAGGACTGTATGTAGGCAAGGGCTATGCCCAAAATGGTATGTTCAAATTGAATGTAATGGCTGTCAAGAACATGAATAAAATTGCTACTACTTCTACTTATATGCTTGAGTTTTCTGATTCGAATAAATGGCATGGTAGATTAGATCACGTCAATTTTAATTCCATACGTCGTTTAATCAATTTAAATTCTATACCAACATTCCATATTGATTCACACTATAAATGTGAAACATGCGTTGAATCCAAACTTACAAGATCATCATCGAAATCGGTTGAACGAATAACCGAACCCCTTGATTTAATTCACACTGATATTTGTGATTTAAAAGCGGTACCCACAAGATGTGGAAATAAGTACTTCATCACGTTTATTGACGATAGTACTAAATATTGCTATGTATATTTACTAAAGAGTAAAGATGAAGCAATAAGTAAATTTATCTTGTATAAAAATGAAGTTGAGAATCAACTTCAAAAGAAGATAAAAGCTTTGCGAAGCGACCGAGGAGGCGAATATGTTGCACCTTTTGCCGATTTATGCGCAAAAAGTGGCATTGTACATGAGTGTACACCTCCTTATTCTCCACAATCAAATGGTGTGGCGGAACGAAAGAACCGCACATTAAAAGAATTGATGAACGCCATGTTGATAAGTTCTGGGGTGAACAAGGAAATGTGGGGGGAAGCCATTCTCTCGGCTAATTATCCTTTTGAACAAGATACCACTCAAAAAGAGAGACGAAACTCCATATGAGTTATGGAAAAGGAAGAAGCCTTCATACAAATACTTGAAAGTGTGGGGGTGCCTAGCAAAGGTGATTGTACCACCTCCTAAGGCTCTTAGGATAGGACCCAAAACTGTTGATTGCATATTTATTGGGTATGCGCATCAAAGTAGTGCACATCGTTTTCTTGTACATGAGTCCAAGAATCCTGATGTACACGTAAACACTATCATGGAGGTGAATCTAACGTTGTGTCTTACTTTGAAAATGTGTTTCCTTTGAGAAGACAAACACATGCAACGTCATCAACACCTAATTTTGAAGTAGGTGAAAGCTCTTCTACACCAGTTGAGGAGGTAGTTCATGATAAGACACATGAACGACCTGAGGTTGAAGAAAGTGATCGTAGGCGAAGTAAAAGGCCAAGGGTTGAAAAATCCTTCGGTCCAGACTTCGTTAGCTATATGGTTGAGGGCGGGCCCAATACATATCGCGAAGCGGTTTCCTCTTCAGAAGGACCTCAATGGAAAGAAGCAATAAGTAATGAAATAGATTCTATATTGCAAAATCATACTTGGGAGTTAGTAGATCTTCCACCTGGTTGCAAACCACTTGGATATCGTTGGATATTCAAAAGGAAGATGAAAACTGATGGAAGTATTGATAAGTACAAGGCTAGCTTGGTGATTAAAGGATTTAGACCAAAGGAAGGTCTAGATTACTTTGATACCTACTCGCCTGTGACGCGTATAACCTCGATTAGATTGGTTCTTGCTATAGCGGCTTTAAGAAATTTGGAAGTTCACCAAATGGACGTTAAAACCGCATTTCTAAATGGCGATTTAGAAGAAGAGATTTACATGGAGCAACCAGAAGGTTTCTCTGCCCCAGGTCAAGAGGGTAAAGTATGTAAACTCGTCAAGTCTTTGTATGGCTTGAAGCAAGCACCAAAACAATGGCACCAAAAGTTTGATCATGTCATGATTGACAATGGTTTCAAAATAAATGAGTGCGACAAATGTGTTTATTTCAAAGACACAAATGAAGGTTATGTGATATTATGCCTTTATGTAGACGATATGCTTATCATTGGGAGTAATGATAAAATTATCAAAGCTACTAAAAGCATGTTGAAAGCGAGATTTGACATGAAAGACATGGGTTTAGCTGATGTGATTCTTGGAGTAAAGATCATAAGAACCCAAGATGGTCTTGTGTTAAGTCAATCTCACTATGTGGATAAAATTCTTGAAAAATTCAACTCGGGAAACACGAGTGTAGCTCGAACTCCAGTTGATACCTCACAACATCTCAAGAAAAATAAAGGAGATGGAGTGGCTCAGTTAGAGTATTCAAGAATTATTGGCAGTCTAATGTATCTAATGACATGTACTAGACCCGACTTGGCTTACGCAGTGAGTAGGCTAAGTAGATACACCAGCAATCCGTGCGCGGATCATTGGAAAGCTATCACGAGGGTGCTTAGATACATAAGATACACAAGAGATTATGGACTGCATTATACCCGACAACCAGCAGTGATCGAAGGATACACTGATGCAAACTGGATATCGGATAATAAAGATTCCAAATCAACAAGTGGTTACGTGTTTACACTTGGAGGAGCTGCTATTGCTTGGAAGTCTTCTAAGCAAACGGTCATAGCAAGATCCACAATGGAATCTGAATTTATCGCATTGGGTAAGTCAGGCGAGGAGGCGGAATGGCTACGTCAATTTGTGGAATATATTCCAAGATGGCCAAAGCCTTTGCCAGCCATATGTGTACATTGTGATAGCCAATCAGCGATTGGTAGATCAAGGCATATGTGACGTAGACATAACACGGTACGACAACTACTCTCAACGGGTGTTATCACAATTGATTATGTGAGATCAAAGGATAACATTGCAGACCCGTTTACAAAAGGCTTAAGCAGAGAGTTAGTAGAAACGTCGTCAAGAGGAATGGGACTAAAGCCCGTGGTAAATGGGAATATGAGGGAAACCTAACTTAGTTGACTGGAGATCCCAAGATCTAAGTTCAATAGGACAACTTAATCATATTACCAAAAACGGAGTCACTGTGGGGGAGTACCCCAAACTAAATAAAAGGGAGTTATATATACTTCCTAGTCCATTCCAATCAGTGACATTGAAGTGAGGCTAAGCATATTAAGGTTAACGATTTCGGGAAATCAAATAACCATGATGCTTTTAATGATTCAGAGGAATCACCTATGTTAGAGAGAAGTGGGGTCGCTTCAAATGGATTTGTGGGGTGCGCAAATCCTAGAGCTCTCGCAGAACCAGGCTAGTGTTCCAGGACCATAATCGGACACGACAATGAGGAGTTGGCCAAACCAGGGAGAGTATTGTGTGAAGTGTAATGTCGTTTACACAAATGGGGGTATGTTCAAGGACATCGCGTCTAGACACCGCTAGTAAGCTAAGTACGCTTCACAAAAGAAGGTTCAAAGGTGACAACCTACCTATCTTGTAATACTCAACTGTCGAAGTTTATCGTTAAAAAGTGTAAGGAAAAGATCCATTTCCATACATGTGAGGGATTGTTGGAAATTTGATGAAAATAGCATTTTTCATGTGGGGGATTGTTGGAAAAATAGGTGAAAATAGCATTTTTTACAAATATAGGAAAATGATTTTTTCCTATTTTGGACTAGAAATAAATATAATAAAATGAGCAGGTTTTATATGTTTATTTGTGGGTTTGTGTTCTATGTTGGAAGAGCTTCGCAACGAACTAAACCACGTCCAAAACGGAGCTAAGATGAATGAGATATCGATGCTCAAAGTTGGGTGTTTGGAACATTCAATGCTGTAACTAAAGGGAAAGTAGCACCTTCTCCCACATTGGAGGAGAGATGGAACTTAAATGGGTATTTAAGGTGGAACTCTCCATCCTTATTGTTTCATGGAAGCACACACTAGTGTCCTCGCGAAGGGTGCGGAGCACCCTAACTCGCACTCGCACTCGCCCTCGCGCGCGTGGCGTGGGCGATGAGGCGCAATGTGGCGCACTTTGCACTTCGCATCGCCGCGAGCCGCTTGAGAGCCGCCTTTGTATTTTTGACCACGTGCGCATGGTTGATCACAGGGGCTGCAAGGACCAAGTAGCGTGCGGATTCGAAGCGCGTGACGTGGCAGTCCGTGCGCGAGTACAAGTGGCACGAAGGCGCGCGGTTGCGCATGGTGCACGGGTCCTGTTGTGCGTGCGCGGTGCACCAGAGTGAGCCAATACGGCGCGACTGTGTGGCATGCTCGTAGAGGCTCACAGGTGACGTGACGCACGCGCGCGTGGACCTGAGCCAGTGTGGCGCATGCGCGCATAGCAGTGAGCCAAGAGGACGCACCGCGCATGAGCGTGCAGACCTGGGCGCGCGCGCACCAATGATACTTGCGCGCGCACGCGCGCACAGAGGCTTACAGCATTGAATAACTGGGCAGTTACAGTTCAGCTTCGAAACTGACAGGTTAATGGTCTTTGACTGAGAATTAAATGACGTATTAAATTGCATTGAAGACGTTTAATGCAATTTAAACCTCTCTTTAATTCTGGTTTGACTGTTTCGACTTAGGAGCTGTATAAATACAGCTCCATACCCACTGTAGAAGCACACCAGCAACAACAGCTATATGCAAACAATTCTCTACACACTTCTGATTATCTTCTTCCTGCAAGTTTCAAGGTAACCTTCGGGTTGTAGGTGAACTTCGGCAGTACCGCTGCTTCGGCTGTTGTACCCTGGGAAACAAAACGAGTACTCTTGGGAGACTCGGAATTTGTTTTAAGGGAAGCGTGCGTACACGTGCCTCAGCCTTCTTCTTCATCTAAGTTCTTGTATTTCATTTTATTTCAGTTGTAATTGTACTGTAATTTTCTGTTTTCTCATTTCTGTATTGTAATCAGTAAATTAAATTTGTTTATTTTATTTAAATTACGCGAACGGTTCCTACAGGAAAAACTATGATAGGGATCTTTTCATGATTTTGGGTGAATATATTCAATTTTGGAAAGATGGATAACAAGCTGGAGTATGAAAATTAATTACTTAACCATATTGAATAATACATGTTTGTTGGCCTTTAAAAAAAATTACTTAACCATATAAATATACTTGATTAATCATAATTTTATCTTATAATTTCTTTTGTATTCTCTATTTTAAAATTTGTAATACTTACTTTGAAAGCACATCAAAATCATAAAAGAGCCAAGCTTTATCCAGTTGAATTATATTGAGCTTAACTCCGAAGGCAAAACGAGCTCTAAACATATAAGAGTCTTGAGTTCATAAAATTAAGTCATCACATTCCCTAGAATCACAAGTTAAAAGGTTCAATCTAACTTGCACATATACATTATAACAATCATCAACGGAATCAGGGCTCTATTTGAATTAGAGGTCTAAATGAGCTGAGTCGTTAGTAAGCTACTAAATATTGCTAAAAGCTTGAACTAAATTGACCTTAAACTAGCTTGATCTCAAACCGCATATCCAAGGATGATTAAGCTCGTGAGTCTAAACATGCTTGTTGTTTATATAAATATTATCATTTTCGTGAGTCTTAACATGCTTGTTGTTTATATAAATATTATTATTTACATAACATAATTGAAACTAGATTAAATTTTAATTAGCGATAGATATACTATAGTTTGGTGGATGGAATATTCTTGGATAGTAGTTATTTTGGATAGAAGTTTGGCCAGATTATGGCCTAACTTAACTGAAAGTCAAATTTGCATAAGCATCCAACTTTGACTGATTAATCAGTCAGTTTAAGACCGGTGGCTTATGACAATATATGATAAAAGTATACATTAGTTATTTATTTATTAACTGAAATTACTTGAAAACAATAACTTGATATTTTGTTTTTGTCTTTTTGTTACAATTGAAGTATCTTTGATATTTCTATTTTAAACATCGCCATTATCACTATGTTATACTTGATAGTTCAACTAATCAACAACTTCATCATGAATTTATAAACATATTTGAGTCCTTGTAGACTTATATGTAATTTAGTGTAAGTCACGATCTTTCATTCACGGGGCGTATTAGAAAGGGTAGCACGGGCAGAGTTAGTGTATTACAAAGGGTAGCACGGGCTACCGCTCAATCCCGTCTTCGTACTGTTTTCGTAGTGTAAAAAAATAAAAATAAAAATCCGGTTTTATACAAAGGATGTTGGAAATTTGTGAAATAGCATTTTTCACAAATATAGGAAAATGATTTTTTCCTATTTTGGACTAGAAATAAATATAATAAAATGAGCGGGTTTTATATATTTATTTGTGGGTTTGTGTTCTATGTTGGAAGAGCTTCGCAATAAACTAAACCACGTCCAAAACGGAGCTAAGATGAATGGGATATCGATGCTCAAAGTTTGGTGTTTGAAACTTGAATGCTGAAAAAATGGGAAAGTGGCATCTTGTCCCACATAGGAGGAGCGATGAAATTTAAAGGGTATTTAAGTGGGAAATCTCCATCCTTATTGTTTCATGAAACACTCACTAAGTGTACTCGCGAAGGGTGCGGACCCTAACTCACACTCGCACACTCGCGCGTGGCATGGGCGATGAGGCGCACTGTGGTGCTTTGATGGCGCACTTTGCACTTTGCATCGCCGAGAGCTGCCTTTGTATTTTTAACCGCGTGCGCGTGGTGGAGCACAAGGGTTGCAAGGACCAAGTGGTTGGTGATGTGTCATGCAGGCACATGACCCTGGTGGGTTCGCGCGCAGTGGCGCAAGATGTGGCAGTCATGCGCGTACGCGCGCGAGTACGCATGTCATGATGGCGCGCACTGGCGCATGTAGTGTAACGCCCCAAAATCCGAATATTCATATTTGTCGTGTGTTCCTATATGACACGTCATGAAAGAAATAACTAGGCTATTTAACCTAGTTAAATGTATGGTAAAAATTATTAAAAGATGGAAGTAGTGCACATTATGTTAAGTGGCAAACATGAGGGGTTAAATGGAATAAGATGGAAGTTGAGTTATTAAAATGAAAGTTCAACACACACAAACACACACTTCGTGTGTGTTCACGAACGTTCAGGAGCTCCAAAGAGCTCTAACCCTAAACTCAACTAAATCACCAAATTGAAGGATGATTCAAGGTTTAAATTCGTGAAGGAACATGGATTAATGATCACAATCACAAGGGAATCATAAGGTATGCCTTAAAAGTTAGATTGGTGATCTTTCACGAAGTGGGTTTTGATGTAAATCGCGAATTTGTATGAAATTGAGTTTAGGTATATGTTAGAATCATCATATAGAAGTTGTGTTATGTGCAATTTTGATTGTGTCGATGAGTTAGGATAAAACCCACTTAGAAATTGTAAGAAGATGAAGTTCAGTGAAGATTTATGATGAACTATGTAATGTTGATGTTAGAGTAGCGTTATAGAAAGTAGTTAGATGGATAATTTGATATAAAACATATAATGCTTGGTTATGATAATGATTTGTGAAAGATTATGTTAATGCATGGATGAACTAGGAAGAATGTGCTTTAATTAGTTGTACAATATGCACTAAATGGTGTACGCACACCAAGTGTATGATGAAATGTCTAAGTGAAGTTAAGATGTGAGATTGTATGAAATAGCTTGATATATATGATTGAGATTAGGTAATGATGTAATTAGTAGTATACTAACGAGAAGAAGGTGCTTTAGATGGAACTTATACAAGAACTCGGGTTGAATGTATGTCTTGGTCAAGACTATGCATTAAGAACTTGTACGTTGTGTTTAATATCACTAGGTGATCATGTGGTTGTAAGCATATTTGCATTGTGAGTAAGAAATGTATATAGTGTCATTAATATAGCATAAATGATGATACGGATACATGAGGATAAGCCGAAAGTTTGTATGAAGAACTATTGACTTTTGAAGGTCAACTACGCATAAGAAGCATGATTTGGTTTGTTGTTGTAAAGGTAGGATTATAGGAAGTTGTATGGTACATGTTATGTTAATATGCGTTATTTGTGATTACATGATGAATTTCATTAGGTTGAAAGGATATGAATTGGATTATATGTCATATGATTGTTAGTTGTCACTAATGAAAGTAAAAAATGTGAAATATACAATCGATATGATCGTTAACATGTACAATTATGTATGCTAATAAGAATGTGATTTCGATGACATGGAAGTATAGGAATCATGTCGAGACGGAATCAAGCACAGAAGGCTAACGGGTCAAGAAGTGGCGAGGAAACGGATATGAACACGGATGCATGAGGTAAGTGATTTCTGTAATCGCTTCTTAGTTGTTTATGTAAAGTTATGTGCTAGTTAATTAAGTATATTAATTGAGGACCAATAAGGATGTGTTGTATGAAACCGATGATTTTTGTTAAAGTAGATGTAACGGGTCAAAATGTAGTCTTGATGTTATAACGGAAGGAAGAGTAAGAAATGGTTACGGTATGATAACCGGGTAATGGGTAGAATTGCGCATAAGTACGCTAACGGTAAGCGGAAGTATGGATAAGTAGTCGAAGGACTTGATTACAAGTTATGACTAATGGGTAAAGGATTTCATGAATAAAACTTGGACTAGCGAAGTTTAATTTAGTATCATCGTTTAAAATGAATGAACTAACACACAACGGGTATTGGGCGTGTAAACCCCAGGTACGAAACTCCGGATAGTGTAAAAAGTATTATGGCTATAATGTTCATGTAAGTTTTGGGCTAAAACGAAAGTGTTGTTTAATGAAAACATGAACGGGTCGAATAAACCGTAAATGAATAATAAGCCGATAGCGCATAAGTTAAGAATTTCCTTAATCCGGATGTGGGATTTTGAGTCCATAGGGTAGAGAACCAATTTACAAGCATGTAGGAAGAAACGGGAGATTAAACGGATAAACGGGTTGAAAGTTATGCGAGTTTTAGTGCGTGCGAACGACGAAACAACACAGCAGGAAAAACCAACATTCGAGAGGCCGTCGCCGACGCCCATATGGGCCGTCGCCGACGCCCTCTGGGAAGTCAGTTTTTACTGACGGGTTATCTTGCTGCCTACGGAGGTTTTGGGCTACGGGCAAATGCAAGGGCCGTCGCCGACGCCCTCCCCATGTTCAAAAAGCTGAAATTTAGTTATTTATGTTATTTATGCATCGTAGGCTTCGGTATATTATCTGTGGTCTATGGTGAGCCTTCTAAATATGATTTCGAGTGTTCCCTTGATGCTTATGAGTTGTAAACCCAAGTCTAAGTACCATGTAATTAATGTATGGATATATAAGAGGTATGTAAGATCTTGGACGTGTATTTAAGTATATATGAAGGTACGTATGAGTGTATGCAAGTAAGTAGAGACATAGTAACGCATGTATGTATGTAGATGTGTATTTATGTATGTGTAAAGATACGTATGTGTATATGAATGTATGCAGAGACGTAGTAATGTATGTGCATATGTAGATATGTATTTGGTATATATGAATGTACGTATGAGTATATGCAGGTATGTAGAGATATAGGAAGGTATGTACATATGTAGACGTGTATGTATACATGTAAGAATGTTCGTGTGCATGATTTAGATAAGTCGAGTAATACGTTATTAATAGTGCGCCTTGAGAATGAAAAGTAATGCATGTACATTATTGAAGCCTCACCAGAATATGGATACGCAGATGAAATGCTTAAAGTTAGAAAGATAACGCAATGGGAAATGTACGAGATTGAATCTTGTTTATATATTGTGTACTAATGTGATGAATGTATGTGGTGAGTGCAGGTTGTACGAATCACGGGCGGTTATCACGAGGAATAGAGATTGGAGACCGAGTCACAAGATAGATTGTACGGGAATAATTGAGTATGTACTTTAGTAAGCAGGACTTATACTTTATTTTTGTAAAAGATACATATTAAAATGAATTTTAAAGTAGGTCAAGATGTTTGTAATGAAAGAAATTTTACGGCACGAATTTCCGCTGCGACTTTTTGTCAAATACGTATTAGGGTCTTACATGTAGCATGGGCACTGAGGTGACGTGCGCGGCGCACCAAAGTGAGCTAAAACGGCGCGACTGTGTGGCGTGCTCGTAGAGGCTTACAGGTGACGTGGCGCATGTGCGCATGGGACTGAGCCAGTATGGCGCACGCGCGCATGGCAGTGAGCCAAAATGGCGCATGCGCGCAGGAGCGTGCAGACTTGCGCGCGCAAGGGCACGCGCGCGCACGCAGAAGCTTTCAGCAGTAGTGGATGCCAGTGTAGTTACATTTCAGCAGCTGAAACTGACGAGTCAATGCGTTTGTCTGAGAATTAAATGACGAATTAAAGTGCATTGAAGACGTTTAATTCAGTTTAATTCTCCTACTTAATTCATTTTTCAGTTTCAACATAGATCATCAATATAAGTAGGAGTATCCTATTGTAGAGTCAACACACCGAAAACACACAACAATTAAGTTTCTCTCTACTGAATTCTTCTTCATCTTCAAGCTTCAGGTACACCTTCGGGTTGGAGTCAAGACCGGCAGTGCAACTGCTACAGGCTGTTGTATCCTGGAACCAAACGTGTTCTCCTGGGAGACACGAAATTTGTTTTAAGGGACCCGTGTCTAACACGATCCTAAGCCAAGAAATCTGTTTTTCTTGTTTGTAATTTTGTTCTTTTCAGTTGTAATTGTAATTTATTTTCAGTTTCATTCTGTTATAGTTTTATATTTCAAGTTAATAAAGAATTTTATTTATTTTACATGAACGGATTCCTACAAAGGATACTCCTGATCCCTCGAAAAAAAAAATTGTGATACTCCTAAATTTTTGGGCTAGCTCCGCCAATCCTTTCATGCAACCTGGATGCATATAATCTCATATATAATTTATTAACTTGGTAGGTAAATTTTCAAATTAAACTACTTCTAAACAAATTATTTAAAACATATTTAAATAAAAAATTATTTCACATGGTAAATATAATGTTTTTAATCCGTCTATTCGAGATGCATATTATTTGGATATATATATAGAGTTAGGTTAAAATGAAAATTTATACGAGTTATGAGAACTTGGAGAACTCGGCCTTACGAAAGGTTTTTTCAATTTTTTTAACCAAAAATCCTAAAACAATCAACTTTTCCAAAAAAAATTAAAAAAAACTAGTTTTTTTTTCATTTACGGCAACCGTAAATGCTGTTAAAAGTGATGTCATGCTTATGTCATCAACTTTTTATAGCTGCCGTAAGCGATCGAGAAACACTTTTTTGATTTTATTTTTATTTTTTTACAACAGTTTTTTCTAACATTTTAATGTAGGTGTGTGAAAAAAATGGAGGCAAAACTCGCACGGGAAGATCGAGTTCTCTTAGTTTTCACAACTCGAAAGGGTTTTTCCTTGATCTTGATCCTATATATATAATAAATAGTAGTTTGATGTATGACCTTTTTTCTCTTCCAAGATTTATAAAAACATATATACATAATAAACAGGAGTTTGATGTTTGACCATTTTCCTCTTCCAAAAATGACATATAGTGTTATTAATAAAAATAATTGTAACACCCCAAATTTCGTATGTTATAAAATAATATTATTTTTGTGATGCTAAATAACAGAAAACGGTGACCGTAAAATGGTACCGTAAGAAAACGATAGTAAGTTTAAATTTGTGTGTGTAACTAAGTTAAACTAAGAAAAGAGACCAAGTTAGTATGGAAATAACAAATTTAAACATACCTTAAAAGACAAGGGGGCTAATGTGTAAATGTGTAATATATTTGATAAAAAAAAAGGAAGCCAGTATGTGGGTCTGGCTCTGGATCGATCGAATAAAGGCAAGGGAAAGGTGAAACCCTAGTTTCACTAATTTAATCAAATTGGGAAGAAATCTCAAGGAAGCTCAGATGCATGAACCTGAATGTTGATCATTTAAGTGTCTCTAACACAAAGTAAGTCGAATTAAGTGTTTTGGTGATGTTTGGTTAAGTGGGTTATGTGTAATCCGTGAATGTTTATTGAAATTGAGTAGGAATTCTAGACAATATGAATACATAGAGGCTATAGCATGCTTAATTTCGATTATGTTGATGTTTTGGGAAAACCCCATTTGTAGTGGTAGTAGAATGAAGTTGATGATGACTATATGTGATATGTTCTATAGAATTTTGATGGGTGAAGTTAGATGTTGTATGATGTTGTAGAATGAACCTAATTAGAATGAAAATTGGATGGTAATTGTTGAATCAATGAATTTGATATGAGATAGTAAGCTTATGCACAAGATACTTGTACATTGAGCTTAGATAGTAGTACGCTCACAAGGTGTTTGATGAAATGCCTAGTGTAGGATAGTATGTGAAATTACATGCTAGCTAATGGATGAATATGTGTTGAGTATGGTAATGGTATAATTATTGATAGTTGAGCATAAGAGACGCGTAGTAGGAGGAATACATGAAAAGGTGTTGTTGATGGTATGATTTGGGTAGAAATGTGCATTAGGAACTTATATCTTATGCTTGAACGGTGAGGAATGCACATCATGTATTGGATCAATTGCTTGTTGGTAATTTAGTATTGGATGTACGCTAAATACAAAACATGTGAACTTGCTAGTAATGATGATATGACTTCGTTTAAATAAGCTCACCTTGTATGTAGATGTCAAATGTGAGATAATGAAAGCATGAACATGTGGAAGTATGTATATGTGAATGCGTATGTGTTTATAGTTAGGTGATCGTGTGGTTGTAAGCCTATTACATCATGATTGTGATATATGTATAATGATGTTTGTATAGCCTAATATAATGACACGAATATATGAGGTTAAATCGTAAGTTATATGTTAAATTGTTGACTTTTGAAAGTCAACTACGCGTCTACGCATAAGAGGCATGATTTGATTTGTTGTTGTAAAAGTAGGATTTTAGGGAGTCGTACAGTACATGTTAAATCAATACGCGTTGTATGAATGACATGATGAATTATGAGAGTTTGAAAGGATATGAATTTGGGTATATGTCTTATGCTTATTAGAATTGACTAATGAAAGTCAAATATGAAATGTGCAATGTGCAATGGATATGATCGTTAACATGTGCAATTGTGTATGCTAACAAGAATGTGATTTCGATGACATAAAAGTATAGGAATCATGTCGAGATGGACTCAAGCACTAAAAGCTAACGGGTCAAGTGGAGGAAAGGAAACGGATACAAACACGGATGCACAAGGTAAGTGATTTCCGTAATCACTTCTTAGTTTGTTTAAGTAATGTGGCGTTTTAATTAATTAAAAGTATGATTTTGAGAGTCAAATGCATTACAATGCGCAAATGCCCTTATCGGGTCAAGAATAAGCACACGAACGAAAACGGGCTAAGAAGGTGCAATAAACCATAATTGGAACCTTATATAATAGACAAGGGTTAAGAATTATGAGGTTTATAAGAAATGGAAGTCAAATAAATAAGTTACTTTGATAAAAGCATGAACGGGTCAAAACTTGTAAAAAGGGGTAACGAGTCGAAAGCTTAAAAGTCTAAAATTTTGTAAATCCGGATGTTGGATGTTAACTCCATGTGATAGAGAATTAAATTACGAACGCATAGGAAAAAGAATCGCATAAGACGGACTTGTATAGTGAAAGTTATGCAAGTTCTAAGTTCATATTTGGTGAATTTTCGTAGCTGGGCAAAGTGCAGCAACAATAAAGGAACTTGCTGTCAAAAAAGGGGCTAGGTGGGGCGTCTAGCCCCCCCCCCCCCCGAATCCCAAAATTGTTTAATTTTGTTTGTTTAACCCACATAACTTGTTTAAACACCCGTCTGGACCGTTTTTAAACGCGTATAAGATAAGAATGACTAATTTATTCCTTGTTTTAGGAAGTGTAGATACGTATGAAGGTATGTATGTATGTATGTATGTATGTATGTATGTATGTATGTATGTATGTATGTATGTATGTATGTATGTATGTATGTATGTATGTATGTATGTATGTATGTATGTATGTATGTATGTATGTATGTATGTATGTATGTATGTATGTATGTATGTATGTATGTATGTATGTATGTATGTATGTATGTATGTATGTATGTATGTATGTATGTATGTATGTATGAATGAATGTATGTATGTAGGTGTGTATGTAAGTAGTATGTATATGTACGCAAGTGAGTATGTACGAATGTATGCATGTATGTAGGTTTGTGTGAAGGCATGAAATATGTATGTATGTATGTAGGTATGAATGTATGTAGGCACGTACGTATATATTTAGGTATGGACGTATGTAAGTAGTTATGTGTGATCGTAGGCACCTGTAAGTATGTATGAAAGTATATACGCATGTATTCAATGAAATTGAGTATTGACGATAATAATAGCGTGCCTTGTGAACGAAGTGTAATGCAGGTACAACGAGAAAGTCACACCACGGATTGTATGATCAGATGGAAAACTGGGATGTAAAGAGTTAACGGAACGAAAAGTGAACATGAATAAAACTTGTATGTTTATAATGCATACTAATGTTATGAATTTTGTGTGGTGAGTGCAGGTAGTACGAGTCATGAGGACCATCAAGGAATAGAGATCGAGGATCGAGTCACTAGTGAGATTGTACGGGAACATTGATGTATATAATGTAGTAAACATAAGCTATGTTTTTACTTAATAAATAAGTCGATTGATGGATCTATGTGAAGGAGTTATGTTAAAATTAAATTTTAAATAAGTTAAGGTATTTATAATGAAAGAAATTTTATAACACGAATTTCCGCTGCGACTTTTAGTCAAAAACATATTAGGGTCTTACAATAATCCTAGAGCGGGGTTCATTTAAGAGAAAATTAAATTGAAAAGAAAAAAGAAAATGATACAATTTAAAAATGTTAAATAGTTTTTTCTCATCTCATTTATTATTATATTTGACTAATTAATTAATCATAAACACTATCATTCTCCAAACTAAAATTTTTGCCTACACACATCTAAATTATCCTACACGTTTTGAAGTTTATCCTACATATATTGAAATTTATCCTACATATCTCGTAATTCATCCTACACACCTCGTAATTTATTCTATACTTTAATTTAATTTTTTTTATTCTTTGAAAAAAAATATTTTTTTTTGAAAATAAGTTACAAATTTAATGTAGTTAATTATTATAAAGGAAGATAACGAATTTATGATCTATCTAAGTTTATCAATATACTCTTACAGTAATATTAAATACAAAAATTGAATTGAGTAAAATGAATGATTCTTTTTAGTGGAAGTTTCCACATTTTTATTTTTACCAAAAATTTCATTTTCATTTAAACTCTCCACTAATCGTACAATAGTGTATACATATATCTAAAAGTTGAGAACTTAAGATTAATTGTTATCAAATTAACTAATTAAAACCTTTTTATACACTTAGAAATATAGAATTACATCATTTGATTTCCATTTGTCAAACACACGTGTGTGGTACGAAACTACGTATGCATATTGTGTGTGTGTATTAAATAATTAGAGAGTAATGTTCACTCCACAAACAAATTACAACTCAACCATCATGTCTTGATTAATTATTAAAGTTCTTTTTGAAACTTGTAATTGCTTCCTAATTCAGTAATCACAACACTTTCTCGCTTCTATTATTTATTTTATAAATATATAGTAAATTACCTCGCGCGTTGCCACGGCATTTCGAAAGAAAAATTACGTTAAAACGTAAATCAAATGAAAACGTAGATAAAAATAAGTACGAATACGTATTATATGTGATCACACTCATTTTCCGGAAAAAAAAAATAAAACAAAATTTACATCAAAATGTAGACTAACCGAAAACGTACATAATAATAAGCATAAGAACATATTATATTTGACCAACTCAGTTTTAGGGAAAATTTACGTTGAAACATAAATCAACTTAAATTTATACCCATATGTACATAGAAATAAACACGTAAAACTCTATTAGAAAGTTAATTGGTTGTAAGTATCAATGTTGAAAGATAATGGGTAAAGATATAAAAAAATACAAAAAAGAAAAAAAAAAGAACTCTTAAAACACTATTCACCAATTTTGATAATTGTATTATAGATGATTGATAATGATAATGATAATATAATATGTAAAAGGTGTGAGTTTAATATTCGAGATGTTGTAATGTAATTTGGTTGTGTTTTGGATTTTACAGACTTACACCTTCTTGGTAGCCCATTTTTTATATGGGGCTACTAAACGTACCCCCACTTGTTACTTTTTATACCATTTTTTCATAAAATCACATTTAAACTTGTCATATTTACCCCTTAAACAAGCATATTTTTTTTTAAAGTAATCTTTTTTGTTACAAAACAATTTCAAAAGTGTAAAAATATATTATAGATGTTTTTTTAATGTTTATTTAAAAAACCATATTTTTTTAAAAGATTTTCAGATATTTTTTTACACTTTCTCAAATAGTATTTTCATTATGTTTTCTTTTATTGAACATCTTTACAAATTACTAATAACGTTTTTCATATAAAAACCATAATAAAAAAAGTTTTGAATTTTATTTTTGAAAAAAGTCTACATTGTATTTTTTTCCTCGTCTAGTTTGTATTTTAAATGTCTTATATTTATTATTTTTAATATTTTAGTATCCAATTTTTTTATTTTGGAGTGACTTGAAGTGGGTATCTGATGCGTGGTCGAAAACGGATGATTATTCGTAATTAAGTTTATGCTTTTACGTGACTATTGATTTCGAATGACCTACTTTTGATTACAAAAAAATCCACATGTTTGTGAAGAAGAGAAAAATATTTGTGAAACAACCCTATCCATTTGTTTTGCTTTAGAAAAGTGTTCACTTCAATCCAAGTCTTAAATTGGTTTTAACTTGTTTATAACATATTCTTTACACTAATTAAATTTGAATTTGTATAGATTGTTAATTTATAGTTAGATAAAAATAATTTTAGTATCTATTGTTTGTTTGTTCACTTACATAGATGGCCTGTAAACGGTATTTTAAAAGATTTTTTTTTTTTACTTTTTTGATAAATAAAAATTAGAGTTAATTACATAGTTAGTCCTTGTGGTTTGCACAAAGTAACATACTTAGGTACTAATATTTTAAAATCACATTCCAGGGTATTAACTTTTCATTTTGTAACGTTTGGAGGTATTAACGTTATTTGTAGGATTAAAATCACATTATATTAATACCTAAGTATGTTATTTTGTGCAAACCACATGGACTAACTATGTTAATACCTTAGAAGTTAATCTCTCTAAACGTTACAAAATGAAAAGTTAATACCCTAGAAGGTGATTTTAAACTATTAGTACCTAAGTATGTTATTTTGTACAAACCACATGGACTAACTATATAATTAACTCTAAAAATTATTAATTATTTTATAAACACGTCAAAAGTATTAAAAAAATATAAAAGTAAGACCTTTAAAATACAAACTAGACGAGGAAAAAACATAACATAGACTTTTTTTCAAAAAGAAAGTTCAAAACCTTTTTTAGTATTTTTATAAGGAAAAATGTTATTATTTATTTGTAAAGATGTTCGATAAAAAAAAACATAATCAAAATACTATTTGAGAAAGTGTCTTTAGAAACAATATATGAAAACTTTTAAAAAATATGATTTAAATAAAAAATTAAAAAATAAATATTTAAAAAACATCAGTAATCTTTCTTTACACTTTTGAATTTGTTTTGTAACAAAAAGAATATTTTTAAAATGATGATTTGTATAGAGGGTAAATATTAAAAGTTTTAATATGATTTTATAGAAAGGGGGTATAAAAAATAATAAGAGGGCTAACCCCTTTTTATATTTATATAGAATCGTTACCACTAAAAAAAACTATCATACGTAGAAGAAGTTGTTGATATAGGGCTAACCCATTTAACAGAGTCATCTCCTTTTTAAAGGAAAGAAATTATGTTCAAATATAAGCAATGAGTACTAATTTAGAATTATTATTGTAAAAAAAACAACATTAGCCGTTAAAAGGAAAAAAAAATCTTGAAGTAGTTATAAAGTTACTTCTAAGTGTCAATTTGTTATCTAGAAATAGTTATCAATTGAGTAGAATTAGTCAACTTAGTTAAACAAATTATTGTATCCAGGAAAAAAACATGAATTTGAAAATGAAATACTACTCTACAGGTGACCCATTACACATGTCAACATAAGATTTTGGTTTGGTTTTTAAAATTTCACAATGACTTTCATTTTCGTGTGTGTAGTGATAATTCAAACCATAACCTACTAGTTGATAAGGTTTTGTGTGGTGTTAAGCCCCATCCACATCGTTAAAACACTATACGCAAATCAAATGACTGACCCATGGTCACCTTCGTCATTGGCTTGGCGGGCGTGAGAAGAGAATGGGTGAGGCCATGTTTTTTTTCAACCAATAACATATTTTCTTTTTATTATATTTTAAGTTAAAACTACTACACTCATGTGAAATAGTGGTTTGGTTAAATGTCCTACTTAACAATAACATGACACTTTAAGGTTAGTTGGTTTGGTTTAAAACCTTAGGGGCTTTACTACGTCACGTAAGGGCCACCACATAGTAGGGGCTTTATTGTTAACTTACACGGTGTGGAATAACGCCCCTTATAAAGGCCCTTTTAACTATATTAAAAAAAGATAAACAAGAAAAACTGATTGGTTGACTTTAGGCGGGCCCCTTGATTTCATCCTCTCGTGCGCGCTAACCCTTTGGCGGAAGCCAAGAATAGCGCCCCCTTTAACGGAGGCGGAGTGGGGGTGGGCCATCAAAGGGCACTATGAAGCTTATGTGGCGGGGTGACGCGAAGCCACACCCCTTGGCTTAATAGTGATGTGTAGTAACACTATACATAGTCTAATGTCAATTTTTTACCCCAATGGTTTTTGTCTTGTACAACTTTGTCACAAAAACATTTTTCATACTTTACACCAATACTTTTTCACTTTCAACTTTGTTCTCATGTAACTTTTTATCTTTTACAAATTTGTTGTTTTACGTTTCGGTCTAAATTTTACGAATTAACACCTTGCAACGAACGTGTGCGGTTAAAAGTTTTTACATTATTTTGTTTTGCAGTTTAACGGCTCTATCGCAATGTGCGGGTCCTAATTTTTGTTTCAGTCTAATTTTTACAAGTTAACACGCTGTAATGCGCATGCATGGTTCAACATTTTCACGTCTAATTCTTATTCAATTTAACGGTCGCATAACACGGGTCCTAAATACCAGTTTATTAAAGAAACCAAAAATCCTAATAATTTTATTCAGTAAATAGATCACAACATATCATTATCATTCTCAGTAAATCCCACAAGTAGCAAGGTTAACGTAAGGTCTGAGAAAGGTAAGACGTAAACAGCGTTACCTCTACTTCGTAAAAATATAGATGCTGCTTCCGGTGAGAGATTCGGCTCGAATAGATAACAATATATGAAGAACAATTTGTATCCACGCTATCATGATTCAAAATAGTGAATACTTTACATCAATCGAGTATTTTCCACTTTACAAAAATGTAATAAAAACCTACCAAAATACCCTTTGCAAACAAGTCGTGTTCTTCCACCTTACTCCATTAGTTTTCTCTCTCTAAACCCCTTTGTTTTCTTTCTCTCTCTCTCTCACACACATCAGTTTCTGGGGTTTCCCCTCCTCTGTTTTTGGGACAACTTCACACCACAAAACACAACACACAAAGCATCCACACAAGAATCTTCAGCTTTATCTTTATGGTATGTCGGTCAAACCCTCTTCATGTTTCAACTTTAGAGTCTTTATGTTTATTGTTTATGTATGTACATTAGCATATAATATGTATATGTATATATATGCATCATGCTTTTTACATGTACCCATGAAAGCAAAGCTAATAACATGTGCATGTGCATGTGTTACCTTGTCTCCTTCAAGGCATTTCAATTGTTTTCCTTGATTCCTGCTATTAGTTTTATACTTTTTTCTGAAATTTATAAAACCCCTTTTACTTTTTTATTTGATTCCTAAAATATTTTTGAAAATAAGTTATTTCATGGTACAAATTGTTACCAATTTAGTCATATTCTCTTTTGATTTTCTTGAATTTTATGGTCCTTTTATCTCTCTTTTTGGAATTTGGATAATGGATTTTCAAGATTGTTAATTGATTAATTTAATTTATAAATTAGAATTGGTTATAATATATAGTTAGGTGCTTCATGTCATAGTTATTGTCTTATGACTAGGGGTGTTCTTCGGGTTTCGGGTTTTTTGTTAGGAAAAAGTGACCCGATAACCAACCCATTTAAAGTTCGGGTTGTTTGGGTATAGGTTATTCGGGTTCGGGTTAGTTCGGGTCAGGTTGTTTGGTTTTCGGGTTTAGATGTAAAATGAAAAAAAAAAATGTTTTTTTAGAAAAATATCATCACATATTCAAACATCATTTAACAATATGGTATGATAATATTCAAAAGTCTCAAAACTTAATGTTTTAAATACAAAACACTCCAAATCAAATCGCATCTATAAAAAAAAGACAACTAATGTTCGGGTTTTTATTCGGGTTTCAAGTTTCGGGTTATTCGGGTCGGGTTGTTCGGGTTTTTGGTTGGGAAAAAGTGACCTGATAACCGACCCATTTAAGGTTCGGGTTGGTCGGGTTTGGGTTGTTCAGGTTCGGGTTTTTCGGTTATTCTCTAATTCGGGTTCGGGTGACTTCGAATTCGGGTCGGTTTTCGGGTTCCGGATAAAAAAGAACATCCCTACTTAGGGAACCCGGGGCACTCCGTGATATTATCACGGGAACAAAGTTTGACGCGTGATGGCCGGCCGCCGGTACATGCGGTAACGCGTTATACATTAACGAAATCCATTTTCCGTTATTTCCTTCACGCGTTATGATTTTGGTTTGTGAGGGTATTTGTTGGTTGGGGGGAAATTGTTGGGTGTGGTGGTGAGTGATGACCACCCCTACTAAAAATGGTTGTGAGTGATGGAAAAATGGTCAATGACATGGCGAAACTTGATTGGTGCTTGTGAGTGATAAATTCTATCACTAGTGAACCACCCCTAGTCCCCTTATGACTATTAATGTTTGGTACAAGTGTACAACCGTATAAAATACTTGTACAGTTCTATCTAGATACAGTGAGAGAGAAATTAATGTGGTTATGTTATTATATAACCGTCGTATGACTTACACTTAAAATAATAAGTATAAATGTTTACACAGTTTTGTCCAAATTAGCTTATACCCAATTCTATTTAGATACAGTAGTAGAGAGAAAGTGTTACGAAAACGCGGTTACATAAGTTTATGTATCATAGTAAAAGTTTTAAAGCGACAAATATAATTATTTATATAGTCTTATTTTATAAGTTTATAACTTGTTTCTTATACAACACTCTTTCACAATAACTGTTTGAAAACTTTTATATTTCAAATCATAGTAATCAAATTAAAGACACACCCAAACATCTTTTTTTTGTCCCAAAACTTTTGTCTAAGGTTCATAGGTTGTCATGTCATACCCTGATCCAACAAACTGACACCCATTGTTTCACAATCATCAGTTATATAAAAGAACACAATTTTTTGTGCATTTTCATGTCTTTTTATAGAAACCAACACAAAAAGATTAACCACCATTTATAACTTTACAGATTTGTAACATTTGTTGATAACTTGATATGGAGAAGATTATGAAGGTTGACAGTTATTCTCCCACATGTGTTCTTGAGGATTATTTAAGGAGTTTGGAATCTGAAGAAGATACAGTTTCATCAAAAGAAAGCACATCTGGAAGTGATCAAGATCATCAAAAGGATTCAAAGCCTTCAAAATGGATGGATTTTGTTCAGTTGGTTAAAAGCAAGTCAAAGAAATGTTTGCCAACATTTCATCCTATAACTAGTGGCTTGCAGTTATCAAGGCGGTTAAGTAGCAGTTTTAGAGAACAGTTTTCCATGATCCCACCATCATCTCCAATGCCTGATATGAGTTATTTCAAGCCTCATTGGAAGAACTTTAGTTTTTCACAGTTGCAATCTGCCACCAATAACTTCTCAAATGGTAAGGTTCTTTGTTGAATTCAGACTCAGGGGCGGAACTAATATACATTTAGCCGTAGCACGGGCTACGGCTCAAGTCCATATTCGTAGTGCGTTTTTTTTTTTTTTTTTTCGGTTTTATACCAAGGATACCCCTAAGACCACACGGTATGGGCGTTCAAAAAAGGCGTCATTGCTGTTCAACGCCGTTCACACTGTCCTGTCCACGGCGTTACCACGGTGTTATTGATTAGGCTGGGGAATCTCCACGGGCGGGGAATCTCAACGCCGTTTACACGCCCCGGGCCACACCGTCCGTTTTAACACCACACCCCGTTCTGACGCCTGGTCAACGTGTCGCATAATGCCCTATCTTCAAGCACTTCCACACCGTGTGGTCTAACCAACTCAAACTTATAAAATAAGGGAGCTCGATTAAACACTGACCCAATTGATTAGAATTTAGATTAGCAAAAAAAATACAACTACGTATTGCGGCAACCTGGAAGAAAACCAAACGTCACTCTGGCCTCTCGCTCAGACTTAGACGCTGCATTCTTCGACCTTCGTTATTGTTGTTTTTATTAATATTGTATGATTGCACGGTAAAAAAAAAATTAGGATACCCCTGATTTAACGGGCTAGTTCCGCCACTGAATTCAGTGTTCAAGATTTTGTATTTGCATCGCAATGATTTGGGGGGGGGGGGGGGGGGGTTGAAGATATTTTGTTTAGGGGTGGTGATTGTGTCTGGTTGGTGGGATGTAAATGGATTGTAGTCAAGTTGTAAACGTGTTAAACGGGTTGGTGGGTATACTAAATGGGTTAAACGGGTCGTAAACAGGTTGGCGAGTTTATGTTATCAAATATGTATTTTGTATTCTAATTTTAATTTGGTTGGTAGGTTTGTTAAATGGGTTAAACGGGTCGTAAACAGATTGGCACATAATCTAATTACAATATTATTTTTCTTTAATAGGAAACATGATTGGAAAAGGAGGTTATGCTGAGGTATACAAAGGAGTTTTGAAAAATGGGCAGATTGTTGCTGTTAAACAACTTACACGAGGCCCGATCGATGAAAGAACGGCGAGCTTTCTATCCGAGCTTGGCGTTATGGCTCATATCAACCATCCAAACATAGCGAAACTAATTGGTTACGGTGTTGAAGGAGGATTACATCTTGTTCTTGAGTTATCTCCCAATGGTAGTTTAGCTTCATGGCTTCATGGTTAGTTATAACTTCTAAATTACCTTATACGGGCCAAAACACTTTAGTTTATGTTTTAAGCCAGGGGTGTGAATTTTTAACACGACACGAACCAAACATAAAATTTGCAGGTTTGGGTTTAGTCTAAACAGGTTCGAGTCAATATTAGATTGAACCATGAACCCTTTTAGCTAAACGGGTCGGATTCGGGTTGGCCCGTTTAACCCATTTATATTATATTTTTTTACGATATGTTTTACGTCACAAATTAAATTGAGCGTGTATATTATGCCATAATTATAACTTAAAAAGAGAAACTGACGTAAGATTTTATAATATAAATTAATTGTATTATATACATTTGTTTTTTTAAATTTAAATTTTAATATATTAATTTGCGGAAAAAAATCAAAAATAAAAAAATCTGGGTTGAACGGGTCGTGTTCAGGTCAACCCACGAATATTTGGGTCGTGTTCGGGTTCATATGTATGACACGATTTTCAGGTTCGGGTTCGTCTAAAATATTTGGGTCTGGTTGAACCCGCGAACACAACCCGTTTAGCACGGTAATGCTGTATATCTAATGGGTTATGATTGTGGGCCCGGCTTGTTACTTGTTGTTTTCTTGAAGTTAAAGGCTAAATGAGTGAAGGGTTAAAACTTAAAATTGAATTATACATTATGTAACAGCATTGAAGGAGAAATTAGATTGGGGTATTAGGTATAAAGTTGCTTTAGGGACAGCTGAAGGTTTGCTTTATTTACATGATGGATGTCAAAGAAGAATCATTCATAGAGACATCAAGGCTGCAAATATATTGCTTACTAAGGATTTTCAACCTCAAGTAAGCCTTTATTTAATTTGTTGGTGGTATATTTGTGACTTAAAAGAAAGAATATACTTTTTCTAGAATTAGAACTAAACGAATAAATAAACGTGTGAATTACTGAAACTGTAATAACCGGTTATTAACCGCAACCGGTTAATAACTGATCGAGGAGTAACCGATTAGTCGTTATTTTTAACCTTAGGTTAGTAACCGGTCAGGGATTTTTTTAGAAATAACCAGTTATTTTTAACTGGTTTTTTAACTAATGTACCTGTTAACCGGGAACCCCCCCCCCCCCCCCCCACACACACACACACACACAAAAAAAAAAAAAGAATGAAAAAAACCCGTTAATTAACCGAAAATAACCCGTTATTTACCGAACCGATAAGTGAATAACCTAACCAATTAAAGTAATAACCAGTTAAAGCAAAAATGAGAAAATAACTGACGGTTAGGTTAACCGAACCGGTTAGAGAAAATAACCGGTCTGTGACCTCTACTCACTCATTTTTACAATCAAAACGGAATAACTTAAAATGACAACATTTTGAGAAAAATCATCTAAGGTCAAATTTGAGACTTAAGATAAGGGAAATTGGATCTAGAAGTCAACATCCGGCCCGTTATCCTAAAGTTATGTCCGTTTTAAGTTGGGCCCGTGTTAACCCCACGTGTTTCCGTTCAGTTGGTTCAAATAAGCGTTCGGATTGTAATTTTGGTAATTAATTATGACAACTTGAATAGTTAGAATAGAAATAGTAACATTTTTCCGTTTCAGATTTGCGATTTCGGGCTAGCGAAATGGTTACCAGAGCATTGGACTCATCATACCGTTTCAAGATTCGAAGGCACATTCGGGTCTGTACTCTGTATGCGTTATTACCGTCTTTATTGTTTGTCTAGCTGTATAATACTATTATTTGATTATTTAACGTCGTAATATTACCGTTGTGTGTAGATATCTAGCTCCCGAGTACTTGATGCACGGGATTGTTGACGAAAAGACTGATGTTTTCGCGTTTGGTGTACTTTTGTTGGAGCTTATTAGCGGCCGTAGAGCTCTTGATTATTCCCAACAAAGTCTTGTTTTATGGGTATGACTCGTGTTTTTTTTTTTAAACCGCATAACGGTGGCAGTACCGGCTGGTATGGTGGGTTGAATAACGGGTCAAAATATGTAATAGTTACAACTGTTCGAAACAAGTCAACTTGGGTCTACTCGAAACAGTTTGTCCCAAAAACTTTTATTTGAGTAAAGTACTGGTCCTTGTGGTTTACCAAAATTTTGGATTTGGTCCCTAACTTTCCAAAAGTACGTGGATGGTCCATGTGGTTTACACTTTGTGACGCATTTAGTCCTCAACTTTGCCAAAAGTCATAAGGATGGTCCCTGTGGTTTGTACTTTGTAACGCATTTAATAACTAACTTGGACATGTTGAAACCTTTAGATTTGCTGGCTAGGGACTAAATGCGTTACAAAGTGCAAACCACAGGGGTCATCCGTGTACTTTTGGAAAGCTAGGGACCAAATCCGAAATTTAATAAACTACAGGGACCATCCGTGTACTTTACTCCTTTTATTTTTATTAGACACAAGTAGTGTTTCAATATAATTTCAAATATTCATATTCAACCATGTTGGCATGTTCAAGCCATTTGACCCGTTTTCTTTTTAACTAATTTGAGTTAATTACTGTTTTCGTCCCTAAGGTTTGTCAAAAATCACTATTTCAGTCCATTACTTTAAAAATTGCGATTTCAGTCCCTGTGGTTTCACTTTCGTAACCATTTCAGTCCCTGTACTTAACAGAATAATTGATTGAAATGGTTACGAAAGTGAAACCACAGGGACTGAAATGGTTACGGAAGTGAAACCACAGGGACTGAAATCGCAATTTTTAAACTAATGGACTGAAATAGTGATTTTTGACAAACCACAGGGACGAAAACAGTAATTAACTCAACTAATTTTATGACACGGTTGACTAGTTAAAGATAAACACAACCTGAATCGATCTGTTTATTAGTAAATGCGTCAAAATTGTCACCTGTTCTGGATAAGACGTATTAATTGAAAAAAGAACATTTGGTTTACTTCTACAGGCGAAACCGTTGCTGAGAAAGAACAATGTTAGAGAGCTCGTTGATCCTGCGATCGTTGACAAGTGTAACACACGACAACTGCATTTAACGGTTTTGGCTGCTTCTTTATGCATACAACAATCATCCATTCGACGCCCTGATATGAACCAGGCATGTTTACATTCTTTCATGAGTAAATTACGATTTTGGCCCCTGTGGTTATATCACTTTTACCCTTTTAGCCCAATTTTTTTTAACATTTTAGAAAAAAAGACGTTAGGGGCCAAAAGGGTTAGAAAAAATGACGTTTGGGGCTCAGATGTTAAAAAAAATTTGGACTAAAAGGGTAAAAGTGATATAACCACAGGGGCCAAAATCGTAATTTACTCTTCTTTCATATATTGATAATCTTTAGAAACATGATTTCGCGCGCCCATTATTAACCATGGTTAATGATATATACAGGTTTTACAGATCCTGAAAGGTGAGTATGGTGGATGGGAATTTGCAATGCAAAATTGTAGACGTCGATCGTCGTTGAAGAAACGTTACGAAGAACTTTTTAGCATGGAAAACTACGGTATGATCGCGTCACAAAAATAAAATCATAACGCTTTATTAAGCTTATGTTATATTAAAGATGTAACTAGACAAGTTCCAAAGTAATGTTGGTGAAATGAAGTATAAATATTGTATTATGTTCATGTAATCATATGTATTACTTTTACTTTAATTGTAAATATATAGGTATGTCTTTAGTTTCTTTTTGAAGGTTTGTTGTTTTAGTAATGATTAGAACATAACGCACCTGAACGGCACATCATAACATAACATAACATCGCATCATATAATGTAACATAATAATCTATAACGTATAATTCTTTATAATATGTAGTTGTACAACCACGGGCATGCCACAAAGGCATTGGCGCATTGCCACTATTTCGTGCTTATAGCGTTAACTTTAAATGCAGTTGAGACTTGAGACACGCGATATGTCTCCTATAAACTTTACTATATGTATATGCATACTTGGGATACTTTATACTTTACCTTTGTATCTTTATACTTTGGCTTTATCAAAACTTTACACATGTCAGGTTTGTATTTCGGGATAATGTTAACTTAGTTTAGACATTTCCCAGGGACATACCCGACACCTTTTTAGGCTAGAAGCCAAAACTAGTTCTTTAATTTAAATTATACAGTTCTTTAGAAAATGTATATATATTTTAAAACACTTATCAAGTATGCACATCAAAAAAAAAATGATCTTAACCATCCACAACGCTGACCCACGTCATACAAAGTCGTCGTGCCAATGAGTCCTAGATCAATTGGTTTGGGAGGAGGTAACCCGTAATCCTATGACCGTCCAGTGTGGAGGTCATGGGTTGGAGTCCCACTTAGTGCAATTTGTTTCAGGTGGGTCAAGGGTTTTACCACAGTGGGCCTTCGGGCGATGGATTTCCCCCTTGTAATGGTTGGCGGGACTGGTACCCAGGGGTTAAAAAATACAAAGTCGTCGTTCGTGACAATCGGTTCGTTTGATTTTCACTTCAATATAATTTTGTGTGTGTGCACTCTTACACTTCCAATGGATCAAATACACGAGTAAATAACTCTTGAATGAATCAATCATATCGGCTATTTCTTCCTCATGGCCAATGATATTTCTTCCTCATGGCCAATGAAAAAAAAAATAAAACCCAACATGAATACAAATAGGGGTGAGCATAAAACTGAATTAATCGAAACCGTAACTAAATAACCGAACCGAAGCAATAACCGATGGGCTTGCTGATTGTTGAATGGGCTGGATTAAAGATGTTGTGGGTTGCTGATAAAGGACGGGTCAAAGCTGGGCTGAACTAAATTTGTCAACACATTTAGGTTAGACTAAATAAATTAACCTCAGCTGTGAGTTCATTGTAATTTAATATTTACATGAGTGATACAACATTTCATTCATTTCAAAGCTGGGTTGGACTAAATTTGTCAACACATTTAGGTTGGGCTAAATAAATCAACCTGAGCTGTGAGTTTATTGTAATTTAATATTTACATGAGTGATACAACATTTCTTTCATTTCAAGTCTTATGTCAACACTGTTAAATATTACATAATTTACTTTGAGTAACCCGTGTAACACACGGGAACTTAAACTAGCATATATACCAAACTCTCTTAATGTAATATTATTTATAAGTTCACGGCCCAATAGATTTTTTTTAATCTTTTAGTCCAATTGAGGGTCCATTAGTGTTTGTTTTGTTTAGGGGTGCAAACGAGCCGAGCGGCTCGCGAGCTACTCGAGATCGGCTCGAGAAAAAGCTCGAAACGAGTCGAGTCTTATCGAGCCCGAGCCGAGCTTGAGCCTAAAATAAAGCTCGTCTGTTTTATCGAGCTTGAGCCTAAAATAAAGCTCGTCTGTTTTATCGAGCCCGAGCTCGAGCCTCGCATGTGAAGCTCGTTAGGCTCGTCGAGCCTTATTGAGCCTTAGTGTAAACGAGCCGAGTCGAGCCGAGCTTATTCAAACTTGTTTACAAGCCGATCTCGAACCTAAAAATAAGCTTATTTAGTAAACGAGCTCGAGCCCGAGCTTCACTTATCGAGCTCACGAGCCTAAAAATTCTATTATTTATATTATTTTTATTTAATATATTAATTAATAGATAATAAACGAGCCGAGCCCGAGCCGAGCTCGAGCTTGAGAAAATACAAACGAGCCGAGCTCGAGCCTTGAAAACAAAGCTCGAATCGAGCCGAGCTCGAGCTCGAGCTCACATAAAGTTAATCGAGCTCGAGCTCGAGCCTGGTCAAGCTCGGGCTCGGCTCGGCTCATTTGCACCCCTAGTTTTGTTATGTACATAGGACCCATTACCAATATGCATGTGGTATCTATATAATTTTGCAAGTTTTATATTCATGAGTTTATATATTACGAGTTTATATACATTGGATAATTAACCGAAGCCAATCCATAACTAATGGTTAACCGAACAACGGTTAACCAACCATCAGTTGTGATTATAGTTAATATTTTTCAATTAACCGACGATTAACCGAACCCACAGTTAACCAGTTTTGCACACCCCTAAATACAAACAAGTTAAACCGAGGGACAATGACTACTTTGATTGAGCCCAAAATCAATTTCACATGTTGATCTAAAGCATTGACATCAAAGAGCCTACAATCTCGTAAATTCTATATTGTGATTTTCTCTCTCTTTGTGAGTTGCCAAGGGTAAAAGAAAACATTGAAAATCTAACCTTAACCAAGGGTAAAAGAAAACATTAAAAAAATTGTAACAGTACTTTATACATGAGGAGGGCATTCTAAAATGTTTCAAATAGACAACAAAGTTTTTAGAAAGTTCAAAAATTAGTACTCATTTATATCTTTATCTTTATTTTATCAATGTGTATCCAAAATAAAGTATTCCTTAAAGGAAAAAAAATATTTTATTTTGGAATTTGAATATAACTTAGGTTAAAGTAAATTCATATCGAAATTTAGAAATAAAAAATAAACAAATATATTTGCATCCATTCTAAATATCAGATACGACATATTGAAAATCATATTTAAAATTAAACGATAGAAAAAATACATAATAATGACAGATAAACGGGCAAAAATAACAAGAATAAGATGCTAGAATTTATTTAATACCACGTTTATGAGGAAATATTCAACTAACAATGACACTAATTTTATTGGATTCAGATACATGATTGAATGTTAATTATCACTTAATTAAGTACAATCCGGTTTTAGTAAGTCCACTCTTTCGGGAGAAATATTTCAGGTGAAGAACTTCGGTTTTGAGAGATAACGCATGTTTGGCTTGACATATCCCTGTTCTTCTTAGTTCTAATCCGATCACATTCTAATCCCTTCACATTATTGTTATGTTCTGAAATAACCGGAAAAACACGTGACGTTAATGCTAAGTACATGGGTTATTCCAAAAGGTTATAGTTAGATATATAAGATTATAACCTTTTGTCCCTGGTTCTATAATCATAGAATTTTCGTTGTAAAAAAAAAGATATATAAGATTGAAATAGAAGGAATATTCGTACCACGTGGCTTGATTTGCAAGCCTAATTCATGTATGTTGAGGTTTAATGCTTGTACTACACGAGACGGAAGGAGAATGGGAGCAAATGCTGCAAATAACCGTAAAAAATGGTCTTAGTTTCAAACGAGCCATTATTACAATATAGGCTCGGGTTGGGGCGACAATGTTTTCTTAATCTATTTTTACGTCATCTAAGTAATTGATATGGATATTTTGTTGAAAAAATTAAGAGTAAACTGTCAAAATGGTCTCTGAGGTTTGATTACTTTTGTACATTAGTCCAAAACTCAAACCTTTTGAATCTGGGTCCCTATGGTTTCAATTTTGTTGCCATTTTCATCCAAAATCAAAATCTATTCAGATTTTCAGTTAACATCCAGTTTTTCTGTCTTTTTCCTTCTTTTCAATGAAGGGCAAAATGGTCTTTTATTATTTTATTATAACAAATTAAAAATATCTAACCATTTTGCCCTTCATTAAAAGAGAAAAAAAAAATTGGATATTAACTGAAAAATCTGACCAGGTTTTGTTTTTGGATGAAAATGGCAACAAAATTGAAACCACAAAGACCCAGATTCAAAAGGTTTGAGTTTTGGACTAAAGTTGTAAAAGTGACCAAATCTTAGGGACCGTTTTGGCAGTGTACTAAAAAATTAATATTATTAGATCATAACTTAGACTTTAGATGAAAAAAAACTTGTGTTTGTTACATAGACTTTGAGATAAAATATAAAGAACATCATCAAAATGGTTGTTTTGGCATATTTTCCTTTTAAAGAAAATACGATTTGACTTTTCTTGTTTTTAGTTAACAAATTGTTTCATCATATCAAACCAAAAGCTTCGATATGTCACACCTACTACGTTAGAATCTGTTGTGCCAACGTCGAAATTTGTTGTGCCAACGGAAGCTTAGTTTATTGAATTTTTTTAAAGTCAAGACTACTCTATAAAATTCTTTGGTCAATACGACCCTTTTGTTGAATTTTCCAAAATGAGTTAAATCTCATTTTAGTCTCTGTGTTTTGTGTTTTAGGTCATTTGCCAGTTTAGTTCAAAAGATTTGAAATATTGTCATTTTAGGTCAAATAGTTTCAAGCGTTGCCATTTTAGTCCACTGAGTTAACTTCATCCATTTTTTCTGTTAACTAGAAAAGCAATTCGGTCATTTTTTATGTAATTCTATTAACTAGAAGGGCAATTCGGCCATATAAAATGACCGAATTGCCCTTCTCGTAAACATAAAAAATGGATGAAGTTAACCCAGTGCACTAAAATGACAACGTTTGAAACTGTTTGGACTAAAATGGCAACGTTTCAAACATTTGGACTAACCTGGCAAAATGACCAAAACCACAGGGACTAGAATGGCATTTTACTCTTTCCAAAAATATAACTAAATGAGACTACTTGTGATATTTTTTTCTAACGGCCAACGAATCCTCCAAATGGGCTACTGGCGAAATTCACCACATCGGGATACACTCGCCTCCGAACCAAGGAAAACCCTCACCTAGGGCCGAAGCCCGTGAACACTTGTGATATAACGCTAAAGATACAATTGCAACAACCGGGACATGAATTTACCTGGTTTTCTGGGTTTTTCGACATCGGTTCCCGCTGTACGAGGAAGAAAAACTCCTGTACCACCAGATCTTTGGCCAGAAGCTAGAAACACAGCTTGCATACCAGGTCCCCCAGCTGCCCAATTTGTAGGATATTTGGTTTTTTGATCCGGCTTTGAATAATTCTTCCAATGCTAGCAACAAAATATAAAAATAATTAAGCATTTTACAGTTGAATCAAAGTTCAAAATCTTCTTAGACAAGCAATCTCATATTAATGTAAACTACTAATTCAAGTCTATGAATGTCTATGTAACTTTTTACACAATAATATGAGTGTTTTACATAACTAAGACTAGGGGTGTTCTTTAGGTTTTTTTTTCTCGGGTTTCGGGTTTCTCGGGACGGGTTGTTTGGGTTTTTTGCTAGGAAAAAGTGACCCGAGTACTGAACCATTTAGAGCTCGGGTTGGTCGGGTTTAGGTTATTCTGGTTGGGGCTAGTTCGGGTCGGGTTGTTCGGTTTTCGCATTTAGATGTAATATTAAAAAAATGTTTTTTTTTCACAAATTATAATTTAAATTTATCATTTTACTTAAAAAAAATATCATCAAAATTAAAACAATATTTGACAATATAATATGATAATGTTCAAATGTTCTAAAACATAATGTTTCATATATCAAAAACTCCAATCCAAAACGCATTTACCAAGAAAAGACATTAAATGTTCGGTTTTTTTTTTTTCAGGTTTCGGGTCGGGTTATTTGGGTTTTTTACTGGGAAAAAGTTACCCAATAACCGACCCATTTAAGGTTCGGGTTTGGTTAAGTTCGGGTTTTTCGGGTATTCTCTAATTCAGGTCGGGTTTCGAGTTTCGGATAAAAATGAACAACCCTAAGTCTAAGACCACCCGTACTCCAGTCATGGACGCCAACTGATCGTGGCAAGGAATGCGGTTTGGCATGGTCGGCCGGGCTTGTTTCCCGTCCCTAAAGATGCTCACAAACAGAGATGTGGGTCGACCTTTTTTTATTATTATTATTATTTTTTTTTTTTGTAAAATACATATATAATTGTATACATAGAGAGTACATTTAAAAAAATATGCTGAAAGTTAATGCCATTGGCTGAAACTTGATGCCAACTTCTATGCAGTAACTGGTCAAGAAGATTCAGAATCTTTCAAATACTATATTGAACCATAGCATATTTAGAGGGATTCAGAATCTTTCAACTTATATAGACAGAATCTTTTAATTGTAGAAAATTATTCTACAATTAATTTTTGATACCTATACCACAATTAGCTATAATAATCGTGGAGGGCTTGCATTTCTTTTAAAAGATGCAGGTTCAATCTAGGAAAATCTGAGTTCGATCCTTGAGTCAAACGAGTTTTACCGGTAATTTCACCGTCATGTTTACAGACGAGTTAGTTATTGGGTTTTCCCTGGAATTAACAGTGGAATCGAGTTCAGTGGCGGACTTATAGTGTTAATAGGGGTAGCACGGACTACCCCTCAACCCCGTCTCCGTAGTGTAAAAATACCCCTTAACTCCATTTTCGTAGTGTAAAAATACCCCTCAACTCCGTTTCTGTTATATAAAGGATACCCCTGATCCTAAAAAAAATTAGGATACCCCTAACTTTTTGGGATAGTTCCGCCACTGATCGAGTTACTCTCGGAGCACTCCGTTTGGTCCAGACTCCAGTGAGTGCCCCGAGAGTGCTCGGAATTGATTATGTAGGCCGTTAAAAAAAATACCAGAGTTGGCTTCACCGGCTAAACTTCTGAAGGGTTGGACCGGTTTTTTTATATATTTTTTCAGATTTAACCCTATTAATTTTTATAATATTTAGGATACCTTCCGGTTCTTACGTCCGGTCGGACCATCGAACCGGTAAGAAGACCGGTTCAACGTCCGGTTCTATTCTGAAAACATTGTCTAACTTCAGTTCAAAATCACTTAAAATGCATTTTTATATTCTAAAATAGAGAAAAAAAAAATAGGATGGAGATGTTGACTATTTTTAGAGTTGACAACATGACTCATGACTGTTTGTTCTAGTGTTATATTCGATAAAATTTCCATTTAATGCAAAATAATAGAAAATTTTCAGAATCTTTAACATGACGCAAGAGTATTCTAGTTTTCTCTCTCCATGCTTTGTGTGTGTTTTAAAGATATCGTGTGAAAATAATTACCGGTGGTGACGGAAGCAAAGGTGGTTGTGCAGAAGCCTGTGGTGACTTCCGGTTCCGGCATGATGAAGCTTGATGATGTCTCTGCTTATTACTAATATTCCGTTCCTGTTATCGTCATATCAACAACATTTTACCGCGAATTAGTCAGTTAATTCGAATTTCATCAGAAACCGAACCTCTACGAGTGCGAATCACTCAAATAATTCAAAATTTCATCATAAAAAACAAGCCTCTATGAATACGAATCACTCGAATAATTCAAAATTTCATCATAAAACAAGCCTCTACAGGTACGAATCACTCAAATAATTTAAAATATTATTACAAAGTGAACCTGCGAATCGCTAAAATAATTCAAATTTCATCAGAGGAACAGAACGTGAATCACTTAAATAATTCAAAGTTGTCAACAAAAAAAAAAAAAAAAAAAAAACTGAACCAAAATTTCATCATAAACTAACAGTGCGAATCAATCAAATAATTCAATATTTCATTATAAACTAAACCTCTAGGAGTGCAAATTTATTCAAATAATTTAAAATCTCATCAGAAACTAAACCTCTACAACTGCAGAAACCGAATCTCTACAAATCGATCAAATAATTCAAAGTTTCATCAGAAACTAAACATCTACTAGTACAAATAATTCAAAACTTATTCAAAATAGAACGGTTACATACAAACAGAAAACCTAACAAAAAGCATGTTTACCGTAAAATCGTCTTCTCCAGATGCTTCCAATCCGTCATTAAGAACACTCCGCCGCTGTTAATTATCATAACAACAATCACAATTTATTCACTCAATTCATACTAATAACTGTAATACATTGATCAGAATCAAGCAGAAACAAACTCAGAATTTAAAAAATATGTAATACCTTTGAAAAGAAACGATAATCGTCTTCTACATAATTTGCACATGTTTCCACACCGTCGTTGAGGATGTAAGTCGGAAGCCAAGGCAATCCTTGGGCTCGTGACTCGTGGAACTCGACACTCTGATGATCGGCCATAACCGATGAGTTTCTGCACGTCATGTAGAGTGAATTTTGTGATTGAAGAAGTTAGAGGGAATGTGGATTTCCAACTCTAGACCTGCAATGTAACTACTTATAGTTGCCACCCCTTATATATGAGTAGAGAGGGTTGTTTATATATATATATGTAGTGATGGACACTGTTCCTGTATTTTCTCCGCAAATTGTTTGCTTTTTGTGTATTGGTTTTGTAAAGAGCGCGTGCTCTACACGCGACTTTTTTTTTTATTTTATTTATAGTAAATTGCTAAAATCGTCCTATAGGTTTGGGCATATTTGTTAATTTCAACCAAAACAGTTTTTTTTTTTGTACCATATTGTCCTTCATTTTTGGGTTTTTTGTCATTTTCATCCAAACGTCTAACTTTTTTTACCAAAATCATCCTTGAGATTTGAGGTTTTTTGTCATTTTCATCCAAATATTTAGACAAAAAAAAATAAAACAAATTAGTCTTTTGGATGAAAGTAATAAAAAATCTCAAAAGTGAAGGACTATTTAGTATAAAATATTTGTTTTGGATGAAACTGGCAAACATCCCAGAACTTCAGGGACGATTTTGGCAATTTACTCTCTATTTTATTTTTGTATATTTTTCCATATTTGCCCCTTTTGGTTTTTTTTTTTTTTTGTTGGTTGTGTAAAAGTGTAGAGTTTTAAACTAATGGAAGTTGGTAATCAAATGGTCTCTTCACTAAGTAGAAGGGTCAATGTCGACTTGACGGGTTTCGAATGCTCATACCGGTAGGGGTGTGTACGGTTCGGTTATTAGCATTATCTGTAATCGTAACCGAAGTTATCGGTTAATCAGTTCAGTTTATTCAATTAATTTGTCGATTTTCGGTCTGGTTCGGTTAATTTGGGTTAATAAGCAAACCAAACATTGGCTAAATTTTTTGTTTAGAAATACATAAAATTGAGGTATAAATAAAATGGAGGTAAACACATGAAATGAAAGTATAAAATATAACATGGATGTATAAAAGCTAGAAATATACGAAGATTTAAATGATTCGGTTCGGTTAACCGATTGTACAAAAAATATCCGTTAACTGATTTTCAGTTAATTCGGTTTCAGTTGAATTCGGTTCGGTTTTGTTCATTTTGATTAACGGTTATGTTAGTACTCACCCCTACCTGGAAGTTAAACTTAAAATGTATGTTATGATGGTTCGATTACGAGCTGATAGACAAACGGATTTAACTGGTTTTGTACTAGTTAGACAAATAAATTGATTTTCGAAATATTAACCTAGAGTGAGAAAATGATTTTTAGTGTTTTTTTTTTTTTTCATGTTATCATTTCTACATGAGTTGCACCAATTTTTATTTTATGGCGGATATTTATTATTTGTTTATGTGTGATGGTCTACTACTACTACACACATGAAGTTGAGTACATCATAAATGTTATGATAAAGAAACACAAATCATATACATAGTTTTGTAAAAGGAGCTTTAATGCTTGTTTTCAAAATTATAGTATGATTCGAAAATAATTAAATGATTAGGAATATTGGTAACTCTAATCAATTTAGGATGTAAACTATCACAAACATGTTAACTAAGCAAATTTAAAAACTTGGCTAGATTAAAACAAGTCATATAGAGCAACATATAAAATTATTTGTATTATATATTACTAATAACATACTATTTTGAATCATGCTAATCAACTAATATAAGTTTCATATGTTTGATATTAGAGTAAATTACTTTTTGAGTTCCTGTATTTTAGTAGTTTTAATCATTTGAGTCCAAAGTCAAAAAGTTTAACGTTCTAAGTCCCTAGCCATTTATTTTATAACGTTTTAAGTCCAATTTTATTCATTTTATAACGGGTTGAGTCTAATTTTGTTAAAAAAAATGGACTCAAAAGGTTGAAAATTTGGACTCAAAATGACTCAAATGATTATAAAAAAAGTCTAGGAACTTAGGTCATTAAACATTTCGATTTTAGACTCAAATGATTAAAACTATTAAAACACAAGGACTCAAAAAATAATTTACTATTGATATTATTCACAAAATATGATAAGGGGTAGAATTGTAATTTAAGAAATAACGAAGTAAATGGAAAGGAGTGTGGGATATGGATAGGTTGGTTTTGGGTTGGGTGAACCTCTTCACCTTTTTTAAATAAAAATGTTAATTTCACAGTTAATTTCCCTACGTATGGTTGTTTCTATGATCCAATCCCAATTATACCCTTTCCATTATTATAGCTAACACATTAATTATGTTCCATCTGTTTTTTTATAATTAAACTACCCTTTTAGTTGTAAAGCAAAAAGGTTTAAGTCTTTTTTATACTACTAACATTTAAAAAATGATAAAATTTCTTAATTTGTTAAAATATTATATCTAGGGAACCAACTCATAAAGAATTATATAATTTGTTTACCATTAGTTCAGAAAAAAGTAAATCATACTTGTTTGCTTAAAAAATGTACAATCTCTTTCTGTAACAGTCAATAAGCATTATGTAAGTAAAGTATAGCAACCAAGTTTGTTATGATTTTTAATTAAACTAAGGTTTAAAGTATTATATACAAATAATTTTCAAAATGAATAAAAATGCTTATGTATTATAATATTATTATGCCATTAGTTTTCTTTTAAAATATCTAACTTACACACTCATCTAAACTATTACCATTCTTTTTTTTTTTTGAACAATAAATTTCTTTTATTCCTTGTCGTCTATGGGACTTGAACCCAAGACCTCCCTCTCCCAAGGTGTTTAAAGACTTTGTCTTTGCCAATGGACCACCACCCCTTTGGTTAAACTATTACCATTCAACTTCACGTTCCATGACTGAACTCAAACCCTCAACTTACAAGAGAGGGACACCATTTAACACACTAAAATATGAATGAGCTAAATGCCCTTTACTTGGTGAGTGTGATGTGGCCCGAAGACTATTGCATTCGCTTGATTCGTGGTTAAACATTGTGTCTCCGGTTCCTAAGAAACCTTCCAATTATTTAGATGGGGTTCAATTGAAGATTCAAAAGAAAGAGGTTCTCGAAGGTATATTGTTTACTACTTGTTGGGCGATATGGCGTTTTAGGAATGAGACTTTGTTTCAGCCTAACAATCAAGGAAGAGTGTGGTTTTTGAAGATATTGTATTTTACTCTTTTTTATGGGTTACTAATAGGAGGAAAAAAATAAATCTTAATTGGATTGGCTGGTTACAAAACTCTGATATATTTATAATGTTTTTATCGTTGTCTATTTCTTACTAGTCGTTAAATAAAATTTCCGCCTTTTCGATAAAAAAAGAGCTAAATGCCCTTTGGTTATTGTACCATTAGTTAGGAAACAAAGTTATAACCAACAATGTATTAATAAGATATATAATAATAACTAATGGCATAGATGTGCATAAAAACTTTTAATAATATTTGTTTGTTTATAACATATGTACAATTCATGTTAGTAAAATGATAACTAACTTTGTTCCGATTTCTAATTTTGTCACCAAACTTTGAAAACTATTATGCAATTATACGAACTATTTAAAACATTTTATTTAGGGGTAACCAACCAAGTATGTTGTAATGTTTTATAGGTAAACAAATTCAAGGAACATATTACATTATGTGTGGTACTTGATAGTTGATACATGGTTGAGATCAAATTAACAGCCTACAAGTGTTCCTTCTCCTTCACAACCACCCACAACAACACCCACCCAACAACACCTTCAAAAGGTTTGGTTTAGGAAAGTGGAGCCCACAAGATATATTTATAACATGGATAGGCCTCCCATTCTCAACTTCCTATTCAAGTAACCATTACTAAATAAGTAAATATAAAGCTAACCCACCCACTTTTTAAAACTAAAATGTCATAAAAAATGTTGTTATTTTGGGCAGATGACTCAACAATCACAAATAGAATAGTTAGATGTGGTAGTTCCTTTCATTTACTTGATTTTGAGTTGAACTAACTTATATTTTTATTTTAATGTGTGAAATAGATAAATGATAAACATTGATTAAAGAAAAATGGATCATACAAGTTGAAACTTATAGAATTTTATGCTCACAATCTCTAAAAATATTAATTCGTGTCAACCGGCGTTTACCCCAACATGACACATTTAGTTTGTGTACTCAACCCCAACCAGTGCATGCATAACCCATGCAACTCGACCACTACAAGTTAGAGAACCTTCAATGGCGAAAGATATGTTGATTATCTTAGTGAAGGTATGATCCATTTGTAATGTTCAAAGAAGGAAGCGGGTGTGGGTAAAGACACCACTAACGAATCAAGGATAATCGACGACATCACTTTCACTGACGGATATTGTTGGTGGATCACTTTGGCAATTTCACTAACGAATTAGCGTTGCTAATTCACCAATGGATCTTTTACCGATGTATCACCCAAAAAACACGTTCACTATGTATATAACTGGCGGACTACTGTGACAATATCATTGAGGGATTAGTGACAGATAATCCACCCACAAAATTTTCATATATGGAACTTTAATCAGTGTATCAACGATAAATCTTTCACCAACAAACCATAAAGATATTTTTTATGTTTTGTAGGTTCTCGTCTGAATTCAATAAGTAATTTCCTTTAAATAACCGCCCTATTTTAAAACTTTACTCTTTCTTTTTTTGAGTCTTTGTTTTTCCGTCAATGATCACTAATGGATATGTCCGTAGGTGACTTTTTTCGTTAGTGATAATCTGTTATCTAGCAGTGGACACGACCTATGGGGTTAACTTGTTATTCTTTATTTGATTTTTCTTTTTAAATTTTAATTAAATGGGTTTACGAGCCGATCTATTCATCATCAACCCCCTAAAACCTGTTTATTAACCAGAAAATCTATTTGACCGCAAGTATGGATCGGATCGAAACGACCTTCTTGTTTGTATTAATTTCTAACCAAACAAAGTTGATGGCTTAATGGGCTTCTTATTTATCAAAGCAGGAAAGCTATGGGTCAACCTAAAAGGCTAAAATGACCCAACTAAAAATTTGCTTTTTGCCATCCCCCAAAAAAAAAAAAATCTTTAGCAAATCCCAACAAAACATATGGATTTGATGGTTATAATGAGTTGAGACTAAGTTATTGGGCTATTGATTTCATCAAAGCTATGGGTCAGCCCGTTTATGACCCCAACTATAACTATTATAAAAGCTTAGTTTCATACTTTCATGAATAAATTGCCATTTTAGTCCCTGAGTTTTGTCCAAATTTGCCAGTTTAGTCCAAATAGTTTTTTTTATGCATCTGGGTCCCTGACTTTTACATTTTGTTGCCATTTTGATCACTTTGCCTAACTCCATCCAAAAACTCCATCTTTAACCAGGGGTATTTTGGGGATTTTCATTTTAAATGTTTTTAATTGCCATTTTGATCCAATTCAAAAAATCAAAAAAATTCCAAAAAATTCCAAAAAATCATAAAAATTCTAAAAAATCATAAAAATTCTAAAAAATCCAAAAAATGCTAAAAAATCCATTTTGGCGCGAACCGTTTCGACCCGTACCGTTTCAAGCCGAACCGTTTCGAGCCGTACCGTTTCAAGCCGAACCGTTTCGACCCGTACCGTTTCGAACCCGAACCGTTTCGAGCTGAACCGTTTCGACGCGAACCGTTTCGAAGCCGAATCGTTTCGACCCGTACCGTTTCAAACCGAACCGTGCCGTATTGAACCGAGCCGTTTCGAACCGAACCGTTTCGACCCGTACCGTTTCGACCCGTACCGTTTCGAACCGAACCGTGCCGTATCGAACCGAGCCGTTTCGAACCGAGCCGTTTCGAACCGAACCGTGCCATTTCGACCCGTACCGTTTCGACCCGTACAGGTCGAAACGGTTCGGTTCGAAACGGTACGGGTCGAAACGGTTCGGCTCGAAACGGTACGGGTCGAAACGGTTCGGGTTCGAAACGGTACGGGTCGAAACGGTTCGCGTCGAAACGGTTCAGCTCGAAACGGTTCGGGTTCGAAACGGTTCGGTTCGATACGGCACGGTTCGGGTCGAAACGGTACGGGTCGAAACAGTTCGGCTTCGAAACGGTACGGGTCGAAACGGTTCGCGTCGAAACGGTTCAGCTCGAAACGGTTCGGGTGCGAAACGGTTCAGCTCGAAACGGTTCGGTTCGATACGGCACGGTTCGGGTCGAAACGGTACGGGTCGAAACGGTTCGGCTTCGAAACGGTACGGGTCGAAACGGTTCGCGTCGAAACGGTTCAGCTCGAAACGGTTCGGGTGCGAAACGGTTCAGCTCGAAACGGTTCGGTTCGATATGGCACGGTTCGGTTCGAAACGGTACGGGTCGAAAAGGTTCGGCTTGAAACGGTTCGGCTTCGAAACGGTACGGGTCGAAACGGTTCGCGTCGAAACGGTTCAGCTTCGAAACGGTACGGGTCGAACGGTTCGCGCCAAAACGGATTTTTTGGATTTTTTAGAATATTTTGGATTTTTTAGAATTTTTATGATTTTTTAGAATTTTTATTATTTTTTGGAATTTTTTTGATTTTTTGGAATTTTTTTGATTTTTTGGAATTGAATCAAAATGGCAATTAAAAACATTTAAAATGAAATCCCCAAAATACCCCTGGTTAAAGATGGAGTTTTTGGATGGAGTTAGGCAAAGTGATCAAAATGGCAACAAAATGTAAAAGTCAGGGACCCAGATGCACAAAAAAAACTATTTGGACTAAACTGGCAAATTTGGACAAAACTCAGGGACTAAAATGGCAATTTACTCTACTTTCATAGTATAATTTTGTAACAATATTTAATAATTTTTAAATAACATATATTTATTGTCCAGTGGAAATAAAACATAGAGAAGAAATTATTGGTATATGCTATTAAAACATACTTATTTCTGTTACCCATCTCGCCTAATCTATTTTTCCACCTATGGCTAATAATAAATCATAAAATCAAAGATTAGCTATTTAGCAACATGACTTCAACATCAACATATTTGGCTATACATAGCTTTACAAAGAAATAACCTACACCACCAGTACTAACACTACTAAGAATAACAACCCACTGACTAAGATACTCAAAAGAAATAAACATGAAATTAAGTAAGGTACGGAGCGGAAGTATCCTTGTCCTCAAGAATAAAATTAAGAGTAGAGTAGACTTGGCAAAGGCGCAAAGCCCATGGTAGGCGCCACTTGGTCATACCACGGCATCCAAACATGACTTGACGAAACACCATGGTGGGTGTCACTCGGGATCACCTGTTGCATCTTCTATCAATGCTTCGTTCCTCAAATGCGAATACTTGGAAAGATACCGCAGTGGCCCCTACTTGGTTTCCCCAATGGCATCTTTGGCTGGTTTCATTGTGTGATTTTCACAATGTATGAGTGGCTTTGAGTGTCTCAACTTTCGAGTATGTTCAAGTTGTTCAAGAAAGTGAATTCTCCAATAAACATACTTCTAAGGGGGACGGAACACCTTTGTGGGTTGGTTGTTAGGGTTCCAACCTTTGTGCTAACACAACTGCCACCCCCTAGGGTAGTTTGTCCGGGTAACCTTTGCCGCGGGGTAAAGGTTTGGAACGTGTGACTCTTGAACTTAAAGGTGGGGTTGGGTGTGTGGAGTAAAAAGGTGGGGTTCATAACTCAAGGGTATTTGTGAGTAGGCGTTGCCAGTATTTTGTGGTTCTAGGTTACTTTGGTGTATGACAACGCGGGATTGATCGGGGCTAGAGTAGTACACTTGGGTGCCCCTTCCTCTTGAGGTAGAGTCCTTGGTTATATACTACAATAAAAGCAACAAACAAATCATATTTTAGTATTAAACGTAGAAGTTGAATTGTATTAAATTTCTTTAATATCAACTTAACTTGTTTGATGATCCGTTAGTAACTATACAATTGGATTACGAAAGTGAAACCTTCAAGTGTTTCTGAAACTACTATCCATCAGCAACAACCAAGCTGGCGCCGCTACTATTGCTGCCAATTGATAGGAACGCAAGTGCAAAATGCGTTATTAAAATGTTACATTGCACCCAAGGTCATGGTCATTACATGTACGTGTGTATAAGCTTGCCCTGTGCCTTTTGGCTCCCTATTTCTTCATTATTATTAAAAAAGTAACATTCAATTAAAGGTCGCACTTATACACCTTTGAGAGGTTCCCCAACCTTCTATATGAGACAAGTTCTTACTCTTTTATCAGAGCACTTCATCTTAAAAACTCTCTAACTAATATATCAATAAGAGTAATACGATAAAAAGAAATAACTATTTTAAATAGCAATATAATAAGAACTCTCTAACTAATATACATACAAGAGTAATACTCTGACATTTCCTAACTAATATGTGTATACGAGCCATATAAAGAGTTTTTTGAGCTTACCATTAGGAACACCCTAAACTAATATGATGATTCTGTTTGCATTCAATTTATTTACTATTTACACCAAATATAACATTATGGAGTTAATTAAATAGTTAGTCCTTGTGGTTTGCATAAAATAACATACTTAGGTACTAATAGTTTAAAATCACCTTCTAGGGTATTAACTTTTCATTTTGTAACGTTTCAAGATATTAACTTCTAGGGTATTAACATAGTTAGTCCCTGTGGTTTGCACAAAATAACATACTTAGGTACTAATAGTTTAACAAACAATTAACGTTAATACATCCAAACGTTACAAAATAAAAAGTTAATACCCTAGAATGTGATTTTAAACTATTAGTACCTACGTATGTTATTTTGTGTAAATCACAGGGACTAACTATGTAATTAACTCTAACATTATGTAATTCCACCTTTTGTAAATATTATGTGAACCAAGGATTAGGATATACTAAGAAATTATTTTGATAGGAATGCTAGGAAACAGTCCTATTCATTAGATTTAAAATAAATGTTAAGATTAAATAGGTGGAACTGAAAAAAAAAAAAAAAAAAGGATGTGCATGGGTTAACTTAGGGGCATTTTAGTCCATCAAAGACAATTGTTTTCTCTCCTCTAATTCTTTCCGTTTTAAAAACAATAATAACTCTTTCATACAACATAACTGTTTTTTATAAAAATTTCACCATAAAAACGAGCATTTTTTTTATCTTTAAAACGAGTATACTATTTTTGTACTTTTAATTTTTTTTTCGAAAACCCATATGTGTAACGCAATGGACTAAAACACATAAAAATGTGTTTTTTATATAAAATGCAATGGACTAATAATAAAAAGTGTGTTTTTTTTTTCTTACAAGCAATGGACAAAAAACACAAAAAATGTATTTTTTTTTTTCTAAAACGCAAGTGACTAAAAACAAAATTTTTTAAACGCAATGTACTAAAAACAATTTTTTTTTCTAAAACACAATAGACACACAAAAAAGTGTTTTTCTAAAACGCAATAAACTAAAAACACAAAAAATGTGTGTTTTTTTCTTTTTAAAATTCAATGGACTAAAAACAGAAAAAATGTGTTTTTTTCTCTAAAATGCAATTGACTAAAAATATAAAAAATGTGTTTTTCTAAAACGGAATGGACTAAAAATTTTGTTTTTTTTTTCTAAAAATATATATGTTTTACCAGTGTGTTATAAAACGTAACGGAATAAAACATAATAAAATGTGTTTTATTATTGTGTCAATTACTCAAAAGTTTTTTTAAAAACTAAAAAATCATGAATTTTCCTACATAAAACTAACTAAAAAACACAATTAAAAAACAAAGACATAATAACTATAGACCTGCACATTATTTTTGTGTTTTTTATAATCTAAAAAGCGCAGTAACTAACACTGATGGGAGTGGAGTTTCCCACCCAAGCCTTACACACCATCCTCCATGGGCTTGGCTTTGGGCGTTGCCTCTCTAGCGTTAGTATTGTTCCTAGCGTGGGGCGCTGACTTAGTTGAGGTGGCAGGTTAATTAAATTAATTTTTTAGTAGGGCTGGTCATGCCCAGCTACGCAATGCCCCACCACACTCCTAGTTTTTAGTAGGAATAATTGCATATTTCCCCTTAAAAACACCTTTAATTGTATATTTACCCAAGCCTAAATAAAAATTGCATATTTCCCCTTCTTTGTTAAAATGACAAAATTACCCTTCTTAAAATTAAAAGATCTTACATATAATCAGATCATTCTGAATATTAAGGGACGACGTTTGGGTTCTTCATCTACGGCGACAGCAGAGGGTGGCAAAGCAGGGGTTTTCGGCCGGCGATTCTTCTGTCGGCGACTCTTATGCCGGTGATACACAACAGCGATTCCGGCGACAACACAGCAGCGATTTTTTGCGGTTCACGGTCTTTCTTTTGCAGGTATGTTTGTTCATCAAGCATCTTTGTTTAAAGGTTTAGGCTTGATAGGTGATTTTGATGACACAGCAATGGTTAGTCATATGTTAAAAGGGGTAGGCTTGATAGGTGATTTTGATGAAACAGCAACTTACTGTTTTGTGGATTTTTGATGAATCACTCAGTATATGTTAAAAGGCCTTTAACCGTAAGAAAAAAATATTACAGTTTTATGGGTTTAAAAAAGTTTGGGAAATAGCTTTTCAAGTTTGTATATCTACAACAAAAGTTAGATTGGATTTTTTTTCTTATTGCTTTGTTTTGTTCTTGTATTTTTTTGTTAGATTGGATTGATTCAAGATGGAAGATGATAATATAGATGCACCAAAATGGGAGAACATGGCTCAATCACCAATACTTGAGCTAAATGTTTTTCAAATAACATCCAAGTATAAGATAAAATTAAAATATGGAGGCTACTTTCGATTAGCTAATAACTCGGCTAGGAAACGGTATTGTTTTGGTTATAAAAATGTATTTACATTGATAAATACTCATACAACTTTGATGATTTAGTTGAAGAGGTTACAAATCATTATCCACCAAATAGGGATCTCGTTTTCTCTATTTATTTCGTTGACAAGTATGCCATAGATCAATCTATTATCAAGCTTGATTCTCATGAGAAATTTGAGTTTATGATTAGAATGTATGAAGTGGAAAAAGAACTTGTCGTTTATGTGACAACGAGTAGTAATCATGAGACTTCTTCAGTTAATCAAAGGTAAAATTTTGTTTAAAAGTGAGTTTAATATCGTGTGCATCAATATCTACTAAATCATTAGAATTGTAAATCTTTTTCAGGGGTCAAGATGAAGTGGGTGACGAACCACACAGTGAAGAAGATGAATCAGAGTATTCATTAAGTGATGAAAGCTATCATAGCTATTATAGTAGTGATGATGAAGTTGAGCAACATAACTCCCAAGAGGAAACTTATACCAAGAAAAGTCGACCCATCAAGTTGAACTCAACATTTGAAAATGTTGTCGCGTTTAGACGAACATTAATCCATTATGCACTTGTAAATGAATTTGAATACTTCATTGAGAAAAGTGAACCGACAAGAGTCACAACAAGGTGTGTAGACATAGAATGTAAAAGGAGAATACATGCCTCTGTCAAGCAAGATGGAATTACATTCCAGGTAGGATTTATGAATTAATTACTTGTTGTTTTCCATATTGTTAATAAACCATATGTTTATGTAATGTCATGAAGGTTAAGAAATTTGTAGAAGCACATTCTTGCACTCGAAGTAACAAGGGTGGTAACAAGGTTGCAACTCAAGGATGGATTGCCAATGTCATTAAAGATAAGCTAAAATCTGATGGGGACGTCTCTGCTACAGAACTAAAGAAGTGGGTTATGAAGATTTACAATGTTGATGTGTCATACTATAAAGTCTATAGAGGGAAAGAACAAGCTTACACTGATATGTATGGCAAGTGGGAAGACTCGTTCTTGATGATGAATGATTTCAAAGGGGAACTACTACAGCGAAACCCAGGAAGTATTGTTGACATCGACTTTGAGAAAGATGGTAATAAAAAATTATTTTTACGTTTTTTTATATCACTAGCCGCTTGCTCAATGTCACACCCCTTTCTGCGGCGGAAGCACGAGGTGTGATCATGAAAGGTTCTCATTGCATACGAAAGGTAAACATACTACATGCTCATGAAAATAACTTCAAATACCATAACTTGAAATCATAAGTTAGCGTTTACAACGCGAGTTAACATAAAACATTGTCTTAAAAGGTTTACACTTTATTTAAAGACAAACACAAGCGACATCCACGAGCATAAGAGAGACCACGCGCACATCCATCCTAGTTACCTGAAATACATGTGAGTTTTGGAAAAACGTCAACATAATGTTGGTGTGAATTCATGCCGTTTTGTTTTGCACTTTTGTTTACTTTGTATGAAAACATATTTTGTGAATAAATCGAGTTTTCATAAAATCCAGTTTCATGTGTACACCACGTACTCATGTATGATTCAAATTCTTCTAGAGTACCCCACGTACTCAAGTATAATCCATGCTTTTCTTGAGTACCCCACGTACTCAAGTTATCCATCAAGTTTTAGAATGGTATGAGTTTTTATGTAAATTAAGTATTCCTGTATGTATCAGGATTGTTAATGGGTTGCAAAGCCATTAACATGTGACACGACATAGGAAGTCACCAAACCTTAGGCATTTAATTGGTATATTCTGAGACACAAAAGCACTACTCGGTACTCGCCCTCACCGAGAGTGTGGCTGCCCGGCACCCGTTAGATCTAACCTTTTGTTCTGCGGTCTAGGTATATTGTTGATTAATGGTGCTTCTGTACCCTATTCGTGACACGATTCCTCGCATCATTTTTCATAGCGCATCCTTCTTGGTACTCGTTTCTCACCAAGCGCGCTTCCCGTATTCTTATATCACATCACACTTGATACTCGTTTCTCACCAAGTGTGTTTCTTGTATTCTTATATCGCTACACACTTGGTACTCGTTCTCACCAAGTGTGCTTTTTATTATCATACCATTTGTTAAACATAAAAATATTTGTAACATGTATTTCACCCCCGAAGTTATAAAACTGAAAACAGTTAAGAGAAAAGGGGGAGCATGAACTCACAACTTTGCGTTCCTGTGCGTCGTAAACTTCACCGGGTTTGCTTATTTAACGTCGTAACCTATACGCGTTTTCTTAACGTTAGTCACTAGACTTGCGTCGCACAAGTTCAGTCACTCACTTTTGTGTATATTTTCTTGTGTTAAAAATATTTTATATTTTTAACTAAATGCCTTACTTATATTATTTCCTCACAAATAAATATAAGTCTTTTGTGTTTTGCACTTTGCACCCGAATTATGTGTCTTGTATATTGTATGTGTATTTTCATGTTTATACTCCTCATGAGTATTTAGTGTATTTTTACGTCTTAATACGCTAGCACGTATAACACATACTATATACACTTAGCACAGAAGTTGGTGATAAAATAATATATATTTTTCTCTCAAAAATATACATACTTATATTCATTTTTATTCTTGAAGAAATCCTCATTTCTTATCACCAAAAATTAGGGAAACCTTGGTAATACTCTTAAATACATTTTTAGGGAATAAGTTTCTCAAAAACTTATATTTTTCTAAGTATCAAAATTTATAAAAATTTTGGCAGAGTTTCCCCTAAAAATGGAGGTTTCCCATGTTTTCAAAACATGTGTTTATTTTCTTTTAAATCGTCAACAATCATCAACAACACTTATCAACAATAATCATCCACGAATATCACTAATTTCTCCATTTCATGAACTTGGTTATTTACTAAAATTGTGTAGTAACTTACTAGCACATTTAGTAAGTCTTGTTATCTTTAAAAATAAGTTTAGTTTCTTAAAAACCTTATTTTCAAAGAATATAAAGTTTCACAACTTCTAGTCGGTTTTTACGAAAATTATTTCTTTGTTAAAACTTTTGTTACACAAGTGTCCATACACTTGTTTGTTCACAAAAATCACTTTTGTTTGTGTAAGATCCGGTTTAGAACATGTGGTTCCTTTTGACGCTTGGTCTTTTGAAAATACCACTTGTAGATACATAGATCGGCAAGTTTTAAACACTATTTTACAAGTAAAAATACTTTTACACAAGTTCATGTTTCTCGTGTGGTAGAGTTTCACCTTTTAACCCTTGTACCGTCCGAAACAAGCTTATGTCAAGATCTATGATCTTAACAAAGTCGGGTTAAACGGTGATCCGAGCTACCACAACGTAGATCGGGCCTAAATAATCCCACAAATCAAATACTACAACATTTACACATCATGTGAGCTTTTATCCATCATTTAAGTGTCTTTTAGTAGACTTTAATGTATCAAATTGCAAGATTCCAAATTTTAACTGTTATCTATCATATTAACCACTCTAGATTAGTTCAAGAATGTGTTTTAAGTAACTCACCACTAGCTCGAGGCTAGGGAAGAATCTAGACGCGAATGTGGTGGATAAAAGCTAGAGAAAAAGGTCCTTCGTGCTCCGAGTGCACCAAGCCTCCTAATACGTGATCCTTGATGCTTGGGTATGCTTGGAATGGCTTGAACAAGGCTCGAAAAATTGATGGGTGATTAGGGATGTTTGGCCGTGAGCTTTCTAGAGGGAGAGAGGAGAGTTGTTTGGTGTTGTGAAGTGTGAAAGTTCATATGTGCCATCTCACGGTATTTATAGACATTCCATATGGCATATTCCTAGCATATTCCTGGCATATTCTTGGAATATTCCTGGAATATTCCTAGCATATTCCTGGAATATTCCTAGCATATTCCTGGCATATTCCTGGCATATTCCTGGCATATTCCTGGAATATTCCTAGCATATTCCTGGCATATTCCTGGAATATTCCTAGCATATTCCTGGCATATTCCTGGAATATTCCTAGCATATTCCTAGCATATTCCTGGTATATTCCTGGAATATTCCTAGGTTTTCTGCGTTGTCTGCGTTTTGCAGTGTAAGCACTGTGTCGCGTAGGAACTCACGGTACGCGCTTAAACTTGAAAAATAACGTTTTTAAGCGTTTCAATTTATTTTTCAACACGAACCTGATTAAAATAAAATTTTAATCATAACAGAATATTTGTGGGATTAAATATTATCCGGGCGGCCACCAACGTTCGTTTCGCAGTTTTGTCGTAATTAGTTCTGCACTTAAAGTGTGTTTCGGGTGCCTTTTAGTGCGTGTTTTAGCTTTCGTAACGACCATAAATTAAACCCTGATATGTACTCTTGGGTTTTAATGTACCTTTGTCGTAGGACCTACACCTAGGCCTCAATTCTAATGTCTGACTGCTTTCTGCAGTTCCGTTGACACAGTGTGTCTTACCGGTGAGTTTACTAATATTTCTGACGCAACGCTCTCGTTTTTGCATAAAGCAATATTTTGTAGTATACAACGTGCATGAATTCACTTGCTTAGCTTCTAATCAGTCAATGTTGACATTTAAGCTCATAATTGCAGTCATTGAATAATAATTAAAATGTACGGAAGTTACCGGTTTTGTGCCAGTTGTCACAGTCTCCCCCCGTTAAAAGAATTTCGTCCCGAAATTCAGGTTGAACTAACTCTCGCAGGAGTCTTCTTGAATAGGTGGGGATACTTTTCTTTGAACTGGTCTTCGCGTTCCCATGTATACTCGGGTCCGTGCTTAGAGCTCCAACGTACTTTGACAAGTTTCACACTGCTCCTCCTAGTCTTGTTGACTTTCCAGTCAGTAACCTCAACGGGTTGTTCTGTAAATCGGAGGGCTTCATCAATATGCACTTCATCCACCGGGATGATCACGTTTTCTTGTGTTGGACTCTTCTTCAGGTTGGATACATGAAACGTATCATGTACTCCATTAAGTTCTTCCGGTAACTCCAACTTGTACGCCACGGTACCAATTCTTCTCAAGATTCTGAATGGTCCGATGTATCGTGGGTTCAGCTTTCCACGCTTTCCAAATCTGACTACGCCCTTCCAAGGTGAGACTTTTAACAACACTTTGTCTCCCACCTCGAATTCTACTGATTTTCTTTTCGGATCAGCGTAGCTCTTTTGTCGATCTCGAGCCGCCTTAATGCGTTCTCGGATCTGCGCAATCTTGTCGGTTGTCTCTTGAACAAGTTCAGGACCAACCATACGTTTATCTCCGGCATCTTCCCAACATAAGGGCGATCGACACTTGCGGCCATACAGAGCTTCGAACGGCGCGGCCTTTATGCTTGTATGATAACTGTTATTGTAGGAAAACTCAACTAAGGGTAGGTGAGTATCCCAGCTGCCGCCTAGATCCATGACACATGCGCGAAGCATATCTTCTAACGTTTGTATAGTCCGTTCGCTCTGGCCGTCTGTTTGCGGATGGAATGCCGTGCTTAGATCTAACTGAGATCCAAAGGCTTCCTGAAATGATTGCCAGATTCTTGAGACAAAGCGTCCATCTCTGTCTGAAATGATTGAGATAGGCACTCCATGACGTGCCACAATTTCTCTTAAGTATATTTCTGCAAGCTTTCCAGTGCTATCCTTCTCTCGGATTGGCAGGAAATGCGCAGATTTCGTCAACCGATCAACTATTACCCATATCATGTCGTGCCCCCTTGGGGTCCTGGGTAATTTCGTTATGAAGTCCATCGAGATTTGTTCCCACTTCCACACGGGAATCTCTGGTTGTTGTAGTAGGCCGGACGGTTTTTGATATTCGGCCTTAACCTTAGCACAGGTTAGGCATTTTCCAACATAGACAGCAACATCGCCTTTGAGTCTCGGCCACCAATAGTACTCTTTCAAGTCTTGATACATCTTGTCCGATCCTGGGTGGATCGAATATCTCGATTTGTGGGCTTCATTAAGGATGACTTCTCGTATGCCACCATAGAGTGGAACCCAAATACGCTTCTTGAAGTATAAGGCTCCCTCTTCATTTGGTGCCATGTACTTCAATGCACCTCGGAGGTATTCAGCTTTACGGTTCTCTCCTTTAAGAGCTTCTTGTTGTGCATCACGAATGCGTGCAGTGAGGTTCGTTCGAATGGTCATTTCTAACGCTCGAACTCTTAGGGTCTTAACCCTTTCTTTTCGACTTAATGCGTCTGCTACAACGTTTGCCTTTCCTGGGTGGTACTTAATCTCACAGTCGTAATCATTTAGCAGCTCGACCCATCGCCGCTGGCGCATATTCAATTCCTTCTGATTAAATATGTGTTGCAGGCTTCTGTGATTTGTGAAGATTGTGCATCGAGTACCATATAGATAGTGTCGCCAGATTTTCAAGGCGAATACCACTGCGCCCAGCTCCAGGTCATGAGTGGTATAGTTTCTTTCATGCACCTTCAGTTGCCTTGAAGCGTAAGCGATGACCTTTTGGCGTTGCATGAGCACGCATCCCAGTCCTTGTCGCGAGGCGTCGCAGTATACCACGAAGTCTTCCGTGCCTTCGGGCAGTGACAATATTGGTGCATCGCATAGCTTGTTTTTGAGTAGCTGAAAAGCTTCCTCTTGTTTAACACCCCAGTCATACTTCTTGTCTTTCTGAGTAAGGGCAGTTAGCGGCTGAGCTATTTTGGAGAAATTCTCGATGAATCTCCGATAGTAGCCCGCTAAGCCCAAAAATTGGCGAACCTCAGTTGGGGTTTTGGGAGCTTCCCAATTCTTTATTGCTTCTATCTTGGACGGGTCTACATGAATGCCCTTCTCATTCACAACGTGACCAAGAAATTGTACTTCGCGAATCCAGAATTCGCATTTTGAGAACTTTGCATAAAGTTTCTCCTTTTTCAGTAGCTCCAAGATGGTTCTGAGGTGTTGCTCGTGCTCTTCTTTCGTCCAAGAGTAAATCAGGATATCATCGATAAATACAATCACAAATTTATCGAGATATGGTTTGCATACACGGTTCATCAGATCCATAAAGACCGCTGGTGCATTCGTCAGCCCGAATGGCATCACAAGAAACTCGTAATGCCCATAGCGTGTTCTGAATGCAGTCTTTGGTACGCTCTCCTCTTGGATTCTCAGCTGGTGGTATCCAGACCGAAGGTCGATCTTGGAATAATAGCTTGACCCTTGTAACTGGTCAAACAAGTCGTCAATCCTCGGTAGTGGGTACCGATTCTTGATCGTTAGTTTGTTCAGTTCCCTATAATCGATACACATCCGCATGGTTCCATCCTTTTTCTTCACGAACAAAACTGGAGCTCCCCATGGCGAGAAGCTTGGCCTTATGAATCCTTTATCCAACAACTCCTGGAGTTGTGTAGATAGTTCTTGCATTTCGGATGGCGCAAGTCTATACGGTGCCTTGGCTACAGGAGCAGCTCCCGGAACCAAGTCTATACGGAATTCGACTTGTCGTTGCGGAGGTAGTCCTGGCAGATCCTCAGGGAACACATCAGGAAATTCCTTCACCACAGGAATATCTTCGAGTTTCGGTTCCTCAGCCTTCTTATCTATAACGTGTGCTAGGAAGGCAACACATCCTTTCCTTAAGCACTTCTGTGCCTTCATGCAACTGATGATTCGAAGAGGCGCGTCTCGTTTTTCTCCATGCACGATGAGAGTTTCATCATTCGCCAAAGGGATGCGAATGATCTTCTCATGACAAATAACTTCAGCTTTGTTCTTGGACAGCCAGTCCATTCCGACTACCACATCGAAGCTACCCAATTGAATAGGTAAGAGGTCGATGCTAAAGCTTCGTTCACCAAGTTCTAGCGTGCACCCTCTAACTACTTCGCCCGATTCAACAAGTTTTCCATTGGCTAATTCTATGGAATATGGGACTTCTAATCTACTAGATTCTATTCCGAGCGTACGTTTAAATTCCACAGACATGAAACTATAGTCGGCACCAGTGTCAAATAATATGGATGCATAGTGATTGTTAACTAGAAACGTACCGGTGACCACGTTAGGGTCCTCGCGTGCGTCCCTTGCTCCAATCACAAATGCTCGAGCCTGAGCATTGTCTTTCTTTGGGCAGTCTCTCATGAAATGATCGTTGCTTCCACACTTGAAGCATCCTTGGTTTCGCCCTTTCCCGTTATCATTCCTGTTACCAGCACCGTTTCCATTTTGATTCTTTCCCTTACTCCAACAGTCTTCTGTTCGATGACCCAATCTACCACACTTGTCGCACCTTGGAATGCGACAAGCTCCATCATGATGATACTTGCATTTTTGGCACTTAGGCATGGTGCCTTGGTATCCTTTGGCCGAAGTCTTTGACTCCTTAGAGGGGTTGGTGTCACGTTTCTTGTTGGAACCCTTGTTGTTGCGAGTTACTTGATTCAGGGTCGAATGCTTTCTCTTCTTGTCACCGGACGACTCAACATGTGTCTCGGTCTTCTCTGTTGGGTTCAACGATAACTTCTCCATACGAACACAATCCTCAGTAAGACTGACAGCCAGAGTTACAGCCTCAGTGATTGTTTGTGGTTTGGCCGACGTCACCATGCCACGAAATTCTGGGGCCAATCCCCAAATGTAGCGTTCAACGCGCTTGAATTCGGGAGTCACCATGTAAGGAATCACCCTAGACAAATCATGGAACCTCCGAGTATACCCAGTGATGTCAGCTCCTACCATAGTCAAGTGCCAGAACTCTGTCTCCAACCTTTGGAGTTCGGCACGAGAGCAATACTTCTCTCTCATCTTCTCCTTCAATTCATCCCAAGTCATGCCGTATGCAGCCTCATCGCCCAGCGTTTGAACTTGCAAATTCCACCATGTCAGTGCTTCGTCGACGAACAGCCCAGTAGCAAAAGTGACTTGCTGATCTGCGGTACACTTGCTCATGCGGATTGTGGCTTCAGTCTTTTCCGTCCAACGCACAAAGGCTACTGCTCCTCCAGTGCCATCGTAGTTCATAGGTTTGCAGTCGAGGAACTGCTTGAAGGTGCAGCCTTGAACTGCGTTTCCACCGGACGAATCTCCATGTCCGTTACGCCTGGCACTGCTTGGCCCTCCACTGTCTTGGGTACGGTTCGCCTCGTACTGGGCGATAGCAGCAGAGATTCTCTCTTCCAGTAGAGCGTTCAGCTCTTCAGCAGTTTTTGGTAGTGGGGGAGGAGGAGGTTGATCATCATTGCGAGCATTCACAGCTTTCCTGGGTGCCATGTTCTGACAGAACATAACACAGCAGGGTTAGGCATTTGTTTTGACGTCGTCATACTGGACAGTAGTAGTATATATTCACAGGTATATACCACATAATTAACATCAAATAATTATTACTCTAGCAGAGTACTTAGTAGGCTTGTACTGAGGGAATCTATACGTGACAAGACTTGCTGTGATTTCTGTGCACTGAATTCCATAATTATGTATGCATCCATAATTACGTAACTCCTTGCACAGTCCGCACAGTTCGTTTCATCCTCGTATCTCTTCCTTCAGATGGGCCATCGTTGCAGGTAAAGTCACGTATACCTGTGACATCCTACATCTAGTATATGCTAATTATCACACATAATTGCAAGTAATTTCTCAGTTAAGACAAGTGCTACTCCTGTGCACCCTAAGTCTCGTAGTGTCTTTTCTAGACTCGTGTAGTCAGTTTCAGGTAGTGGATGTCGCGGGACGTTTTATGCAATGAAAACTCTTTGAAAATTGTTTTCGTGATAGGATCCTAGAGATTGTAGACTAGACTCGAGAAGGAATCCTGGTTCACTACAATCGCAGCTCTGATACCAATCTGTCACACCCCTTTCTGCGGCGGAAGCACGAGGTGTGATCATGAAAGGTTCTCATTGCATACGAAAGGTAAACATACTACATGCTCATGAAAATAACTTCAAATACCATAACTTGAAATCATAAGTTAGCGTTTACAACGCGAGTTAACATAAAACATTGTCTTAAAAGGTTTACACTTTATTTAAAGACAAACACAAGCGACATCCACGAGCATAAGAGAGACCACGCGCACATCCATCCTAGTTACCTGAAATACATGTGAGTTTTGGAAAAACGTCAACATAATGTTGGTGTGAATTCATGCCGTTTTGTTTTGCACTTTTGTTTACTTTGTATGAAAACATATTTTGTGAATAAATCGAGTTTTCATAAAATCCAGTTTCATGTGTACACCACGTACTCATGTATGATTCAAATTCTTCTAGAGTACCCCACGTACTCAAGTATAATCCATGCTTTTCTTGAGTACCCCACGTACTCAAGTTATCCATCAAGTTTTAGAATGGTATGAGTTTTTATGTAAATTAAGTATTCCTGTATGTATCAGGATTGTTAATGGGTTGCAAAGCCATTAACATGTGACACGACATAGGAAGTCACCAAACCTTAGGCATTTAATTGGTATATTCTGAGACACAAAAGCACTACTCGGTACTCGCCCTCACCGAGAGTGTGGCTGCCCGGCACCCGTTAGATCTAACCTTTTGTTCTGCGGTCTAGGTATATTGTTGATTAATGGTGCTTCTGTACCCTATTCGTGACACGATTCCTCGCATCATTTTTCATAGCGCATCCTTCTTGGTACTCGTTTCTCACCAAGCGCGCTTCCCGTATTCTTATATCACATCACACTTGATACTCGTTTCTCACCAAGTGTGTTTCTTGTATTCTTATATCGCTACACACTTGGTACTCGTTCTCACCAAGTGTGCTTTTTATTATCATACCATTTGTTAAACATAAAAATATTTGTAACATGTATTTCACCCCCGAAGTTATAAAACTGAAAACAGTTAAGAGAAAAGGGGGAGCATGAACTCACAACTTTGCGTTCCTGTGCGTCGTAAACTTCACCGGGTTTGCTTATTTAACGTCGTAACCTATACGCGTTTTCTTAACGTTAGTCACTAGACTTGCGTCGCACAAGTTCAGTCACTCACTTTTGTGTATATTTTCTTGTGTTAAAAATATTTTATATTTTTAACTAAATGCCTTACTTATATTATTTCCTCACAAATAAATATAAGTCTTTTGTGTTTTGCACTTTGCACCCGAATTATGTGTCTTGTATATTGTATGTGTATTTTCATGTTTATACTCCTCATGAGTATTTAGTGTATTTTTACGTCTTAATACGCTAGCACGTATAACACATACTATATACACTTAGCACAGAAGTTGGTGATAAAATAATATATATTTTTCTCTCAAAAATATACATACTTATATTCATTTTTATTCTTGAAGAAATCCTCATTTCTTATCACCAAAAATTAGGGAAACCTTGGTAATACTCTTAAATACATTTTTAGGGAATAAGTTTCTCAAAAACTTATATTTTTCTAAGTATCAAAATTTATAAAAATTTTGGCAGAGTTTCCCCTAAAAATGGAGGTTTCCCATGTTTTCAAAACATGTGTTTATTTTCTTTTAAATCGTCAACAATCATCAACAACACTTATCAACAATAATCATCCACGAATATCACTAATTTCTCCATTTCATGAACTTGGTTATTTACTAAAATTGTGTAGTAACTTACTAGCACATTTAGTAAGTCTTGTTATCTTTAAAAATAAGTTTAGTTTCTTAAAAACCTTATTTTCAAAGAATATAAAGTTTCACAACTTCTAGTCGGTTTTTACGAAAATTATTTCTTTGTTAAAACTTTTGTTACACAAGTGTCCATACACTTGTTTGTTCACAAAAATCACTTTTGTTTGTGTAAGATCCGGTTTAGAACATGTGGTTCCTTTTGACGCTTGGTCTTTTGAAAATACCACTTGTAGATACATAGATCGGCAAGTTTTAAACACTATTTTACAAGTAAAAATACTTTTACACAAGTTCATGTTTCTCGTGTGGTAGAGTTTCACCTTTTAACCCTTGTACCGTCCGAAACAAGCTTATGTCAAGATCTATGATCTTAACAAAGTCGGGTTAAACGGTGATCCGAGCTACCACAACGTAGATCGGGCCTAAATAATCCCACAAATCAAATACTACAACATTTACACATCATGTGAGCTTTTATCCATCATTTAAGTGTCTTTTAGTAGACTTTAATGTATCAAATTGCAAGATTCCAAATTTTAACTGTTATCTATCATATTAACCACTCTAGATTAGTTCAAGAATGTGTTTTAAGTAACTCACCACTAGCTCGAGGCTAGGGAAGAATCTAGACGCGAATGTGGTGGATAAAAGCTAGAGAAAAAGGTCCTTCGTGCTCCGAGTGCACCAAGCCTCCTAATACGTGATCCTTGATGCTTGGGTATGCTTGGAATGGCTTGAACAAGGCTCGAAAAATTGATGGGTGATTAGGGATGTTTGGCCGTGAGCTTTCTAGAGGGAGAGAGGAGAGTTGTTTGGTGTTGTGAAGTGTGAAAGTTCATATGTGCCATCTCACGGTATTTATAGACATTCCATATGGCATATTCCTAGCATATTCCTGGCATATTCTTGGAATATTCCTGGAATATTCCTAGCATATTCCTGGAATATTCCTAGCATATTCCTGGCATATTCCTGGCATATTCCTGGCATATTCCTGGAATATTCCTAGCATATTCCTGGCATATTCCTGGAATATTCCTAGCATATTCCTGGCATATTCCTGGAATATTCCTAGCATATTCCTAGCATATTCCTGGTATATTCCTGGAATATTCCTAGGTTTTCTGCGTTGTCTGCGTTTTGCAGTGTAAGCACTGTGTCGCGTAGGAACTCACGGTACGCGCTTAAACTTGAAAAATAACGTTTTTAAGCGTTTCAATTTATTTTTCAACACGAACCTGATTAAAATAAAATTTTAATCATAACAGAATATTTGTGGGATTAAATATTATCCGGGCGGCCACCAACGTTCGTTTCGCAGTTTTGTCGTAATTAGTTCTGCACTTAAAGTGTGTTTCGGGTGCCTTTTAGTGCGTGTTTTAGCTTTCGTAACGACCATAAATTAAACCCTGATATGTACTCTTGGGTTTTAATGTACCTTTGTCGTAGGACCTACACCTAGGCCTCAATTCTAATGTCTGACTGCTTTCTGCAGTTCCGTTGACACAGTGTGTCTTACCGGTGAGTTTACTAATATTTCTGACGCAACGCTCTCGTTTTTGCATAAAGCAATATTTTGTAGTATACAACGTGCATGAATTCACTTGCTTAGCTTCTAATCAGTCAATGTTGACATTTAAGCTCATAATTGCAGTCATTGAATAATAATTAAAATGTACGGAAGTTACCGGTTTTGTGCCAGTTGTCACACTCAAAAGGGTTCCTTAATGGTTTTCGTCCTTACATTTCTCTTGATGCTTGTCATTTGAAAGGAAAGTTTAATGGGGTACTAGTCGCTGCCAACAGTGTTGATGGTAACAATTCCATTTTTCCGGTGGCTTATGGTGTACTTGAATCAGAAAATAAAAACTCATGGATATGGTTTCTTGAGTTACTTAAGAAAGCATTTGGTACACCAAATGGTCTTGTTATATCGTCTGACATGCAAAAAGGTTTGGAAATTGCAATTACACAGGTTTATCCTACTGTTGAGCATATAGAATGCATCAGACACTTGTACAACAATTTCAAGAAACACTTTCGCGGAGACTTTTTCACTAGAACTTTATGGCGAGCCGCAAAGACTTTTAATGCTACCAAGTTTGAAAGATGCTTAAAAGAAATAGGTGAAGCGAATAAAGATGCACTTACTTATATCAATGAGAATCACAATAAAATATGGTGCCGATCCAAGTTTGGTACAACATCCAAGTGTGATTATATCACTAACAACATATCAGAGGCGTTTAACGCTTGGATTGGTGAATTACGTTATAAGCCGGATCTTGAACTTTTAGATTCCATAAGGGAGAAGATTATGGTACAATTTGACAAAAAAAGGTGTATTCTAAAGAAATGGAAGGGTACATTAGTACCTAAAACTAAGAGTTATCTTAATCGAATCTCGAAGATATATCCACCTATTATCAAACGGCCACCCGGAAGACCAAGAAAGGAGAGAATTAGAGCAAATGATGAGCAAAGAAAAAAATATAAGTGTCACTGGTGTGGTGGGTATGGACACCAACAAAAAAAATGCAAAAATTCGGCATCGCAAGATCAACCATCAACAAGTAAACGGGGAAAAAGAACAAAAACTGTTAGGATTTAGATCACACACACACGATCAATAAACGAAAGCAATAAGAAAAGTAGACACGAGATTTACGTGGTTCGGTCACAGTGTGTAACCTACGTCCACGGGGGCAACTAGGGTTTGTATTTTATTGAGTGATAATGCTTACAAGTACAAGAGATATATTTATAGGCTAGAATTAGGGTTAGTCCCTTGCTAAACAAGTAACTAAACATATGGGCCTAAAACACTTAAAACCCATTAGGGTTAGGGCCGGCCGAACCCTTTCCCTTCTTCTCTCTAATTCTTGGCTAGCCTTAATGGGCTGGGCTGAAGACAACATCTCCAACAATCTCCCACTTGGTGTCTTCGGACCTCGAACTGCACCATCTCTTCTGTACTTCTGTAATGAAAATCCCCCTTGATCTTCAAAACCCCCTAGTTACCCCGCCTTCTCAACATTATTCCTGAAGGCCAGCTGAAGTTATGCATAGCTTCAGCTTATCCAGCACCACAACCTTGGTAAACATATCTGCTGGATTCTTAGCACCTGGGACATTCTTCAAACTGATTAATCCTTCACTGATCAATCCTCTAACAAAATGATACCTCATCCCTATGTGCTTCGTCTTCCCATGATAAACGGGATTCTTTGCAAGTTTCACTGCACTTTCATTGTCACAATACAACGGGTAGTCAGCTTGATTCTTCCCTAACTCTTTCAGAAAAGCTTTCAACCATACTAGTTCTTTACTGGCCTCAGCTACTGCCATGTATTCAGCTTCTGTAGTAGATAAAGCCACACTTTTCTGAAGTTTGGACATCCAACTCACTGCTGTTCCTCCCACTGTAAAGACATATCCTGTAGTGCTTTTAAATGTATCTTTAAAGCCACCCAGGTCAGCATCTGTATAACCCTTGAGAACCACATCCTTTCCTTTAAAACACAGCCCCATCTTTGACGTACCTTTCAAATAACGAAGCACCCATTTAACTGCTTCCCAGTGTTCTCTTCCCGGATTTGACATAAAGCGACTGACAACTCCAACTGCGTGTGCTATGTCAGGTCTCGTGCATACCATAGCATACATTAGACTTCCTACAGCAGATGCATATGGAACTCTAGCCATATCAGCTTTTTCTTCTTCTGTTCTGGGACACTGTTCTTTAGTAAGCTTGAGGTGACTTCCTAAAGGCGTGTTTCTAGGCTTGGTCTTCTCATTGTTCATACCAAATCTCTCTAACACTTTCCCGATGTACTTCTCCTGGGATAGTGTCACTGAGCCATCTTTATTGCTTCTAGTTATACTCATCCCGAGTATCTGTTTGGCTGGACCCAAATCCTTCATCTCGAATTCTTTGGACATTTGCTTCTTTAACCTGCTTATTTCTTTCATATCAGAACCTGCAATTAACATATCGTCAACGTAAAGTAACAATATGATATAAGAGTTGCTGAACTTCTTCAAATAGCAGCAATGGTCCATCTGACATCTCTTGTACCCTGACCTCTCCATGAAGTTATCAAACTTCATGTACCACTGTCTGGGTGCCTGTTTAAGACCATACAAACTCTTCTTCAATTTGCAGACCCAGTTCTCTTTCCCAACAACCTTGAATCCCTCAGGTTGTGCCATATAAATGTCTTCCTTTAGGTCACCATGTAGAAAAGCTGTTTTCACATCTAACTGCTCTAGATGCAACTTTTCTGCGGCTACAATACTAAGAACCAACCTGATGGTAGTCATCTTCACCACTGGAGAGAAAATCTCATCATAATCAACTCCCTTTTTCTGCTGAAACCCCTTGACTACTAAACGGGCTTTGTACCGTTTAGAACCATCGTGTTCTTCTTTGACCCTGAAAACCCATTTATTTTGTAAAGCTCTTTTATCAGGCGGAAGCTTTACTAAGACCCAAGTCTTGTTTTTATCTAAAGAGCTCATCTCATCCTTCATTGCATGCTCCCACTGGAGAAAATCTTTCATCTTGACTGCCTCAGAGTAGCTTTCTGGTTCACCGTTTTCTGTCAAGAGAATATAATTAACTGAAGGATTATATTTATTAGGCGGTTTACTAACTCGGGTGGATCTCCTGACCCAATTTTCTGACGGGTCAGGCTGCTGTGGAGGCTGTTCTTCTTCATGCTCTGAGCTCCCACTGTCAGAGACTTCTCCTGTCTCATTATATCCACCTTCAACCTCTGGTCCTGTGTCATCTTCAGAATCTGATTCAGGTTCTATAATTGGTTCATTCTTTTGACCATCAGTGTCAAACTCGACCACTTCTTTCTGAATCTCTGACCTCTCCGAATTTCTGTCTTTGTACAGCTCTGCTTCATTGAATTCGACATGTTTGCTTCTGACTAGCTTCCTGCTTTCATGATCCCAAAGCCTGTAGCCCATTTTATCAGACCCATATCCAACGAGCGTGTACTTCTTTGCTTTGGCATCTAACTTGTCACCTTTAAGATCAATATCATAAGCACTACACCCGAAGATTCTCAGGTGATCATACTCAACTGCTTTTCCCTTCCATTCTTCCTGAGGAATCTTGAATCCCAACGGTACTGAAGGCCCACGATTGATAAGATAAGCCGCGGTGTTAACCGCATCAGCCCAGAACATTTTTGGGAGCCCTGCATTCAATCTCATACTCCTGGCTCTCTCACACAATGTTATGTTCATCCTCTCTGCAACCCCATTCTGTTGCGGAGTTCCTGGAACTGTATTTATCATCCTGATCCCCCTCTCAGCACAATAATCTGTAAATTCTTTGCTGATATATTCACCTCCGTTGTCAGACTTCAAGCATTTCACCTTCAAATCAGTTTCAAGTTCAACAGCAGCTTTCCATTTCTTAAATTTATCAAAAACTTCAGATTTATGTTTAAGAAAGTAAACCCATACCTTGCGTGTTGAATCGTCTATGAAGGTCACATAATAGCGAGATCCTGCAGGTGAAGCAACTGATGTCGGCCCGTACACGTCTGAGTGAATCAGCTCCAATTTCTGAGCTTTTGGTGCTCTCCCTGTCTTCACAAAAGTCACCTTCTTTTTCTTGCCAAGGATGCACGGTTCACAAAACTCAGACTCGACCTGTTTCAGTTCTGGAAGCTTTCCCTTGGTAACAAGCATCTTCATCCTCTTTTCACTCATGTGGCCGAGTCGTTGATGCCATAACTTTGATAGACTCGGCCCATCAGATACTGCATTAACCCCCTCAGTTGGTACCTCAACCATGTATAGTGTACCTTTCTTCTTTCCTCTTGCAATGACCATACTGCCTTTAACAACTTTCCATTGTCCTCTACAAAGTGGACATCATATCCCTGATCATCAAGCTGACCAATGGATATCAACATCCTCTTCAAACCAGGAATGACCCGAACATTCTTCAAGGTACAAACGGTTCCCAATGGTGTTTTTAAGTCTATGTCTCCAATTCCTGTAATATCAAGACTGTGATTATTAGCCAAACGAACTTTACCAAAGTTACCTGTTCGTAGATTCTTCATCTTCTTTGTGCTAGAAGTAGCATGAAACGATGCTCCTGAATCCATAATCCAGTCTTCAACAGTATTTTCGACACAACAAATAAGGGCATCCTCTGAATCCGAGGCTGTGGTAGCATTCACCTCCTTTTTGTCTCTATGAGGTTTAGTACACTGACTTCTAAAGTGTCCATGCTCATCACAGTTCCAGCACTGTATGTCTTTTCTCGGTTTTGCTGGTCTTGACTTGCTTCTTCGTTTTGACTTTGACCTTCCTTTATTTCCACCTCTATTATTACTTCTCCCTCTCTCCTCAGTACCGAGCAACGAACTTGTCTCTCCAGAATTCCTCCTTCTTGAGTCCTCATTCAATATCAAGTCACGTACTTTAGCAAAAGTGAGGGTCTCAACTGCCCCAGTGACTGCAGTAATAGTTCCTGACCAGCTGTCAGGTAATGAGGACAAGAGCAGGCATGCTTGCAGTTCATCATCTATCTTGAATTTTACTGAATTCAAACGAGACAAGTGAGAATTAAACGAATTAATATGCTCAATAACAGAACTTCCCTCTTTCATGCGGGTGTTGACTAACTCCCGTATCAGAAACACCTTGTTGGCAGGAGACGGCTTCTCATACATATTTGACAAAGCCTCGATGATTCCTCGTGCTGAGGTTTGTTCAGAAATATTGTAGCCAACATTCATAGAAAGAGTGAGCCTGATAGTTGACATAGCCTTCTTGTCAATGGCTGTCCACTTATCCGTTACAGGTGTAGGAGGAGGCTCTAAGGCTGCATCCAGATCCTTCTGTATCAGCAAATCCTTGATTTGCATCTTCCACCATCCGAAATTCTTCCCATCAAACTTCTCAATTCTGACTTTTCCATCATCAGACATCTTTGCTGAATAACAGAGACTAACCAGAGAATCGTGAGAGAATAAACTGAAAAAAAAACAACCCTGAAATCTGACCTCGAAAAACGTGCAGGAAATCCGAAAAACGCAGCAGCGAAAATCGGTAAAGAAACCCTCCTGTTTGAGCGACGGCGGCTGGAAACCCTAATCTGGTTAGCGGCGGCGGCGGTTCTGCGGTTCCGGCAAGATGGTAGGCGGCGGCTGGCAAAACCCTAATCTGGGTTAGGTGGCGGCGGCGGTACCCGGTTGCCCTAGAGCAAAGCTGCGAAACTGCAGCGGGTCGGTGGGTGTCGGCGGCGGAAACCCTAGAGGCGGCGAAACCCTAATTAGGGTTTGCGGCGGCTGGAGGCAGGAGGTGGTAGGCGGCTGGTGTGTGTTCTTGATCAAGAGCCCGAGCTCTGATACCAGTTGTTAGGATTTAGATCACACACACACGATCAATAAACGAAAGCAATAAGAAAAGTAGACACGAGATTTACGTGGTTCGGTCACAGTGTGTAACCTACGTCCACGGGGGCAACTAGGGTTTGTATTTTATTGAGTGATAATGCTTACAAGTACAAGAGATATATTTATAGGCTAGAATTAGGGTTAGTCCCTTGCTAAACAAGTAACTAAACATATGGGCCTAAAACACTTAAACCCCATTAGGGTTAGGGCCGGCCGAACCCTTTCCCTTCTTCTCTCTAATTCTTGGCTAGCCTTAATGGGCTGGGCTGAAGACAACATCTCCAACAAAAACATGTGAAAATAACTAATCAAAGTCGAGCAATTTACTTTTTTGGTACCAAATGGTCAAAACTTTGGCATTTGTCTTTTTAATTTTTTGGATATTGTTACATGGAATTTTTGTGGTTGTTCTTTTGGGATGATTTTTTTGGTACCGTAATGGATTAAAGTTTTGGCATTTTGTTTTCTATTTAGATGATTGTCAATTGTATTTTTTATGATTGTTACTCTAGTTCGTGAGGAAAAATTATGAAAAAAAAAACTTCATGAAAAAAGGCCAGTAGTGAAAAAAGACAAAAACTAGAAAAAAGGGTAAATATGCAATTTTCTAAAGTTTAGTAAAATGAAGGGTAAAATTGTCTTTCTATAATTTAATTTTAATAAATTAAATCAAAATGGGTAAATTTGCAATTTTACTAGTTAATAGAGGGGAAATATGCAATTGAATTTTTGGCTCGGGTATATATGCAATTTCAAAGTTTTTTAAGAAGAAATATGCAAAAAACCTTTTTTAGTATTAGCTTGTGAATCCCATTATCGCCACGTATCGAGCAAAGCCCCAGTCTCACCGGTCTAAGGACATACATCGCACTTTCTTTGTTGGTTAGTTTAGTGAACTTTGCAAATTCACCCCCCAAACAATAAGCTTTCATACAAATTAGTCCCTAGTGCACGCATTCCACACTGTCTCTATCAACAGATTTCATTCGCTATTCGCTGTACAAACAATTACGCACATTGACGCCAATCGCCATCACACGATCAAAAACCAGATCAATTCCACAAAACTCACCGATCATTTCACAATTCTACACAGGTAATCCATAACTAATCCTTCAGATCTCATTCAAACAACTTTTTACACGCTCAATTTCCACCTAATATTTGTGAATTTTGACCTTTTGCATTTGCAGTTGTTGTTGTTGTTGTTAAATGTCCGGCGGTTCAGTAGCGGCGACACCGGTTCCAGGTCACCGGACTACCGTTCGCGTTGCGGTGGTCGGTGATCGCGGCACCGGTAAATCGAGCCTGATTGCGGCAGCAGCGTCCGAGAGTTTTCCTGATAGCGTTTCTCCGGTTCTTCCTCCGACTCGTCTTCCGGCGGATTATTACCCGGATGGCGTTCCGGTTACGATCATTGACACTGCGTCTAGGTCTGTATTGAGTTTTGTTTGTTTGATTGATTGAATTATGGTGTTGTTTGTTAGTTTTATGTTAGGATTTGTTTATTAGAGAGGATATATTAGTTAGAGTTTGTTGTTATGTTATTACATAGCTAGAAGATATTATTTGATTAGGTAAAGATATTTACATAAACGGATGGTGTTCCGTTTACGATCATCGACACTGCATCTATGTCTGTAACTCTGTATTAAGTTTTATTTGTTTGATTGATTGAATTATGGTGTTGTTTGTTAGTTTTATGTAGGATTTGTTTATTAGAGAGTATATACATATTAGTTAGAGTTTATTGCTGTGTTGTTACGTAGTTAGAAGATATGATTTGATTAAGTAAAGATATTACATAACCGGATGGTGTTCCGGTTATGACTTTTGATCATCGACACTGCTTCTAGGTCTAAAGTGAGTATTATGTGTTGTTGATTTGTTTGATTGATTGAATTGTGGTGTTGTTTGTTAGTTTTATGTGAGGATTTGTTTATTAGAGCGGATATATTAGTTAGAGTTTATTGTTATGGTGTTACGGAATTAGAATTTTCGAGCCGGGGGTCTCTCTGGAAGCAACATCTCTATCCACACGGATAGGGGTAAGGTTTGCCTACATCTCACCCTCCTCAGGCCCTACGAATCGCTTTTGCCATTGGTGGGATTTACTGGGTATGGTCGTTGTTGTTGTTGTTGTTGTTACGTAATTAGAAGATATGATTTGATTAGGTAAAGATATTACATAACCGGATGGTGTTCCGGCTATGATCATCGACATTGCATCTAGGTCTATATTGAGTATTATTTGTTATTGATTTGTTTGATTGATTGAATCATGGTGTTGTTTGTTAGTTTTATGTAAGGATTTGTTTATTCGAGAGGATATATTAGTTAGAGATTATTGTTATGTTGTTACGTAGTTAGCAGATATGTTTTGATTAGGTAAAGATATTACATAACCAGACGGTGTTCCGGTTAGAAGATATGATTTGATTGAGTAAATATATTATAGTTAGGGGTGGGATCATGTACAAATGAAATTAACCTACTGATCGTACAAATAATTAGAGGAATAATAATTACTCTAGTTATTGTATGCTTAGCAATCTAAATCTATTTGCATTTGATCCTAATACATTACAATATTAACCTAACTAATATATTATCTCTTATATTGTTAATGTAGCTTGGAAGGTAAAGCTAAGCTAGAGGAAGAGTTGAAGCGAGCTGATGCGGTAGTGTTAACTTATGCTTGTGATAAGCCTGAAACGCTCAATCGCCTTCAGACTTTCTGGATTCCTGAAATTCGTCGCCTAAAGGTTTTATATCCATTCGTTATTTATGAGACAAGCCTAGTGCAAAAGAAAATATGCAAAAATTAGATGTTATATGAATTATCTACAGGTAAAGGCACCAGTGATTGTGGTTGGTTGCAAGCTAGATTTGCGTGACGAGCACTTCCCAGTGAGTCTAGAGCGGGTGATGGCTCCCATAATGCAGCAGTTTAGGGAGATTGAAACTTGTATAGAGTGTTCTGCAGCTAATCTTGTCCAGGTATGTTATTGTGTGTAACTTCGGTATCATTGTTAAAAAGTTAGCAATTTTGTCAAGACTTCAGGTCCAATAGTGATTCTTACTGTAAAGAAATATTAGATTATCTAAGTTCATATATTTTTTTTTTTTTGTGTTATTGCCACCCTTTACTAAAGTCTCAAACATGTACTTTTACTACCCATAACGTAGATGTTGTACTTGTCTAGTTATCTGTCTAGATCTTAAGGACAGTGAAAATTCGTCTGGAGAAGTTAGAATGCAGAAGCTTTGTTTGCTGAATCATGTTTAGACTTACCATTTTAGCCGTAACTTGTTTCATGATTAGATACACAAGCTTATTTTATCTTGTTATGTAGGTACCTGAGGTGTTTTACTATGCTCAAAAAGCAGTGCTTCATCCAACGGCCCCCTTGTTCGATCAAGAATCTCAAACTTTAAAACCCCGATGCATAAGAGCATTAAAAAGGATATTTATTCTCTGTGACCATGATATGGACAGTGCGCTAAATGACAAGGAGTTGAATGAATTTCAGGTAATTTCTCTTCTGCTATCTTCCATAATAATGAAGTTTCATATGATAAGGTCCTTTTTATCTATATTTTATTTTTTCTCATAACAGATTAAGTGTTTCAATGCTCCTTTACAACCTGCTGAAATAGTGGGTGTTAAGAGAGTTGTGCAAGAGAGGGTTCCTGAAGGGGTCAACGATCTTGGGCTTACACTAACTGGATTCCTTTTTCTTCATGCCCTATTTATTGAAAAAGGCCGCCTTGAGACCACATGGGCTGTCTTGCGTAAATTTGGTTACAATGATGACATCGAACTCCGTAAAGAGAATCTTCCTGTTCTGTCTAAAAAGGCTCCGGATCAGGTTATGATCTATTTTACTTTAAGAAATATTTTCAGTTATATTCCGGAACTTTTTATCTTTTTCCTTTACTTTTGTCTCTATTTGACCTTCACATAGTTTGTCTCTATTTGACCTTCACATAGTTTGTCTCTATTTGACCTTCACATAGTTTGTAATATCCATTATTAACGATAATCTTTTAACGTTTGTTTTTTTGTAGAGTGTTGAGTTGACTAGTGAAGCTGTGGACTTCCTTATAAGGATTTTCAGTTTGTTTGATTCTAACAATGTATGTATTTCTTTCACCATCTTTTGATAATGTTGTTATGTGACTTTTATATGAACATTCAAATGTCTTCAATTATGATTGTTCGTGCCATTGTAGTAAACGCCCGACTTTTTTCATTTGAAGTTATTTTCCTCTTTCTTATTTGCCTTTATACTGAAACTTGATATACATGATGCATATATCTTATATGTAAACGTATACCCCTGCTAGGATGGAGCGTTACAAGATTCTGAGCTTGATGAGCTGTTTTCGACTGCACCCGAAAGGTCAGTATGTTTTTCAATTTAAAATTTGTATTGATTTTATCCTTCGTGGTCTCTGTTACATTTCGTACTTATTTGTTTACCTTTAGCAGCTCTTGTTATAGCGTTCAATTTAAGCATCTTCATATTGGTACTTTGGTTTGGATACACCCGATTGGCGAATTTATGTTACGGTCAACATTTCTTTTGACCTAACATGTAGTAGTTTCTAATGAATTATGTTTTCTTCTCAGTCCTTGGGATGAAGCTCCTTACAAGAACAGTGTGGAGAGAACTGAATTTGGGGATTTAAGACTTTCTGGTTTTCTCGCTCAGGTACGTGTGATCATCCATCTTTATTCACACCTAGGGCTATAAACGAACCGAACGAACACGAACAAGACCTTTTTGTGGTCGCTCATTAAGGATTGAACATGTTGATGAACGTTTCACGAACGCTTACCTAACGAGATTTCTTGTTCGTGTTTGTTCAGTAAGGAAATGAACATGTTCAAGAACACTTACCGAACGTAGATGAACGCAAACGAACAGAAGCGAATGTTATATATTCATTTAAAAATACAGTATGTATTTTTTGTCAGAAAGATTGCCAAGAATCCACCAAAAGTAAATAACTTTTAACATAATTAACCCAAAAATCAAGAAGTTTTCAAGCTTTAACACAAACTGAAATTGAAATGATCAAATGAGGAATGTTGGCGGATGTGTATAGTATAACTATGGTTTCAAATTTTAAAAACTAAAGCCAATAAAATAAAAATATAACATAAAAAACCTTTAAATAAATAAACAAACACAAATGAACATAAAAATATAACATAAAAAACCTTTAAATAAATAAACAAACACAAATGAACATAAATGAGCGAACATAAATGTTCACATTTCCGAACATTCAAGAACATAAACGAACGAACGCACCTCTGTTCATGTTCGTTTGTTTAACTTTGAACGGAATTTCTTGTTAGTGTTTGTTCATTTATTGAACGAACAGACATAAACGAACTTCCCGCCAAAACGGTTCACGAACTGTTCGCTGAACGTTCAGTTCGTGTACTGCCCCACAAAAGCGATGCCGTACTTGAATACTTGATTGGTTTTTACCAAGTATTAATAAATTCATTGATTCCCTAAGTATAGACATTATATTGGCATTCAGGTGTTGTATTATTTAAAATTTCCATATTTCCCTAAGCTTATTCTCAGGGTTACTGACATTAAATTCATGTTTGCAGTGGGACCTAATGACGTTACTTGACCCCTTAAAAAGTTTAGCCTATCTGATATACCTGGGATATACCAATGATCCCACAACAGCGCTCCGTGTTACTAGGAAAAGAACCTTAGATGCTAAAAAACAACAATCAGACAGACACGTTTTCCAATGCTTTGTTTTCGGGCCCAAAAATGCTGGCAAGTCTTCCCTGTTAAGTTCGTTTGTGGGGAGGTGATATTTTAAAACTTTTGCTATTTGAAAGTTTGCTAAATGTTCAAGTTTATTATCTCCACAAACTTCTTGACTTTTTTTTTTTTTTTTTTGTACCTTTTGAAACATGTTTACCTGCAGGCCTTTTCAAAACACACATGGTTTAACTGGCAATCAGTCTTATACAGTCAATGCTGTTGATCAGCTTCGGGTGAGTGTTTATCATTACATTTTAGGGGTAAAGTTCTTGTACAAATAATCTTAACATACTAAACATACAAATTGAAGGAAAACTCAAAAAGACAAGGTGGCATTTTTGTAATTATCAATAACTATCAAAGTTACTCTACAAATATACCTAAAAAAACCTAACCACTCCCCCCACCCCCAAAAAAAACCTAAACCCCCCACCCCCCCCCACCCCCCAAAAACCTAAAAAAAACCTACCCCCCCCACCCCCCACCCCCCAACCCAAGCTAAAATGCTAAAAACTAAACCCCCCAAAAAACCTAAAAAAATCTAAAAAAATAAAAAAAAAACACACAAATTATTTTATTTTATTCTTTTAACATTTTTTATTAAAAAATCGCTACTTTTAGTAGCAGCCAAAAAAAAAAAAAATTTTTTTTTTTTTTTGCTAACGAAATGTAGCGATTTTTTAATAAAAAATGTTTAAAAAAAATTGTGTTTTTTTAGGTATTTTTGGTTGTAACTTTGATAGTTGGTGGTAATTACAAAAATGCCACCTTGTCTTTTTGGGTTTTCCTTCAATTTGTATGTTTAGTATGTTAAGATTATTTGTATTTGATCTTTTGCCTACATTTTAGAGGTGGAACTTGTTAAAGTTTTAGATCTTTAATCCATATTGAGCGTCTCAAACATGATTACAATTTTTATTCTAATATTCTGTTTTCTTATACAAAATGATTTAGGACGCTTATGCATTAAAAGTATACTTTGGATGACTTTTGACCCATTTGACCCATTTATCTTTTAGTCAACATAGTACTGGGTGACGTGTTAAGAGACAAAATTGACCCATCCTTAAGTAAATGGCGAAATTGTGGAATGAATCTAAAGGTTTTTAGCAACTTCGATGCAAAGTGATAATTAGGGCATTTTAGTTGCAATATATTCTAGGATTTATTGTGTAGATATGATTTATTGTAAATATCTTTATTATTTTATCATAATTAGGACTATTAAATTTGATTAGGCTTCCTTTGTATCCTTTTTGTACTCCTATATAAATCACTTTTTATTGTTATAATTGGCATCAAATGACAAGATGAAACTATGGAAGTAACTATATTGTATATATCTTGTATCTATTTACATCATACAATGGGGAATGGACATATAGAAGGGGGAACCGCCTATAAACTAAACCCTAAGGGTGAGCAGAAAACCGTTAACTGAACCGCTGTCGAAAAATCTACATAATCAACCGATATAATTGAGAAAATGGTTAACCATAGTTTGGTTAATTCCATTTGTAATAACCGTTAACTGAACCATTGTTGAAAAATCGATATAATTAAACCGATATAGTTGAAGAAAATGGTTAACCATAGTTCAGTTAATTCTTTTTGTGATAACCGACTTTTTCGGTTCGGTTATGGTTACATATATTGCAAAACCGAATTAACTGAGCCGAACAGATCAGTTAACTGGACCACTATATTTAAGTGAAAACCGAACCAAACGGTTTGATCAACCAAACCCAGCTGTTCGATTAACCGAACCGAACCGAACTTGGATAACCGGACCGTATGTATTAACTGAACCGCTATACATAGATTATTTAAACTTATACCACTAAATTATTTAAAATGAGTTAATGCATGCATACATATATGTGTGTCTATATGTGATTGTTAGACCGTACTAAGCTGATCAACATTGAGTTGGTACCCGATTTATGTCTGTGATAGCATTTAGTTTTGGGCTAATTTTTGTTGGGCCCAAACCCAACCAGTAGGCCCACTCGGTGGTTAACTGAACCGATTAACCAATTCACCTATCAATATTGTAAATCCCGTAAACAACAATTTCTAGCTTGTTACAAATATGCTAAATTCGGCTTTTTTTTATACAGGGAACTAAGAAGACTCTTATATTGCATGAAATTCAAGAAGACGATGTCAAACAGTTTTTATCCAGTAAGGATTCATTGGCTGCCTGTGATGTAGCGATTTTTGTTTATGATAGGTGAGCTTCATGTTACATATAAAGACGAGTTGGTGCCTGTTGATACATTCGTAAAAAAGGCTAGAAAGATATTCAAAAATTAACATAATTATAACTTATCATTTTTTTTTGGGTAAAGGGTTACCCCAGGTGAATTTTATAAATAACTCAAATAAGTACAAGGGTATGCCAGAATGACACACCAACTAGGCTCCACAACCCGAAGCCTAGGAAACAACAAAGAAAAAACACAACCCAAGACAATATTATAACTTATCATTTAATAAAGAGTAAAATGCCATTTTCGTCCCTGAGGCTTGACCAGTTTTGCGACTTTCGTCCAAAGGTTTGTTTTTCCGCATCTGGATCCAAAAGGTTTGAAATCTTGCCATTTTCATCCGGCTCGCTAACTCCATCCATTTTTCTCCATTAAGTCAGGGGTGTTTTCGTCTTTTTTCTTCATTAAGGGTATTTTGAATGCTTGTACATAATGCTAAATGCTAGTACATAAAGTGAAAAAGACCAAATTGCTCTTTAAGTTAACAAAAAAGACGGAAGTATCCCTGACTTAATGGAGAAAAATGGATGGAGTTAACGAGCCGGATGAAATTGGCAAGATTTCAAACTCTTTGGATCCAGATGCGGTAAAAGACTGAAATACCCCTGACTTAACGGAGAAAAATGGATGGAGTTAACGAGCTAGATGGAAATGGCAATATTTCAAGCCTTTTGGATTCAGATGCGGAAATGACTTAACGGAGAAAAATGGATGGAGTTACCAGTTTCTTCTGTAGCTACTTTTTCTATTTAATTTTAAGTTGACCTATTTGATATAAAACTCAACCAATTTGACCCATTCATAACAACGCCTAATTGGTTGCTTCGCTTACAGTTCGGATGAATATTCCTTAAAAAGAGCATCGGCACTTCTTATGGACGTAGCAAGGCGAGGTGAAGATACCGGTTACGGCGTACCGTGTCTCTTCATTGCGTTAAAGGACGACTTGGATTCTTACCCAATGGCAGTCAGAGATTCAGAAGCAGTAATTAAAACTTTATTGTTTACATAATATATCTGAAGGTTTCATAATATAAAAGTTGACACTCACTTGAAGACGCCCTTTTGCTCTAGATCTGCCGGGAAATGAAAATAGATGCACCCATCCGTATCAGTATAAAGAAACGAGAGATGAACAATATCTTTTGGAGAATTGTAAATGCAGCTGAACGTTGTCATTTGAGTGTCCCGGAAACTGAATATGGAAGAAACATGAAGCAGTATCGTCACCTTGTTAATCGCTCCCTCGTGTTTGCTTCTG